>NW_022111369.1:36436402-36437805 GCF_000313985.2 Echinops telfairi
CATCCTACTTTCTCCTATCCAATTTTTAGATAATTTCTTGTTCTCTTGTCCCTGGGTTTGTTAACACCCACTTTCTTCCCCCTGGTTGTTTTCTCCTCATAGGTGAGATTGTTTATCTCACCTATGTTATCTAGATAAACACGCAGAGACAATAGTTACAAAAACAAGACAGCAAAACAAAACGAGAAAATAAGAGAGCAAAACAACAGCGACCAAAAAAAGAAAAGCCTGCAAATAGATCCAGGACCCTTAGGGGTGTTCTCTGGTCCAGTGATGGGGTGCCATGCCCTGGCTAAAAGTCCATTTTTGGTATTCCCCAGGGACCCCGGTTGATTTTTATGCATAGTGACCTGTGAGATGATTTCCAAGTCTAGATATTTATGGGAGCAGAAAGCCTCATCATTCTCCTTTGGACTGGCTGCTGGGTTTGAGTCACTGTACAGTTAATAGACTATCTGTCTCACGCTTATCCAGCTGCACCACCCGTGGTGCTTAAATGGATCAGTAGGGACTGTAACAAGCATAGAATGAATGCCAGTTTAATTAGAAGAGGACACCTCTACATCGTTTCCTTTTGACAAGTGAGAGAGTTGTGTGAGGATGGTCCGTGGTGTAAGGGAGCCATCAGCGTGTGTCGACCAGTTATCCAGAAAGACCTTCCCACTCTTAGCGAACTGGAGGGTGGCGTGGAACTGAGCACAACATTTCAGAAGTGAAGAAGGAAAGCGACTATCTCCTAAAATGGCCTAAAAACAGTTTCTGACCTCCTTAGGAATCTTCCTTCCTTAAGGAATCTTCAGGTGAGAAAAGATCTGATTTCACAGGGCTTACTCGAGCCCTCAAAGGAAACATTCTCCTCTTCTTAAATTGAAGAGATCCAACGTTTATCTGGCACTCATCTACCAGGAGTGCTAGAGGGACAGTGGGTTATGCATCGTGCTGCTAGCCTCAAGGCTAGCAGTTCAAAACCAAGGGAGAAAGACGAGGCTTTCTACCCCCTGACCTAGCACTGATTTAAGCCGTTTTAGATTTCCCTCAATCCTCACATCAGCCCAAAGAGCTGAATAATCAATTCTGGTTGTCCAGGGCAGCCAGTAAGCAGTGGACTCCAGAAGTGCTCCGCCCCCCCTCCCCCATAAAACAATTTTTCTCAAAGTAAGGATAGCTCATTGTGATTGCAACCTGAATTATGTTTTCATTTCATCGTGTGTGTGTTTTGTTTTCAGTTTGGGATTACAGTACAAATGTGTTTACTTTCACTTAGGGGGTTACATGCCTCTTTTGCTTTGATTAGCCCCTGTGGAGACCTGATTATTTCCCACAAAAGAGGACTGTAGCTCTAATGGGAAAATTGAACATTGAGCATCCCTCAATGTGAGCTCTTTTGGGGATGATTCATTTCA
>NW_022111369.1:36438653-36440072 GCF_000313985.2 Echinops telfairi
AGCATCTGGGGTCTTAAAAGCTTGAAGATAAACAAGCAGCCATCTTGCTGAGAAGCAACAAGGCCCACATGGAAGAAGCACACCAGCCTGTGTGATCACGAGGTGTTGATAGGATCAGGTGTCAGGCATCAAAGATCCAGAACAAAAAATCATATCTATGTGATTGAGGGGGATGGTGGAGTAGAGACCAAAGCCCTTCTGTAGACAATTGGACATCCTCTTACAGAGGGGTCAAAAGGAGAAGACGAGCCAGTCACAATGCAGTATAGCACTGTTGAAACATACAACTTTCCTCTAGTTCTTTAATGCTTCCTCCCCCCTTCCCCACATCATGACCTCAATTCTATCTTACAAATCTTTCTAGACCAGAGCATGTACACTGGTACAGAGAAGAGCTTGCAACACAGGGAATCCGGACAGATAACCCCCTCAGGAGCAATCATGAGAGTAGTGATACCAAGAGGTTAAGGGGAATGTAGGGGTGAGAAAGGGGGAATCAATCACAATGATCTACATATAACCCCCTCTCAAGGGGATGGATGAGAAAAGTTGGTGAAGGGATACAGCGGTCAGTGTAAGGCATGAAAAAAAAGTTTATAAATTGTCAAGGGTTTGGGAAGATGGAGGAGGGAACAGAAAAAAATGAGCTGATACCAAGGGCTCAAGTGGAAAGAAAATGTTTTGAAAATAATGACAGCAACAAATATGCTTGGCACGATGGGTGGCGTGTGATAAGAGTTGTACAAACCCCCAATAAAATGATTTTTTTTAAAATAAAGAGGAAAATGTTTTTATAAATTATCAAGATGTCATGGGGAGGGAGGAGGTGGGAGGGGAGAAATGAGCTGATTTCAAGGGCTCATGTAGAAAGAAAATGTTTTGAAAATGATGATGGCAGCATGTACAAGTATGCTTGGCACAATGGACGTATATATGGATTGCAATAAGATCCCCCAATAAAATGATTATTTATAAGTGACAAGGTGTCAAATTTTAACCTGACGGGCAGGCCCCAATCTCAACTATGTAGACACACACCCCCCACCCCCCAGAAGAATGCACTTCAGAGGACAGCACTGAAGCTACAGCTCAGGGGGAGGGGCATGTCTGATCAGAGCACACAGGAGCAAACGAAGAGGGAAGGAGAGAGAGTAGAACACATCCTGGCCCACCAAGCCCTGAGGATGATATTCCTGCTCAGAGCAGCCAATGCACAGAGAGGATCATAGGGCTGGTCTCACCACCCACAAGATACGTCCCTCACTTGACCCATAGTGCTTCAAGGGACAACACTGGAGGCACAGTGCGGGAATTGTGCCCATCTGATCCAACCACTCCTGGGCGAAACGCTAAAGGCATGCAACAAAGCAGCAAGGAGAGCAATTTGGGGAATACCAAATATAGACTGTGGGGTCAAGG
>NW_022111369.1:36442162-36449927 GCF_000313985.2 Echinops telfairi
TGGGAGGGAGGGGAAAAATGAGGTGATACCAAGGGCTCAAGTAGAAACAAAATATTTTGAGAATGATGATGGCAACAAATGTGCTTGACACAATGGATGTACATATGGATTGTGATAAGAGCTGTATGAACCCCCAATAAAATGATTAAAAACAATTTTTAACCTGACTGCATCTGCAATAATCTACTTTCCAATGCCCTCTGCATGTTAGCAAGGCTGTTCACATCCCTGGTCTGTGGTCAAGGTATTCACCTGAGGCTTAATCCACACTGTTTTTGGTAGCTGAAACAACTGTTAAATGGGTCAAAACAGATCAAATACAAGATTATTATAAAGTCTTTTAAAATTGACATAATAGTTTTATTATATCTCATATTATATCATATATATAATATATAAGATATATATCTTACACCATCTCATATATCTATTTACATACAATTCTGCTGTTCTATTTACTCCGGTGGAGTTATACAATCTTCAATGCTGACAGTTCCCATTCCCCACCTATTATGTCTTCTTTTTACCCACTATAAAATTTGATGGGAAAATTGTCCTATTCCATTAAGTAGCAAAAGAGGGAAACTGAACCTTCTTTGTTGGGGAGCTGAGAAGACTCATTTTCTACCAAACCATAGTGGTTTCTTGTTTTGGTTTTTTTTTTGCCGTATCTCAAAAGTAAAACCAACCTTCTTCTTTGATGCAAATGCCTTAACTTCCACCACTACTACACCCCCAATCATTCTACCCTAAAGCATGGAAACAGTTGTCTCATGTTGAGGGCAAAAGAGAATGTTTGCATTTGAAGTTGACGTCCAAGTCCGTTACCCAGTAGAAATGCCAGCTTCCACCCTGCAAGCCATCGGTGCTGCGGAGGTGCTTTCTTGTGTCACAAGTGCTGCCTGAAGGGTTGCTTCTAATCAAGTTCAGCAGGTGATTTTATTTCAGTTTCCCTCGGCATGCAAACCTAGGCCGTGAGAATTTTTAAAAATTATTTTATTGGGAGCTCTTACAGGTATCATAACATTCCATAGTTCAATCACATCAAGCATTATTGTACAATTGCTACCAAATCAGTTTAAAAACATTGTCTTTCTTCTTGAACTCCTTGTTATCAGCTTCCCTTTATCCCCTCCCTCCCCCACCATTTTTTTCCTTCCATATCTTACACCATCCATTATATCCATTCACATCCAATTCTGTTGTTCACTCCTCTCCAGTGGGGCTATACAGTCGTCCATGCTATCAGCTTCCTTTCCCCCCTTCTCTTCCTGTACCTCGGAACCATTGCTCTAGTCACTGCCTCTGAGGGTTATTTATCTTGGCTTTCCTGTATCGAACTATCTTAACTGTACAAATTAACATATGCACGTCTAACATAATTAATGAGGTAAAACAAATAAAAACCATAATAGTAAGGGGAGGAAGTATTAAAGAACTAGAGGATAGTTATGTTGTCCATCAGTGCCATACCACCCCCTGTGGCCCTTTTGGGAGGGACTGTCCAGTTATCTTACAGGTGGGTTTGGGGTCTCCACTACATCCATGCCCCTTCACAGAGCTTTGGATGCTTGTTTTTGAACTTCTGATACCTTTTCCTATCGAAACCTCATGATCACACAGGCTGGTGTGCTTCTTCCATGTGGGCTTTGTTGCTTCCCTACTAGATGGCTGCTTGTTTAACTATAAGCCTTTAAGACCCAAGACGCTATATCTTTTAATAGCTGGGCATCATCAACTGCTTTTTTGTTATACATATATGTACCTATCTTTATATATTTACATATATACATATCTATATTTATAGCTATATGCCATATGTAATTTTTACTTTCTTTTTATTTTTTCTTTCCTCCTGACCCAAATTATACGTACCCATTGTTCACCTTTCAGTAATTCCTTTAGGATACATTTTAAGTAAGCAAATACGACCAGGAGCGCTACTTGCTCACCATCAATTTTAGATCCCTTACTATGCCTCTCTCCCAGTCATTTGCTCATCACTCCTCTCCCCCTCCCTTCTCTTCTCCTTCCCTGCCCCCACCAACTTCAGTCCTCTTGCCATTTCCTTGGGATTGTTTATCTTGCCTATCTTATATAGATAAACACCAAAAGTGAAAGAGAAAGCAAAAACAACATAGAGGCCATGCAAATAGTTCCATGTCTAATTAATTGTCCTGATGCGGAGTAGACGAATATCCCTCTGTTAGATAGCGAGCAGGTCCTGGTATAACCCAATTGTCCATTCCCCTTTCTTTTAGGGATCCATGTCCTAGGATCTGCTTACCTAACTACTTATCAGCACTTATACCCTTTTAGTCCTCAGCATTAGTGACTGAGGGGCACGCTTCTACAAGACCACATTGCTGATCCTGCAGTCAAGGCTGGGTCTACTGCCCCACCCCCACCCCATTATACCTTTAACTTTCAGTGCGGCCCCCTTGTGAATCTCCCCCAACCAGTTCAGATGATGTGCCAAGTGCTGCATCCCCACCCCCACCCCCAGCCAGATGTCTGCTATCGAGGTTTCACATGGGGGCAAACCAAGAGGGGATGTAACAGACCAGCAATAGGAGCAAAGACACAAAGTACCTGATAAATACCTTAAGGTTTATTAGCATATATATATAACCTAACCTAACCATTCGCTGTAGATTGGTGGTCTTTCTTATTCATTGTTCAGCTTTCACGTGGGCATGAGTTGATTGGAAATGCCATGACTTGGGTCAGGCACACCATAGTTCCCAAGGTGCCTTCTTTGCTCTTTAATACTGAAAAAGAGATTATGTAACTAATTTGCCCACTGCAATATGTTTGATTTACTGATTGAGGTGTTCAGGAGCATTGACCAAGGATCCATGTAAAATGAAATGCTTGACAACTTCAGTCTCTTCTCCATTTACCATGGTGCTATTCGTTAGACCAGTTCTGAGGACTCTGGTTTTCTTTACACTGAGATGCAATTCCTACTGAAGATGGGGGTCTTTGATTTTGAACAGAAAATGCTTCAAGTCCTTGATTTCAACAAGCAAAGTGTGTCATTAGCTTATCTCAGGTTAATATGACTTCCTATGTTTCTGATTTCTGTTACATTTTTCCATAGTTGAACTATAGTGTTGTGGATATGGCCCAGATTTGGTATAAGACCTGGGTTTGAGTATGGCCCCTTCATTCTGATTTAGAGCTGAATATTTCTGTGGTTTGAGAAAAATTACACTCCCCCCAGATTTCCAATTTCATCCTATACAGGAACTGTACAGGGGACAATAACAATTTCATGAGAAAAACTATTTTTTCCACAAACGTTTTGCAATGCCCTTACACTAAAGTAAGGAGCCCTGGTGGTGCAGTGAGCTCCGCTCTGTGCTGACAATGAAAGCTTTCACGTCTCACAAACCCTAGGCAGTTCTCCTCTCACAGGGTCACTATGGGTCAGAATCGACTCCAGAGCAGTTCCTTGGGTTCATGCTAATAAGCTATAGCTTTACACATGATCTTAGCCAAAAGGCCGAGAAGCGAGCAAGCTGTAGCTATAATATTCATTTATTTATTTATTTTTGCTTTGAAGCTATAATATTTAAATGACGTAAGTGTACATAAAAGAATTTCCCAAACTGAGCAAAGTTACAGATGTTGTCAGTATAAATAAGTATATTAGAGATACATTAGTGCAGCGGAGCAAACCAACTCACTCACTGACCAGACTAAGAAAGACCTATGCTGGGAATCATACCTATGCACTTTACCAAATAATCACAACATGTTTTTTATAGACAAAAAAAAATCAAGATAAAACCATCTACCTCCCGATCATAATGATCAGCATATAACATCTCCCCAACCCCCAAGGGAACGAACAACAGAAAGCGGGTGAAGGGAGACAACAGCAGCCGGTATAAGGCATGAATAAAATAGTAATTTATAAATTATCAGGGGTTCATGAGGGAGGAAGGGGAAAATGAGGAGCTGAAACCAAGGACTCAAGTAGGAAGAAAAAATTTTGAAAATTATGATGGCAACATATGTACAAATGTGCATGACACAATGGATGGATGGATGGTGATACGAGCTGTAAAAGCCCCCAATACAATGAGGGGGGGTGGAATCTACCTCAAAGCTTTTTGTGAGTGAGAAGCAGGGGAGCACAGTGGTGGTTGCTGTTATGAACAGCAGCATGAAACACTGCGTGGTCTTGCACCACACTCACAGTTGTCATTCAGTTTGAGTACCGCTGCAGCCACTGTGTCAATCCACCTTCACTGGCCCTCCAGTTTACCAGCCGTGATGTCCTTCTCCAGGGACTAGTCCATTCTGATTACATGTCCAGAGTGTGTGAGACAAAGTCGGTTTTTGACAGTCCATGATACATTTAATATTCGTGACTAACACCAAATTCAGGGCAGCAGTTCTCCGTCAGTCCTTGCTTTCACATGCATATGAGACGATGGAAAACATGGTTTGAGTCAGCTGTGTCTTAGTCTTCAAAGTGACGCCTTTACTCTAAGAGAACTTTTGCAACAGATTTGCCCAATGCAATACATTTGATTTTCTGATAGATGCGTTCATGGGTGTTGATTGTGGATCCAAGTAAAAGTAAATCCTTTACAACTCCAATATTTTCTCCATTTATTTTGATGTTGCTTATTGGTTCAATTGTGAGGATTTTCGTTTCCTTTAGTTTGGGTTGTATTCCATCCTGAAGGTTGCTGTCTTTGATGTTCTTCATTAAGTGCTTCAAGTTCTCTTGGCTTTCAGCAAACAAGTTTGTGCAATCTGCATATTGCAGGTTGTTAATGAGCCTTCCTCTAATCCAGACATCATGTTCCTCTTCATGTAGGCCAGTTTGTTGAATTATTTGTTCAGCATACAGGTGAAGAAGAATGCTGCATCAGAATTGGAGGAAGGCTTATTAACAAGCTGTAAAACACAGATGATACAACCTTGCTTGCTCTAAGTGAGGAGGACTTGAAGCACTTGCTGATGAAGATCATGGATTACAGCCTTCAGTATGGATTGCAACTCAATGTAAAGAAGACCAAAATCCTCACAACTGGACCAGTAGGTAACACCAAGATAAATGAAGAAAAGATTGAAGTTGTCAAAGATTTCACCTTGTTTGGATCCACAATCAATGCTCATGCAAGCAGCCCTCAAGAGATCAAATGAGGTATTGCACTGGGTAAATCTGCTGCACAAGTCCTCTTTAAAGTGTTGAAAAGCAAGGAGTTTGCTTTGAGGACTAAGTGCACTTGCTCCAAGCCATGGTGTTTTCAATTGCCTCATATGCATGTAAAACTTGGACAATAAATAAGGAAGATCTGAATTATGGTGATCGTGAAGAACATTGAAAATACCATGCACTGCCAAAAGAACAAACACATCTCTCTTGGAAGAAGTACAAGCAGAATACTCCCTAGAAGCAAGGATGGTGAGACTTCCATAAGCTTTGGACATGTTATCAAGAGAGACCAGTCCCTGGAGAAGGGCATCCTGCTTGGTAGAGGGGCAGTGGAAAAGAGGAAGACCTTCAAGAAGATGGTCTGACACAGTGGCTGCATTGACGGGCTCAAACATAAGAACCATTGTGAGGGTGGCACAGGGCAGGGCAGGGCTTCATTCTGTGGTAAACAGGATCCCTGTGAGTCAGGACCAACTCGATGGCCCTTACAACAACATAGGAGATTGAAGTATGCTGAAAGGATACAACCCTGACATACACCGTTTCTGATTTTGAACTACACAGTATCCCTTGTTCTGTTTGAACAACTGCCTTTTGTCTATGGACAGGTTCTGCATAATCATGAAATGTTCTGGAATTTCCGTTATTTGCAATGTTACCCATAATGTGTTACGATCCACCTAGCCAAATGATAGTAAAACACAGATAAACATTTTTCTGGTATTGCTTGGCTTTTGGCCAAGACCCATCTGATACCAGCCATGGTATCCCTCATTCCATGTCCACCCTTAATTCAGCTTGAATTCGTGACACAGTATTTGGTGCATGGTAAATACTGAATAACATGGCTGTCTTTTTCTTTTTCTTAATAACTCTAGGGATAGACTGGGCATAATCATGAAATTGCGCCCAGGATATTTTTGGACAGGTAGCATGGGGGAAGGTCTCAGACTGGGGAGAGAACTGTCGCTTATAGTGGAAGGGCTTTAGTCCTTGACTGTTAAACCTGGGACTATTTGTATAGTGTGTGTGTGTGTGTTTATCTATACAAAATAGGCCTGGTTTTTCTCCCACAGAGAAGCTGCTGGTGGTTTTGAACTGCGGACCATGTCGATCACAGCCCAATGCTTAATCACTACACCACTAGGGCTCCCTTCCTTCAACCCTAGGGCTCTGTAAATCATCTGCTTTACCCATTACCTGATTCATAGAGACTATCTATAGTGTTTCCGAGGTATTTCCAGGAGTATAGACAGCCTCATCTTTCTTCCTGAGGGTGACTGGTGTGTTTGAACTACTGATCTTGCAGTTGAGCTGTCCATTGCAGACTGCCTACCTGACAGCATCACCAGGGTTCATCTGCTCTATAAACCCACCCCAGGCATGGAGTCAATTCTGACTCAGAGCAACCTTAGCCCTAGGTGGGGAGAAATGGGCAGACACAGCATTTTCCCAGGGTGCTTTCCTTGGAATGTTCTGGGTGAGTCCCCTCCCCCAAGGTTGATTTTTAATGGTGCTGACTTGAAGGTTATTGTTCCATTAACTGAGCTGTAAGAAGCCCCCTAAGACTAACAAGCACACACCCACCCTTGGCCAACCCCTACTCATGGCGACCTCACATGTTACAGAATGGAACTGCCCCATGGGGTTTTCTTGCCTGTGGTCTTTAAGGGTCGCTATGAGTTAGAACCCACTTCAGGGCAATGGGTTGGGAATCTTTAAGAAAGCAGCTCACCCAAGCCTTTCTTCTTTAGAGCCTTTGGGTGGATCCCAATCTCCATACTTCAAGTTAGCGGTGGATTGCAAACAGCTTGCACCCTCCAGACTTCCCAAAGCAGCAGCTAATTAGCCCCCAATCTGCCGTAAACAAAGCTGTGTGCGGCTCAGTGAGCAGTGGCTCTGTTAGCTACTAAGCAGCGCCCACAATATCGATGTGTCTCCCAGTGGGCACTAATGGAGCCCCCTGGTTGGAGCCCTGGTGACACAAGGATTAAGCGCTCTACTGCTGACTGACAGGTCTGCTGGGCGACTGGAAGCCATTGGCCAGGGAAAAAGATGTGGCAGTTTGTTTCTGTAAAGATTCCAGCCTTGGAAGCCGTATGGGGCCGTCCTACTCCTAGTGGAGACCACCTGGATGGCAATGGGCTTGGTTTTAAAATTCATAGTTGCTCTCCATCCCTCCTCCCACTGGCCCATCGGGCCATGCTGACGGACAGACAGGGCATTGAATTGTCATCTTGGATCTGGCCTTAACTTGCGCTGGGAATACTGGGCTAATGTTTTAAATTTTCCAACAGGAGTGATCTGTGACTTAGGGAGGGAGGGAGGGAGGAAACAGAAGGGAAGTTAAAAAAAAAAAAAGGAAAAGAGGATGGAAGGATGGAAGACTTAAAAAAAAAAAAAAGGCTGAGCGTGGGAAAGGGTATTTTGAGGGGTTTGGAAAAACCAAAAATCCCAAACCAGCAGAAATGCCGCGTCCCGCTCTGCAGGTTCCTGGCCCAGAACCCGGGAGCACTCGCGCCCCTGGGCAAAGGCTGCCCGCTGCCTGCCGGTGGAGACCCTAGTTGGACTCGGAGGAGCTCGGGC
>NW_022111369.1:36450854-36474430 GCF_000313985.2 Echinops telfairi
GCGTCCAGCCGCGGTCTATGCGTTGCCCCCGGGGAGGGAGGGCCGGAGGGAGGGTGATGTCCCAGCCGCCTCCCCTCCCTGGGACTCCCCCCCGCGACCCCAAGGGCAGGAGGAGAGAGCAGCCCAGGTTTGAGGCTTGGTTTCTGCCCGGGAGAAATCAGTTCCTCTTCTGCCTCTTCAAGACCACGGTCCCTGGCCACCCCCTGCCCTGGGCAGTGGATCTTTGGTACCCAGCTGCAGGTCTCAGGGCCCCGAAGTTTCTTGGGGAGAAAACCGAGCCCCTGGCGAGAGCGCTCTTCACGCAGCACAAAGCTCCGACTTGTGGCCGTGCTAAGCCCTTCTCCAGGCCCCTAGACCCCGGCTGGCCACCGCGGGTCTGTACCTCCCCGACCCTTTGTAGCTGCCCACCCACCCCTCCTGGCAGAGGAGTCTAGGGGCCCAGTAGTCTACTATCATCTAGCCCCATAGTCTACCATCACCGAAGACTCCCAAGGTTTTGCGTCTACCCACTCAGGACCTGGGTCCCTGGCCCCGGAAGCACCCGCACTTTCCTTCTCCCACCCTCGTGGCTCGGGTCACCGCCATCGATGGCAGTAGCCAGGACAGGAGGTGCAGGCATTGATAGTCCGGGCTGAGAATTCCACTCGGTAATGCAAGAAGCCCTTTCAGCTCCCGTTTCACAAGGAACGGAGCCGGGAGAAGCACAACCTACTTTTATTGCCAGATGGGAAGAGGAAGGATGGAAATTAAAAGACCTTTTTCTTCAAAGCTCTGTATTTGGGAAAATGCCAGCATCAAATGCCTAGGTAGTTAATGGGCCACCGAGGCGCCAAGCCCTCCCTTACCGCGTGCAGCCCCAGCGCTGGGAAGCCAAGCCGTGGAGGGCGCAGATACCTAGACTTAGGGAGATGTGACCGAGGGAGGGAACACACAGTGGAGGGATCATGAGAGCAGCAGGGGTCTTCCAGAATCCGTGAAGAATCCCAAAGTTCCCCTAAGCCCCCAGTAACTGCCTACCTCATCTCTGCTCAATGGTGTGCCTCCCCCACTCACCCCCATCCATCCTTAAGTGTGCATTTAATTCTCAGTCTATTGCCTGCCTCCTCCTTGTATCTCCAAATAACCACGACACACGCCCACCCTGTCAACAAAAGCCTTTATTGCCCTAGAGTCTATTGAGCGTCTCTCTCCCAGCTTCCGGGGGCTGTGCATGGCACTAGACTTAACCCACCTACCTCTCAGAGACCCAGGCTTGTCTCCTATAGCTGCGGTGTCGGTGTCGGAGAGCTCAGGGAGGAGTGACCCCTTATGTTCTCTGACTCCTACCTGCCTGGAGCGCCAGTGGCCCCACAGGCCCCACTCCTCGCAGTCACAGAATCGCTCACAGCCTGACGCTGGCCCCTGACCAGAAGCCAGAAGGGCAAGAACCTCTTGTCTAGGCTTGCCTTTGCAGGCCGTCCTCAGTGGTGAAGGCAGAATCTATGCTCTAAAAGACCTGGGCCAAAGGACACATTCCTTAGCCCCCAAACTCTCCCAGCTTCCTGGAAGAGGTCAACACAATCTTGCAGGGATTGTGGAATCTCATGCCTGTATGTCCTGAATATTCTGTTGCCTTAGCTACTCTTGGTCAGTCTGTTCCCTACACTTTGATTCTTTCTCTATTGGTCCTTTAATGCCACAAAGAAGGGAAGTAGGCAGCCAGGAGAGCAAGAAGAGAGAGAGGAGGAGAGAGATGGGGAGGAACATATATATGAAGGGGCTTCAAATAGTTCATGGAAATGCATTCAGTGGAATGAAAAGATAATGGAATTTTCCAATGAACTTTTGGAAGCTCTCTCACATACACATTGACAGAGCAGACAGAAATGGATGTTCTGTGGTTTCAAGGTCCAGGGTTTCGGCCCAGAAACATTCCACACATACGGATCTTTCCTCCATTGAGACCGTTTGTTAAGTACGTTAAATGCAAAAATGATGCTCTGACCTGTAAACCCCGACTTAATTCACAACCAAAGTTTAAAAAAGAAAACAAGTGGATCGTAAGTGATAGATGTCTTTTGGGAAAAGCCGTGAGGATCAGTTGGCCACGAAGGCTTGGATACCCAGAGCACCTGGGAAGACTGAGGGGCCACGGATGCAGAGATACTGTCCCTGACAGCCCTGGTGCCTTGACACCCAAATCCCCCTGTGGAATGTCTTTTCCTCTTATGTCTCCCACTGGCTCTAACTTTGTGCCAGTGATGCACCAGTGGACGGCTCATCCACCTTGGGGACCCGAGTTGTTAGGCTGAGCCCATCCTTTTTTCCCCCACCCTCTAGCCCGGGTGAGGTTGCCCTGGAAACAAGAGGCATCCATGCAGTGTACCCAGCAGAAGGGTGTTCGGTGTGCAGTGTTCAGAGAACAATTTGCGTGGTAATAAAATGTCGTCCATAAAAGATCCATTGAGTTGTTCAGTCTAGCCTCCTCCACGGTCTAGCTCCCCCACCCACCCCCTGCTTGTTATTCTTTTCTTTGAAACAGACTTTTTTCCTCCTTCTTCTGATCTCTCAGTTTTCTGAGTGGGCAGGCTGTCAGAACAGAATGCTCCTGGTGCCCTTAGACCTTGAGGGATGAGTTTATGAGTTTCAAGGACAGAAAAGCAAAGGACAGCTGGAGGGGGTGGGGTGAGGTGGGGGAAATCCTCCCTTGCAGACTTGAGCTCACAGAAGGGCCTCCTCCTGAGACTTTTAGGCCAGAGGAGCAGTAAATTGGTACCTTGACTACGCAGGTGGGGTGAGTGTGAGTGCGTTGAAAGATAGTTCAACGTTGGGACCCAGATAAAAGCAGTAGGGCAGTTTATCCCTGATTGCCTGTAGACATTCTGGTTGCTGATTTCCAGAAATGCTAGGGACAGTTCAGCTTTCTCCCAAATGTTGTCACATTCTCTCAGTGTGTCCCAGAGTGACATTGCGGTTCTTTGCTCACACGATAAGTTCCATGACTGTCCTGGGCAGGTAGTGCAGTCCACGCCAGGACTGCCCTCCCTTCAGTGGCTTGGCCTGCTTTCCTTTGCCCCGTGGAGGAGCAGGCATGGCCATTGTGTGAGCTTGTCCCAGAAACCCCGGGGCCCTACTAGTGGCTCGAGCTCCCTCACCCTCTTCAGTGGGCTTTAGCCTGTTGATGGTGGGGATTCGGAAAGGGGGGCAATTAGGAAGTCTCATCCACCAAATTCGATTCAATTCAGAGAATTGCTCAACGAGGAGTTGCTTTTTAGACATTAGACAAAAATAGAGCAGCCATGACGAAGATGATCCTGATGTCTTCGCTAGGTTGTGCTGCTTTTCCCATCAAGCCCCCTAGGTGGTGGAGAAGCCCCTAGAATTGGCCAGGGACTTCTGTCTTCTTGCCTCCAGGCTTTCTCGGGTGGACAGAGCGCAGTGGAGGGGCAGTCCTAGATGTGAATCCTCACTCTCTCCTTTCTTGACGTCTTGGAAATGGACACCTTAATGCTACTTGCTCCTGCAGTTGACTGAGCATTTAATTAGAAAACACACATGACGTGTGGAGGACAGTGCCTGGTCCTTGCTTGGTGATCAGCCGTTGTTAGCCGACACTATACCCGGTCCTAAGACAGGGTCTGTTTCCCGATAGAGAGAAAAAAGCGGTGCTACAGCACAATAGATTCTCCAAAACTCACCCCACTCGGCGCCCTTCCCTCTGTGGCAGGGAGAAGCCTGTCTAGGCTTTGGGAACGAGGGTTCATTTTTGAAAGCTCCCCAAACAGCTGAGCACAAATCTCCCCTTTTCTTTCTCCCTCTCTCATGTTCTTCCACTCTGTCTTCCTCCTCCTCCATCTTCTTTCATTTCCCAAAAGGACAGCGGTTTCGTAGCAGAGTCTTTTTGTTCGGCTGACAACTCCCCTGGCCCTGAGGACTGGCGGTTGCCGTTTTCGGCACAGCTGGGTACAGTGGCGGTAGAATCCAGCCCTCTGCATGTCTTCGGTCTTTGTTTCATCTTGTGGTTTCTCCTCCTGCCCCTTTGAGTCATCCTTTGGAAAAAACAAAAACAAAGAAATGAAAAAAACCCCAAGCTCAGGGGACTACTCAAAAGGTGAATAAATCTTTTTTAAAACCTTGTTGTTCCCAGCTCAGTAGTGTTGCCGCAACGCTTGCGTTTTCAGTAAATGGTCAGGCACTAAAAGCCCCACTCGAGGCCGGAGTGCCGCAAAAACAAAGAGGATAATCAGCGTTTTCGCAGGCTTAATTGTTCCAGCAAGTGTTTATATATCGTTTAGACTGATCTTCTTTGGTAAGGTTTTAAAAAGCAAAGAGAAGGTGACTGCAGACCGCTGTGATCATGACAGGAGCGGTCATGCTGCTGAGCAGGGACCTGCCTTGGCATCCCGGCGTTGCCCAGTAGTAGCTAGCTCTTCAGCCTCACGGACATCCCTTGATAGGCGGCGAGCCTCTGTTTCCTGCAACATACACCTGATAACAGAATGGTTAGGTGACTTCAAGTCAGTTCCGACCCACAGTGTTCCTGCACACAACAGAACGACACTCCTTGTCCTGTGCCACCCTCATGGCTGTCACCTTTTAGCCCGTTGTTGCAAGCAGTGTCAGGCCATCGGGTTGAGGACCTTCCTTATTTACATTGCCCCCCTACTTGGCCAAGCATGATGTTCTTTCTCCAGGGACTGGTCTCTCCTGACAACATGCCCAAAGTTCATGACATGAAGTCTGCTCAGCCTTGCCTCTAAAGAGCACTCTGGCCACCCTTCTTCCAGCATAGATCTGTTTGTCTTTCTAACCATCCATATTCTTCTCCTGTACCGTTCAGTATTCTTCTCCTGTACCGCAATTCAAGTGCGCGATTCTTCTTCGGTCTTTCTCAGAATCCAACTTTCATACCCCTATGAGGCGATTGAAAATACCATGGCTTGGATCAGGTGCTGCACCTTAGCCCCCAGTGTATGCTCTTCCATACCTTAAAGAGGTTTGGTACATCAGATGTACCCAAGGCAGTGTGTCATTTGGTAGCTTCACTTTTGCTTCTGTGCGCATCGACGGTGGATCCAAGCAAGACGAAAGCCGTGACAATGCCAGCCTTTCCTGGGCCTGTGTGCTCTTGGCAGTCCACGGTCGATGGTGCTGTCTGCTCGTCTCACCTTTCAGATGGAGGACTGGGTCACAAAACCTGCACTGGATTCACCGGGCCCTTACATGGATCTGGCTCACAGGAAAGTCCTCTCCTTTAAATTCAAATACTTGACCATAGCTGCTCTGTGAGTAACATGTTTTAGTTTTTACGTTATCTAGTTTTATGTATTACCTACGTTGCCAAAATTATAATAACTGCTTGGGAATGCCATCAATAGATTTGAAAATCTACTGGTGCCCTTGGCTTGGTGGCGCCTTTAACTCCTTCGTGACCTGTAGCTGTATAATGCCTGCCTACATTTTTTATGCCTTCAAAGTTTAGTGGGAAGCTTTTATCCCGTTTTTTGTGCATGCCCACCATATGGTGGACCCACCTGTATACCAAAGAAGCCCATTGCATTGGATAGAATTTCAACTCATAGCAATCCTGCGTGGGTGTCACTAATCATATCAAATCCATATTATGTTACACATTTTTCCCACCTCATTCGAAATACCTTCTTTTACAGAAAACCCATGATTTTAACAAAATATGCAAAGCAGAAAATAATTCAGTCTTGAAAAGGTTTTGGTTTCACAACAACCCAAAGCCATTTCCGTCCTTGAGCCTCTCTGTGGACATCCTGTCATCGCTAGTGGTCAGCGTCTCCTAGTCCCCGGCTTGGATGCGTTGCATTATTTTGGATGCGACATTGGGGTTTGGGAGGCAGGTGGTTCAAAGCCCAGCCTCCCATGTATGGCCTTGAGAGCAAACCAATTACTCTCACAGCCTCAGTGTCCTCAACTGCCCAGGAGGGATGAGGCCGGACAGCAGCAGGTAGAATGAAATGGAACAATACAGTGAAGAGCGTGGCCTGGGACCCGGCTTCATGCACCACCTTAGTGTTTCACGTGGCACTGATCCAGCCAGCTCCTGCGTGGAGGAAGCCTTGCGTGTTATAGGTCGGCTTGACTAGAGAAACAAATTCATTGGGACTTATATGTGTGTAAGCGAGAGCTTTATATCAAGAAATAATTATGCATCAATAAAACACCCCAGCCCAGTCTATAAGTTCGATATTAGCCCATGAATTCCTCTTCACACTCATGCAGCACATGCAATGATGCCAAATACAGGAAGATCACAGGCCAGTGGGTGGAAAGTTTTGTGGATCCAGTGGCAGTGGAAGCATCTCCAGGGCTCTGGCTGCCATCAGCGTGGCTCCATGTAGCTTGTCAACAGGATGGCAAAGCAGAGTGAGAGTGTGTCCCGCCTCCAGGGAGGAAGAGAGGAAATCCCAGAATCCTCAGGAGAAGGTCATGCCGATACAGGTGCATCATTGGCTATGACTGATCGACAGGCTAGATTCCACCCCTTTGCTCAGGTTGACAGGAGAGTATGTAACTGCCACACCCTGGTTGTTGGAAAGCCTTGCTTGTATGTAAAGCCAGTTTGTCACCAATTTTATGTCCACTGACTATGGATTGGTGGTCCTGACAACAGGTGATCATTCCTCATGTGTGAATGAATGGCTATCGGATCCTCCTGGGTTGGCACGTATTCCTTTACCCACAAATTCATTCCATTCTTTCCCATTTCCTGTGAGTCTCAAAAGTGGTTGCACATCAGAATTACTTGAGGTGCTTAAAACATTTCTAGAAGCTAGGCTTCCACCCTGAATGTGAAAAACAGGATGGAACAAAACATCCCTGTGGCTGTTGAGTTGATTCTAGTGCGTGGAGACTCCGCGTGTGCAAAGGTGACCTTTGCCCCAGAGGACTTTCAAGGTAGTGTGACTGGCTGGAAGCAGAGCCGTTGCTGAGTGAATTTGAACTGCCAACCTTCCCATACGTAGTCAAGTGCTTATCGGTTTGCGTCATCAGGGACTGATTAGGGAACTCTTCATACCGTCACATCCAGCGTGGCCGGGGTAGTGTGAACCTGCACCATGACTCTGGGAGAACCGCACCTGTTCCTATCAGTCCTTTGAGCTAGGACTTCATATTGAGCGTGAGTGAACCAAGGCCAAACCAAATGCACCGTGGTTGAGTCTATTCCAGCTCATGTTGCTGTTGTTAAGTGCCATCGAGTCGGTTCTGAGTCCTAGCAGCCCGTGTAAACCAGAAAGAAACACTGCCCGGTCCTGAGCCATCCTCTCAATTATTCCTGTGCTTGAACCATCGATGCAGCCACTGTGTCAGTCCATCTTGTCAAAGGTCTTCCCTCTTTCACTGCCCTGCTGCTCTGCCAAGCATGCTTCCTTCACCAGGATGTCATGTCCAAAGTACATAAGATGAATTCCCACCACCTTTGCCTCTAAGGAGCATTCTGGCATATATACTTCTTCCAAAACAGATCTGTTTGCATAGATTCTTTTTCGGTCTTCCTTATTCAGTCTCTAACTTTCACAGGCATAAGAGGCAGTCAAAAATATTGTGGCTTGGGTCAGGTGCACCTTAGTCCTCAAAGCACCCTTACTTTTTAATACTTTAAAGAGGTCTTTTTATTTGGATTTATAAATAAATCATTTTATTGGGGGCTCTTACAGCTCTTAGAACAATCCATACATCAAATGTATCAAGCACAGTTGTACATATGTTCCCTTTATCATTTTCAAAATATGTTCCTTCTGTTTGAGTCTTTGGTATCGGCTCCTCTCTTTTATCCCTCCCTCCCCTCCTCTACCATCCTCATGGAGCCCTGGGCAATTATAAATTATTATTATTTTGTTAAAGAGGTCTTGTGCAGCACAGCTTTACCCCATACAATGTGCCATTTGATCTCTTGACTGCTGCTTTCAGGAGCATTGACTTGTGGATCCAAGCAAAACTCATAGCAGCCCTCTGTAGTTTCCCAGCCTGCCCATCTTTACGGGGACAGATAGCCTCGTCTTTCTCCTGTGGAGCGGCTGGTGGGTTTGAGCCGCCCACCTTGCTGTTAGTAACACTCACCCGACAGCTCCAGCAGGATTCCTTACAGGAGTAGAAAGTGGAAAGTTATTGCATCTCACAACAGCAGTAACAGGCAGTGATCTGAGGTCTAATTTCCAGGCTTAAACAACAATAACAACAGCAACAAAATGGAGACATTGTTTCAGGTGTTCTGAAGAACAGCCATAGCCAAGCACCAGGATTGACTTTACTTCTTCAATGAATATATGCCCTTCCCCCATCCTCTGCTGGGCACTGGCATGTCATCTTAAACAAGACACTATCCCCTACGTCCCAGCGCCCAGACTGTGGTTGAAAGAGATCAGCGAGCAGGTGTAACTGGCAAGACAGTGCTCTGGAGGCCATATCGCCAGCGCCATCTTGACAGTCCCCCAAGCCTTAGAGCCTGTGCTACTCCATGTGCACTACTGGCCAGCACCACCAGCCCCACTTGGGAGCTGCATAGAAATGCAGGCCCTCAGACCCCACCCTGGCCCTATTGAGCCAGCACCGGTTAATGAGCTCTCGGGGTGGTGGATCGGTGCACTGAAGTTAGCGAAGCACTCTGGCTCAGGTCCAACCACAGGCTGACCATTTACCCTGTTTCCCCAAAAGTAAGACACCCCCGAAAATAAGACCTACTTACAGTTTTGCCTCTCTCTGAAATATAAGGCACCCCTGAAAATAAGACCTCCCCGAAAATAAGGCCTCCCGTAACTCTGGACTCTGGACTGTAGTGGCGGGCACCACCGTGTAGCTCACTGTTGGCCGCAGCGCAGCCGGAGCAGACAGGAAGTGGGAGGTCTCTTTTAATAAAACAATAAACAATAAATGTGTACCGTATTCTTCTTCATGGAAAAATAAGACATCCCCTGAAAATAAGACTTAGCGCAACTCTGGGAGCAAAAATTAATATAAGACACTGTCCTATTTTCGGGGAAACAGGGTAGAAAGGCCGCCCATCAGTGGGGTTTTGCAATTTCCGCGGTGCATGGCCTCCTTCCCTTTGCATCCCTCCGGACTCCTCGTAGCTTATTTTAGAACATGCCGGTGTCCTGCTGCTCATGACTACAAAAGGCCGTTGCTAAAATCTTTCTACTGGCAGTAGTGATGTTTTATTCATGGGCTGGAAAATTAATTTTATTTTCGTGAATAGAGCTCTGTGCATGACTCTTGGGAATCCATCCTGCCTGCTTAACACACACCTGGTGAAGCTCGGGGCAGGGGCAGGGAGGAAGGCTATACTCCACAAAAGGGGGAATTGGTTAGGGTGCCTTTGGCTGCCGGTGGCACAGCACTTGGCTGTCAGATGGCATCAATGCTAAGGGAAATGTCTAATTTCACTAATAAGGAATTGTGACTCAACCATGTCTTTAAGGCTGTGGGCTTCTTTTCTGCCATCTCAGCCTTGATTGCATTTAGCTGACCTTATGGCGACGAAGTAGCCGCCCCAGTTCCAGGCAGCACATGCCGTCCACCTCAAGTCCATGGAAGAAGAGAGGTGCTGGCCCTTTCGGATCCTGTGTTATCACAGAGGACACCTAACCCCAAAGCTGATCTCTCCAGGCTCCCATGCAGGGTGGTGTTAACAGCCTGTGGTCCAACCCATCGCTGGTTGCTCCCTGCCTCCTTCACTCCCTTTCACGCTGCCCTCGTCCCAGCGTCCCTGCTGCTCCAGGGAGCCCTAGGCTCTGTTTCACATGTTGGTGGCTCTTCCCCTCTACACCCAACCCCTACACTGCTTCCACACCTGCCATCACTGCCTCACCCACTCCAGCCTCTGCCATTGAGTTGATTCTGGTTCATAATGCCCCTATGCACCCCAAGCAAGTCATCGAGTCCATGCGGATGCATAGCGACCCTATCTATAGGACAGGGTAGAACTGCCCCTGTGGGTTTCCGAGACTGTAACTCTTGACTGGAGTGGAAGGCCTCACCTTTCCCTTGTAGACCGGCTGGTGTTTTTGAACTTCCGACGTTTTGATCAGTAGCCCAATGCATCACCATGATGCCACCTTATAGGACCCTTTATTTGCATGCCTGCCCCCGCCCCCTCAGAATTCCATGCACCTTATTCATATCATTAGCAAATGATCCAATTCCCTAAGGCGTGTAGCGGTTACTAGTTGGGCTGCCAACCACAAGGACTGCAGTTCGAAAACATCAACCGGCTTTGAGGGAGAAAGATGAGACCTCTACTTCCGTAAAGATGGATCGTCTCAGAAACTCACAGGAACAGTGCTAGTCCATCCTATGGGGTTGCTGCCAGTGGGAATCGATTTGCTGGGTGCAGGTGTGGTTTGGGGTTTTAGTAAGGTCCCTTGGACAATCACCTCCTTTGCACAATGCCACCCAGTCATTTGGTGGGAGTTACACCGACTATGACTCAAACCGCTGCCTTCGAGTCTGTGCAGACCCGTGAAACCACTGCCAGTGTGGTTCTGCGAGGCGTAGTAGGGGAGGAGGATCAGAACTGCTCCCCGGCTTTCTGAGGCTGCACATCTTCATGGGAGTGGCATGTTTCTCCCGAGGAGTGGCTGCTGGGTTTGAGCTGCTGACACGACTGTTAGCAGCCCGATGCATTGCCAACCATGGCAGCAGAGCTCCTATTCTGACCCAAGCCCACTGCCTCACCAGGACTGGCATGGGACCTCTTTCCGTGGTGCGCTCCTCACGGTCGAGCAGAGGGAGGAACACATCAGTGCGTGAGTGTAAGTCAGCCTGCGGCCTTTCTTTCTAAGGGGAGTGTGTATTTTAACCCTTTCACATGAGAAATGTGTTTGTTCTCGTAGGGAACTCACTTGCCACGTGAATGCTGGGCAAGGATGGAGGAGAGAGAGGCCCCCGGACTACAGACATCCCGGAGCCCTGTGCAGCTGCGAGTCCCCCGGGACTGCCCAGGGGAGTTGGCAGTGCTTTTCCAGGCCAGCTCTTTGGGGGTCAGGTGGGGGTGGGGGGAGGGAGGCTATTCTGGACACAGGGCATTGTTTAAATTCCCCTGTGGGAGGGTACCCAGAAGGGAATTAAGAAGACGAAGATGGAAAACCAGTGACTTAGGATGTGTTCCCATGGAGGCTGTCGGACTGATGGCTAGTTGCCATGAGCTTCCCTTGGTCCCCTTCTCATGGGGGCCCAGGCCTGGACTTGTACCATCCCACGAGTGGTGGTGGATTGCACTGTTGCGAGACACAGTGTTTTCACGGGTGGGTTTTTGGTAGCCGATCCTCAGGCCTTTCTTCCTGTGTGTCTTAGTCTATTCGTGCCCACTGAAACGTGTCCAGCATTGTAGCAACAGGGAACCCCTAATGAGTGACAGGTACCGACTACGTGTGTGCTGCATTGGCCAGCGATGGAACTTGAGTCTCCTGCATGGAAGGGAGGGGTTCTACCACAGGTCTCCCGTCGCCGCGGGACTGCTAACTCATCCGCTGATAAGGGCTGATGTCGCTGTTGCTTTTGGTTGTTTTCCTCATCACTCTGTGACACGGGCTCTCGCAGTGAAATCACACCCAGCCTTAAAATGTCCTTGAAGCCAGTTCAATTAAGCTTTGCTGCCTCTTGACTTGCCATCACCTACACCATACCAAACCAACCAACCAACCAACCAACCAAATAAGCCCTCGCTGCTGCCCCGCAGGTTCTGAAACATATCACCCTACAGGACAGACTGGCACGGCCCGCCCGCAGGGTCCTCAGGTCTGTGTGTCTGTACAGAAGCGGACTGCCACAGCAGCTGGCGTGTTGGAACTGCCAAGAGTGGAGTGCTTGTCCCTCACGTGGGGCCACCAGGGCTCCATCACACAGCTGGTGCTTTTATTTTATCTCACCTGACTCAGGAGGAAGCACCTTACTTAGGAAGAACCTGTTAGCAAAGTGATCACAGAAACAAAAGTGTGGCTTCAGGCTAGGGTGTGGAAGGAAAGTCGGGGAACAAGCTTAGGGCAGGATTGTTATAGCCTTGGTGTAAACCTTTGAGTCAAAGCTGCATGCAATGGAACCGATTGCAAGGAGCTATATGTGACCTCCTCCCTGGGGGAGGGACAACAGGAAAGTGGGTGAAGGGAGACATCGGACAGGGCAAGATATGACAAAATAATAATTTATAAATTATCAAGGGCTCATGAGGGAGGGGGGAGCGGGGAGGGAGGGGAAAAATGAGGACCTAATGCTGGGGGCTTAAGTGGAGAGGAAATGTTTTGAGAATGATGAGGGCAATGAATGTACAAATGTGCTTTACACAATTGATGTATGAATGGATTGTGATAAGAGTTGTATGAGCCCCTAATAAAATGATTAGGAAAAAAAAGCTGCATGTAAAATACCTATTTAAGGGAACTGTTTTATTGATAGCCACTCGGTGGGGTTGCTGTGTGGCTGTATTCAGAGCTGGCCCATTCCTTGATTGACAGGTATGTGATACTGATAGGGTAGTTGAGGTCTTCAGGGGCGATGGCACCTTCCTGAGATTGCTCCTGAAATAGGAGTGGGTGGGCTTGGGGAGATCAAACAACAACAATAAGCTTGGAGATGAAAGGAGACAAGAAAAGGGTCTGTAATTCAGCATTCAGCTGATTTTCTTCTTTTGTCACTGCCTATTGCATTACTGTGGGAGCCCTGGTGGCGTGGTGGTTACCAGCTGGGCTGCTAACTGCAAGGTCGGCAGTTCAAGACCACCAGCTGCTCCTCAGGAGAAAGACAGGGCTTTTTACTCCTGTGAAGAGTTACGGTTTTGGAAACGCACAGGGGCAGTTCTGCCCTGTCCTATAGGGTTATCTGTGAGTCATATTGCTCAATGATAGTGAGTTTGTTTTTGATTTATTACATTACTATCATCATACCTTTGCTCTTTGGACTTTTTAACGTGCCATGTCCCCCCCACCCCACCCCACCCCTGCCCCCCGCAGCCCCCACCATTAGAAAAGCCTAGTCCTCAAATGGGCAAAGCCATGTCCTGTACTGTCTTTCTCCTACAGATCAAAGAGCATTTATCAAGCAAACAATCCATTACTTCAGGCCCTGGGCTGAGAAGAGCGTGAATGAGCAAAGACCCTTTATAATTCAAACAGCTGGACCCTTGCTTTCCCTGACCCAGCTTGAACTAGCCACGTGTCCTGTTCTACAGGCATTTCGTAGCAATGATGCCTTTGAATGATGGACCGGACCACGGATGACCAGGAGAACAAACATCCATCCTGGAGGAACTACAGCCAGAATACTCCTTGGAAGCAAGAATGGGGAGATTGTGTCTCACGTCCTTTGGGCATGTTAGCAGGAGAGGCCAGTCCCTGGGCATCATGCTCGGTCAAGTAGAGGGCAAAAAAGAGGGCGCACCTCAGTGAGATGCGTGGACCCGGTGGCTGCAGCAGTGGGTTCAAACACAAGAACGATCGTGAAGGGGTGCAGGGCCGGGCCGCATTTCGTTCTGTGCTTTGGAGGGCCGCCATGAGTCGGAACCGTCTTGATGGCACCTAACCATAGGGCAGGCGTGTTGCTGCGCAGTCATTCTGAATCATGGCGACCCCAGGTGGGCAGAGTGGACGGTGTTCCTAGGGTGGGTTTTCAAAGCTGGGTCCTTTCAAAGCAGGACCGCCAGACCCTTCTCCTGTAGCGCTGCTGGGTGGATTCAAACCACTGACCATTTTGTTGAGTAGCCGAGGGCAAACTGCTAGTGCCACCCAGGGATGTTTAGATAATGGAGAATCCGCTTCTGGAAAAGTTGCAGCCATGACATTAGAAATAAGTTTCTACAATTGTAACTCTTCCGTGGGGTGGTTTGTCAATCCCCTACTCTAATCAGTAAGCTCATAAGGAACTTTTGCAGACGGCTACAGTGGAACTCATCTGTCCTCAGTTCACGAGCCACGTGTCAAATCCGCGAAAGCACTTGCTTTGCTCTGGAGTCTCCTAAGCAAAAGGAGATATTTATTAGCAACTGTAAATAATGCCTGCATATCTACCCTCTTCCACCTCCCACCCCTAAATTCACTGTGTCAGCTTTAGCAGTGCTGGGAAATTGGGTGAGCCACTAGCATTTTTTGAGCAACTCAAATCACTGCAGTCTTGAATCCACCTTTTGAATCACGACCCTCTGAGTATAGTCTTGACACGAGCCTAACTTTGGCATGGCTTCCTTGAGGACTTGGAATAAGCCCTGGTTAATGGAGCTAATATTCCCTCATGCACAGAGCTGGCATTCAATTGGTGGGCACCATGGTGGCTCTAAAGGTGCTCGGATATTGAAATAGCAAGTAGATTCCCCATCCGGAGATTCCCCGAATTCCCAACAGTCAGTGCCAGGCCCAGCTGCATGACTTAAGTCTACACTTCTGTTCTCGCTGGTTTTGATTGGTTGGCGCTTCTTTGGTTGTCAGAGATTGTCAAGACTACCTCTGTGTCTGCATCCTCTGATTATCATGTAATCTGTAGAACCCCCAGCTTCCATCCCGGCCACGATCCTAGTCTCATTGAGTAAGAACTCTTATCTTTGTTGGTAAGCTAGTCTGTCATTCTGGTTTAAATATATCTCCAAATCCTGTAACGAATCCCCCAGGAACCCAGTCTGAATCTTAAGGACTGCAGGATCGCTTCTCCTCATGGGATCTCTTTCTTTGTGATAAGACGTAGCGCGCATCTAAAAGGCAATTTTTATTTCCTGGTTTAGGAGGACCTTTTTGTATGAGATTTCCCCTTTGAATGAAATGATATTGATTGTGTGTCCTTTCAGTTGTTCCCCTGACCCCACCTCTGGTTTAGGTTAAAGTATATTCCAGACGATTGCTCCTGTACATGACAGTTTGGAACTGACCTGGTGCATAGTGGTTACACATTGGGCTGTGATTGGCATGGTTGGCAGTTCAAAACCACCAGCAGCTCCCTGGGAGAAAGACTGGGCTTTCTACTCCCATAAATATTCCGTTTGGGTTGAAGTGATTCTAAGGTTCTTCAGGCCTTAGACGCATTCCTGGAGGGAAAGGTTTTGAGGAAGCAAAAGAAAGGGAAGCTGGAGAAAGCCTCAGATAGTCCAGGGCAGGAATCTTCAGGGCACCTAGGTCGGGGCCGGGCATCCTTATCACAGGATGAGGATGCGCCTCCCCACCCCACCCCACAGGACTCAGCAGCTACCGCCTGGGGAGTGACAGAGGCGTCACGATCACTTCCAGACTCAGACGTGTGCAGTGGTGCCACCGCCGTGTCGGCTCTGAGTGGGCTCCAGGACTCTGACCATTTATAAAGACGGAGGGGGTGGTCTTTGAGAACCAGCCCATCTTTGTCTGCGGAAGAGCAGACACTCATGTTGGAAATCATGTCCCCACTGCCGGTCTCTCTGGGCTTGGGGTGGCCATGAGTTGGGGAAACTGGGAGGCAGCTGAGAGCAATAGCAACCTGGACCCCTGTTTCTCTGTTCCTTGGGACCCAGGGGCTGGTGGTTGATGTGTCTGGCCCAAGACAAGCATGAATGGGTGGGGGCACTGCCAGGCTCCTGGTGTTAACTGTGTTAAGGGCGGGTAGTCCCCGGCCACATCCTGTACGTAAGTGGTGGTGGGTGGTGTGACCACTCTCATGTGGGCATTTCAACCCCTCTGCCCAGCCAGTCTCCCTGCTGTTCCCTTGGGAAGACTTGCCTCCCGAGCGTGCCTTCTCCCGCTTCACTTTGTTGTCAGTGGGGATCTTTCTCAGGAGCCCTGGTGGTGTAGTGGTTACTGGTGGGCTGTGACCTGCATGGTTCAAAACTACCAGCAGCTCCGCAGGAGAAAGACTGGGTGTTCTACCCCCGTAAACCATGACCGTTCCGGAAACCCACAGGGGCCCACTACGAGCCAGCCTGACTCGATGGCAGTGGGCTTGGATCTTTGTTTCTTCTGGTACTTGTTTAAATCTCCAGACCATTCGGCCTTTCTCAGGGAAGAAACCCACTGGGTTTCTCTCCATCAAGGACGGGTGCTGAAGGAAGAGGTGGCCACAGAGGGTCAAAGACCCCAAGGCCCTGCTCTGACTCATAGTGACCCCCCGTGTGTCAGAATAGACCTGTGCTCCACAGGGTTTTCAATGCCTGATTTTTTTTCAGAAGTGGATCCCCAGCCTTTTCTTTCAAATTGTCTCTGGGTGGACTCGAACCGACAAGCTTTCAGTTAGCAGCTGAGCATGCTAACCACGTGCACCATTCAGACAAACAAACAACAAAGACCCAAAGAAAAACAAGCAACCCACGTAACGGAGTAGAACTGCTTTTCTTTCTTTCTTCTTTTTAAAAAGCATCATTTTGGGGGGCTCGTACAACTCATCACAATCCATCCGTCCATCCATTGTGTCAAGCACTTGTACATTTGTTGCCATCATCATTCTCAAAACATTTGCTCTCCACTTGAGCTGCTTTCCTGAGCTGTAACGTGTAGGGTTGCTGTGAGTCAGAAAGGACTCTAAGGATGGGTTTGGGTATGAACATCTCTTCAAGGACGCAGATTGCCAGGACTTTCTTCCACTGAACGGGTTGGGTGGGTTTGGACCACTGGCCTACATATAGGTCATTCACTCACTGCCACTGAGTCCATGTTGATTCATGCCAACCCTATAGGACAAGGTAGAACTGCCCCGGAGAGTTTCTGCAACTGTAACTCTTTAAGGAAGTAGAAATCCCCATCTGTCTCCCTCGGAGTGGCTGGTGAATTTGAACTGCTGACCTTGCAGATGGCAGCCCAACTTGTAGTCACTATGCCACTAGTGCTCCTTAGAGGTTAGTAGACTAGTGCAAATGGTTTCTGCCACCCACGGACTTTCATAGGGAGGGAAGCAAAGCAAAGCACTGAAAACAGAACGGCCCTGCGCTGGGTGGCCAGACTCAGCCTTGACAGAGGGAGAACCTCTGAAGAAGTTCCTGCTGGTCTCCCAGGGTCCTCTGGGGTAGCCAGATGTTGCTTCAGTCTAAAGGTGGGAGGGAGGGAGAGCTTTGACTGACTTTTTTTTTTTTTGCTGATTAGTTAAGGTGTTAAATTGCTAAATCACTCCCTGGCCAGGGCGATTCATAGTGGATATTAATTGGGTTATGAAAAAATGATAAAGTGCTTTCAGGTGCAGAAACAATTCTTTAGGCACAGTTGTGATGCTGCTGAATATGCAAACTGGTGACTTTATTTGTGTTCAGGTTTAGGTGCCTTCAGGGGCATTTCTGGGTGGGCGTTTATGCACCTGCTAGCATAGAGGCAGGCGGAGAGATTAAAATAGCTAATTAAATTCCGCTTTACACGCATTTGTGGGGTGTGCCTGGTGTGTGTTAGACGCTAGGAATGCACAGGTGAGCAAGTTGTCCTTTCTACGCACGGGGTGCCTTTATCTGGGAGGAGAGATGGGAGTGGACAGTGGTCATTCAGCAGGACGAATGCCAGGACAGCGATGATAGCTGCAGGAGGGGACGTGATCGAGATGGCTGGTTGGAGGGGATGACCCCGGGTCACCATTGAAAAGATGAGCGGGAGCTGTCCAGCCGGATCTGGGAAAGGGCATCCTGAGCACATCCCGGAGGGTGGCTAGAGATGGGCATCATTTAGGATAGCAAGTGCCTAGGGACCAGGCACGAGACTAAATGCTGTCTGTGTTGCTTGCCTGCAGCAAGAGTCACTTACGGGGCACGGGGTCTTACCTGCAGCCCCGGGAAAACCAAATAAGCAACGGCAAAATATCCCCAACTTTAAACAAATCCCAAATTATTTTGTAACCAATTGGGAGATGAGACCTGATTGAATGCATCCATTTGATAGCAAAACCTGACCTAAATGATTTACCCTATTTGTCCTGAATACTCATCCTACTGTGTTGGTTACAGACCTATTCGGGATATTACATAGCATAAGGCATATGCTAAAATCTGAAAAAGTCTGAGTTTTTAAGCATCTGTGACCTATTGGATAAGGGATGGCAGACGTGCTGGTATTACCCACATCTTGTATTTGAAGAAACTCACTTGCCCAAGTGTGGAGACAGCTCACTTGCCCAAAGTGCCAGAACAAGGAAGAGGCTTCCTACAGAGGAGTGATTGGGCGCTAGCCTGCAGAGTGGGGGTGGGTCGCACAACACAGATAGTTTTCCTTATCACCACCCTCTTGGTGACAGTGAGGGGGATATGGATGTTGACTTGTGCCAACATCTTAGTCTGAAGCCATCCTCACAGATAATGTTGTTGGCTGCTTTCAAAGGTCAGGTCCCAACCCATAGTGACCCCATGCATAGTGCGGGGGAAAAGGCTTCCCAGGCATGTGACACCCCGATGGTTGGTTGGAAAGTAAATCCTTGGCTCAGAGGGTGTACTTTCTTATCACAGAGCTTGCTCTTGAGTTGGGTAATGGCTGCGTTTTGAAAGATAGTTTGCTCAATTCTTGGTGAGCATACATCTGAAAAAGGGAGACCATGGTGAACCAGAGGGTTTGATTGGTTACTTTTCAGAAATAGATCAATAGGCCTTTCTACCATTGCCCACCTCGAAACCTGTTCAGTATCATAGCAACACACCCAACCCCCGCAGGCAGATGGTTGCTAGCTGGGCACGAGGTGTGTCAGGTGAGACTCAAACTCAGAATTCCCTCTCTGAGCCATTCGTATCCCACCCCGATGGCTGTAGTTGTCATCGTTAGGTGCCATCGAGTCGGCTCCCATCCCGAGCGGTCCTCTGCATGACAGCCGTGGACAGCCCGGCCCCTGAGTCCTCCTCACAGTTGTTCTCATGTTTGAGCCCCTTGACGCATCTGCGTGCTCAGATCTCAACCTCCAAACTCACTGGTAGTGAGTTGATGCCGGCTCATGGTGAGCCTACAGGACAGGGTAGAGCTGCCCCTGTTTCTGAGGCCGTAACTCTTTATGGGGGATGGAAAGCCCCATCTCTCTTCCGGGGAGTGGGCTGGTGGTTTCAAACCACAGACCTTGTGGATCGCAGCCCAATGCATAACCACGATGCCATCAGGGCTCTCGAGCATGCAGATAGTGGTCTGGTATTATATCATTGTGAAGGATCATGTTATGCCTTTCTCCCGGTGGGTTTTGGTGAGGATGGCGCAGTAGAGGGCGGTCTCTTGGTTCCGTTGTGCACAGGGTTGCTGTGGGTTGGGACCGACTCCATAGTACCTATGAGTACTACGTCTGCTATGGCCTTGTCAAAAGCCAGCACCCTGGATCACTTGTCGCTCATCCTGATGCCTCATTAATCCCATCTCGTATTCATGCCACTAGCTTTTGGCCTGCAGCCACTAAAGTCTCCTTGACCGAAAGAAAAGATAAGATGTGTACATAATCCTGCAGTTTTCCAGGTCTGAGCCAGGGTCAGCCTTACCTGTAGGTGGAAAGTAAGAAGCCAACTGTGAGCAATGATATCAGGACACAGTCTTAATAGGACCACACAGTACTTTCCTGGGCTGCCTCAGCATGTTGGAGAGCAAGGGTCCTGGGCTGGGGGTAGGCGCTTCAGGCATTTCATGACACTGCCCCGCCCCCCGAAATATAATATGGGGTTTGCTGGTATTTTCCTCTTGTCAGAGTCTCAGAAAGGCCTGACTTTAAAAAGGACCACGGAACATGGTACTTTCGGTACTCTTCTCCAGCACCTCAATTCAAAGGCATCACTTCTTCTTTGGTCTTCCTTATTCAGCGTCCAACTTTCACACACATAGGAGGCAGTTGAAAATACCATGGCTTGGGTTAGGTGCACCTTGGTCCGCAAAGTCACATCCTTGTTTTCAACACTTGAAAGAGGTCCGTGGCGCAGATTTGCTCAATGCACATGTTCTTTGTTCTCTTGCCGGCTGCTTCTGTGAACATTGTGGATCTAAGCAAGACAGCATCCTTGATAACTTCAGTGCTCTCTCCATTTATTGTAATGGTACCTATTGGCCAGTTGTGAGGGTTTTTATTTTCTTTACCCTGAGTTGTAATTCATACTGAAGGGCTCGGTCTTTAATCTTCATCAGTGCTCCAGGTGCTCCTCACTTTCAGTAAGCAGGATTGAGTTAGCTGCATATTGCAGGTTGATAGCAAGCCTCTCTCCGATCACATTCCTCTTTCTATACTCCAGCTTCTCGTGGTTTTGTTCAGTGCCTTCCACTTAGCAAACGTCCTGCAAAAGAGTTCTTTAGCGTGATGGGCTCTGTGGCGCAATGGCTAGCGCATCGGACTTCTGAAGAGACAAAAAGCAAAGATGTCCCTTTGAAGATTAAGGCGATCCTGACCTAAGCCATGGCATTTTACATTGCCTCGCATATATGCAAAAGCCGGACAATAAAGATAGATGACTAAAGAAGACAGATGAATAAATAGATAAATGACTCTAGATGACTAAGTAGCTACGTAAAGATGCCTTTGACTTAACGCTGTTGGCTAATATGAAATATATTATGAACTGACAGAACAATAACCAAACCTGTGTTGGAAGAAGTTCAACCAGAATGCTCCTTAGAAGTGAGGCGGTGAGAAGTCATCTCCTGTACTTTGGATATGTTATCAGGAGGCACCTGTTCCTGGACAATGAGACCATGTGTGGTACAGTATAGGATCAGTCACAAAGAAGAAATGGATAGACCCAGTGGCATCACCGATGGGCCCAAGCCTAGGAACAGTTGGGGGTGGCAATGCACGCAGGGTCACTACGAGCTGGAATGAACTCAACTGCGTTGGACAACAGCAGCAGTGCCAGGTACAAGGTTCCTGGGTGCTGCAAATGGTTTACGATCTACTGCTAATAGTACCAGCTGGCACTCCGAGCCCGCCAAGAGTTGCATTTTGGAAGAAAGCCCTGCTGATCTGTGTACATAAAAGATTACAGCCACGAAAATCCTCTTGAGCAGTTTCTCTCTGCAACACATGGGGGTGTGGTTAGTCAGAATTGCTGGCAGTGTGTGTGTGTGTGTGTGTAGAGGCGGGGAAGGGGAGGATGACGTGTGTTCAAAACAGGTGTCTTTAGGTAGCACAACAGTTAATGTGCTAGGCTGCTAGCCAACAGGTTAATGGTTTAACTCTATCCAGAAGTGGCTTGGAGGGAAGGTCTGATGATCTACTTCCAAAACATATCTTAGCTATTGAAAGTCCCAAGGGTCGGAATTCTACTTTGACACACATGGGGTTGCCATGAGTTGGAATCAACTCAATGGCAACTGCTCTTTGAGTGCCAAGTGGGAAGACAGGCCCCTTCCTCCGTCCAGCAGTGATTTCCATGTTCTAGATCAATGGCAGAGTAGTTAACCTAGTGGGGACTCTTCCAGTCCTGGAAAATGCCCCTACCCAGAAGTAGAGTACGCTCCCTCCCTATGTGTCCTCAGCATTCTCTGATAGTACCGGTGATGTTCCAGGCCTGCTTCCCAGGAAACAGCCCCAAACCCCTGAGGACTTCCTTTCTTATCACACAGTTATTTTGATTGAACTGGATATTTGGTGCTATTTGAAAGGTGGTTTGCTCAGTTCTTGGGGGATGCACATTTTGGGGATGGGAAGGGAGAGAAGGCTGAGGAGGGAAGGGACTTTCCTAGGGCCTTCCCTCGCTGGCTGTGTCCTCTGGGAAGCACCCCAGATTCTCTTTTTCAGTGCTGAACGGTGGAGGTCTTGTGACCCACCCCAGAGTGACACGAGGCTTATTGGCTAGGCGCTCTGAGAAAAGGACCAAGACCGCAGAGGAGATCCCACAGCCCTCCCCTCTCTCACACATGTCCACTACCGGGCTTATGCGTGAGGACCACCGAGGAGCATGGGCAGCGCTCCGGACCAACCCAGTGTGGTCTGCCTATGAAGACGTACTTTTGTTGTTGTTTAGTTCTTCTGTGTCTTTAGTGAGTGAGTTTTTACAATTTTTTTAACCATTTTATTGACATATAATTCACATACCATACAGTTAAATAGTGTAAACATACTGAGAAGAGTTGTGCAGTCACCACCACAATCAATTGCAGACCAGTTTCTTCTGTCGTGTGCCGTTATTATTAGCTCCCCATCTCCCCCCAGTCTTCCCTGCCACACCCCTCAGCAACCACTCATCCAGTTACTGTCTGTATAGATCGACCTATGCTGGACATCACATGCAGAAAACATACCCCAGACGAAAAGAAAACCATAGCTCATTAACAATAACAAAATAAGACGTGGAAAACCTCAGCTGAAAACATTACAGAAGATCATGAAAACTGGACGAATTTAAAATGAATCAGAAGAGACAACAAATGATAAAATGTTAAATTTTACCCTAACTACATCTACATCTGTCCACTTTCCAATACATTCTGTCTGAGAGCAAAGCTATTCCCATCCCTGGTCAGTGGCCAGGGGTGATTCAACCAAGGTTTAATCCAAGTGGAGACCCTTGCAAATGGATTTGGGGCTTCCACCACCGTTGTCATCCATAGCAAAGTGGGTGCTCAGATTGAAGCTATGGTACCGTTTCCTCCTCCGGTCTTGGATTTTATTATTTACAGACGTTAAGAAGATGTTATAGACAAACCACAACAGAATCAACAATATGTTCTTTCCCCTCGACACCAGTGCCCATCAGAACCGTTCCAACCCCGTCGTCCAGTGTGTCTGAGCAGATAGACCTGGGGCTCCACGGGGTTTTCAGAAAGAGGTTTTTCAGACTTTTCTTCTGAGGTTCTTGGGGTAGATTTGAACCTCAACCTTTTACACCACAGGGACTCCTCTTGCACACACCTCCTTATGTCTCCATTTACACTTACACCTGTGGGAAGTGTACCCCGAGAGCTGGTGAGCCAGTGAGCCAGTGACCTGGGCTTTCATAGCACTGCCTGCAGGCAGCTTTCGTGGAGGGCTTGGATGAACAAGGAGTGAGCAGGGGCAAGGAATGCGAGGGAAAAGGAATGTCTTTCCCCTGGGAAAGATATCCAGGAAAATCTAAACACCCGTCCCAACCACTGAGAGCCACTTCTTTCCCGGCAGCTCCTTCATGGGGGTAAGAAGCAGAAGCAGTGACTTCTGCTTCATCTCTTCCTCCCACCCTGCTCTGGCAGAGCTTCAGGTGCTAATTAGCTGCCAAGTGGCAGGCTGTGGGAGGGAGCATGGGAGCCAGGTCTGCGCACCTCAGCACCTCACGTCTCGCCCTGGCGCATGTGGAATTCATCAGGGGGAGTCTTGGCTGTCGTGGAGAGCTCTGCCTGGTAGGGTCAGGGATAGCCAGAGGGAATGGGCCCAGAGACCACTGCCCTCCTGTTGCTGTCTCCAATGCACTGCTAATGGTTGGATCGCAGACTTCTCCCGTCTCCCAGTGGACTCTTGTTCGTTGTAATGAAGTTGGCTCTGATGCATGGCAGTTTCCAGGTACGACAGAAGGAAACGTTGCCTGCTCCTATACCGTCTTCACCATCCCTGGCACACTTAAGCCTGTGGTGTAATCTGGGAGCTCTGGTGGTGTACTGGTTACTTGTTGGGTGCATGGTCGAAGGTCAAAGCCACCAGCAACTCCGTGGGAGAGAGATCGGATTGTCTCCTCCTGCATTTTCACGATCGTCCCACAAACCCATGGGGCTTGGGGGTTGCGGTTGGAGGTTGGGGGT
>NW_022111369.1:36475819-36485125 GCF_000313985.2 Echinops telfairi
GTCTCCTCCCCGAGACCCCTCTGCAAGGGGATCTCCAGTGGCCTACTCATGGGCTTTGGGTCTCCACTCCGCACGCCCCCCATCATTCACTATGGTAAGATTTTTTTGTTCTGATGATGCCTTACACCTGACCCCTTCGACACCTCGTGGCCTGGCATCCATTCTGACCCCACACCTGGGCCTGCTTTCTCTCTTTGTAAGAGCTTTAGGTTAACATCCTATCAGCCAAGTAAGACTTTTGCGTTGTTCCCAGTGGTACAAACACATAACATGCCGCCTGCTAATGGCAACGTTGGAGCTAACAGTTAGCTACCGGCATCTAGCGGGTAGAAACCAGGAACAACACACTCCACAGTGTCCAGTGTGCAGGAGAGCCACTGCATCCAAGGATTATCATGCCCCAAATGTTAATAGCAGCAGCAGGGTTGAGACGCTCCGTGTTGGAGACATGGGGCTCTTCATCCTTTGTGGTATTGGAGGGGCTGGAGGCTCAGGGCCTCTAGGTCCACGGGTTTGTTAACGGGTTGATGGGAAGCCAAAGCCAAAGCAATTCAGTCCTACCCTTTACTTGAAGAAGAGATTCGGGAGTCGAGGAAGGGAAGCGTGCCCCTTGAAGCTGCTCCGGTGTCCAGGGGAGAAGATGGGAAGAGCTAGAAACACGAGAAAGACAGACAGAAAGGGGCTATGTGCGTGTTGGCCTGTGGTGCTGGACAAGGACATCCCTGTAGCAACGAAAAGAGAACCGTGTGTATTCTTTGGGGACCGGAGGCTAGTTGTGGACACCGGGGCCCAGGCAGGGAGGACACGTGGTTGCAGAGGAATGGAGGAGGGAGCAGGCCAGAAAGCCTCCATTGTCCTCGGGGCGCCAGCCGAGGGAGTGTGTCCTACCTACCTCGGGCCAAAGCCTGTCCTGGCAGCAATGAAGAACATCCGTGCTGTGATAGCTGGACTAGCTGCCCTGTCTCTCAAGTCTCCTTTTCAGGTAAACCAACGACACCGGTCGAAACTGACCGCTTCATTTGTACAACTTTCGAATGTGTTACAAAAGTCCTTTATAACACAAGTACGCGGGGAGCGTCACAGAGTTTGTGGATACATGGGATGAAAAGAGAATGGAATCTTTCTATCAACTTCGTGTAGCCTTCTATTTACTGAGCACCTACTCGATGCCAGGGACCAGGAGAGGCAACGAGTAGAACAGACATAGTCCCTGCGTCCTGGAGCATTTAGTCCTCAAGCTGTCTCAGGCACGGTAGGTGTTGTGACAGCGGTGCAGCGGGCGCACCCCACATCATCATGTGTGACGGGGGTGGGGAGGGGAGGGGGAGGAGCTGGGGAACTTCTCATGAGAAGTGACAAGGCTGAGGGTCAGCAGGCGTTCTCCCAAAGGTTCTTGCCTCCCCGGGCCAGTTCACTGTGGTTTTCAGGGAGCAATGCAGTTGGACTAAATACTCCTTTAAAGGGCACGGCCGTTTATTTCATCTTTGTGAAGTACTGCTGAGAAGTGTACGGAAGCAGGGAAGGGCAGCAGACGCGCTGGGGAGCGTGGTGGCGTAGACTCTGGAGGCACCTCTTCAGGCCTCATCGGGGGTCCAGGCAGGGCGGCTCTGAGGAAGCCTGGGGAGGGGAGTAGAGGGGGTGGGGGTGGCGGGGGAGAACATCCTGTCACAGATATTCTTTTATATTTGGTCAATGCAGAAAGTTCACAGAAGGGGCCAGGAAGGAAAAGAAACAAAACATAGTTCAGTTAGGCATTGTTTTTCCTAAGTATTTTTTTGGGGGGGAATTTTAATTTTGATGTCATTTCCAATGCATAGAAAAGTGGCACTCTTGTATGCGGTTGATCCAGATCGGATCCACCAAGTATTTAAATTTTGACTCCCTTCTCCTCCTTTCCCCCAAATCTATATATATGACGACATCTTTTTAAAACCACTCAAGAGGAAATTGGAGACATTGAGCCCCCTTATCATGAGATACTTTCATGTGTGTTTCTTCAGAACACGGGCATTCTCTTCCTTAACCATAGTTAATCATTTCTATTTTGTCAATTGACTTCATACTGCAGGAAGTCACTTGCAAAACCCCCCCAAACCCTTCGCTGAATGAGGCCGACTTGGTGATCTTGTCAAGGTTGATCCGGTGGGATCGTGAAGCATGCATAGCTTAGGATCGCGGCCACCGCCAATGCCGCGGGTCAGCTCTGCCGCCGCGCCCCGGCCCGCGCGTGGCGGAGGTGGGCTCCGCAGGGTTTTCTTCTGAAGCGGATCACCAGGTCTTTCTCCCGAGACTTCTGTACGTGCGTTGAACCTCCAGTCCTCGTGTTAGCGGCCAAGTGCACGAAGTGCTTGCGGAGTCCTATTGCTTTTATTGAGATTCCATCTGAAACTCAAAATGGAATCATCTGTGAACTAGTAGAACCTGAGTGGTGGTGGTAAGTCAGGACCGAATCCACTGTCAAGTCCAGGATGTCCCAGGCTTTAACTCTTTAGAGAAGCAGACAACCTTCTCTTTCTCCCGAAAAGTGGCTGGTGGGTTTGAACAACTGGCCTTGTGGGTCAGTGGGCAGTCCAACGCGTACCTGATAGTTCTATCAAGGCTCCTTGTTGATGTTAGGTGCTGTCCACTTGGCCTTGACTTATAATGACCAAAGCTATAACAGAACCAGACACGGCTCTGTCCTGCACCATATTTAGAGCTGTGAAGTTTGAGCCCATTGTTGCAGCCACTGTGTCAATCCATTTCATTGAGGGTCTTCCTCTCTTTTGCTGACCCTCTACTTTACCAGGTGTGTTAGGCTGAGTTTTCTAGAGAAAGAAAAAGAAAACCAGTGACGTGTGTGTGTGTGTGTGTGTGTGTGTGTGTGTCTGTGTGTGTGTGTATGAAAGATATTTATACCAAGAAAGGACATCATATTAATAAAGCAGCCCACATCGCTGTAGAGTGGGTAAGCCAGTCTAACTCAAATCCATAGGTAAGCCGCTAGCGGGAGGCTCTTTGCAAGTCACACAGCTGCTGCAGCAGTGAACCGGGATGCAGGAAGACTGTAGGCGAATGGAGGCAGAGTCAAGGGGATCCAACTCAATAGGCAATGTGGCAGGCCACTGACAGTGTTCAGGGTCGGCAGCCACATGATGGCCATAAACCAAGAAGCCAGTTACAGGATCCAGGCCAACAGGAGGAAGATGAGAAGGAGCCAGTTCTCCACAGTGTCTCTGATAGATATAAAATAGGCCACACCCTCAAGGCGCCATCATCAGGCTATGACTTGATGGTGACGTTGGACTCGACCCGTATCTTCTTAACAGGTGCAGACAAGTTGACACAAACTTAACTATCACACCAAGTATGATGTCCTTTTCCAGGAACTGGTTTCTTGTGATAATATGACTAAAGTACATGAGACAAAGACTCACCGTTCTCACGTCCAGGGTGCATTCTGGCCGCACTTCTTCAAAGAACATTGGTAAGCTTTAGAAAGCACTTTCTACTTAATACCCTAGTAGAGTAATATCGTTCTCCCTCAATAGTCCACTCAAATACAATAGCATTTTGTTTATTGAATAACCTTTAGAGTCCTACTAAAAGGAAGGAATTTCAGAGCTAACTGGGTTTTAGATGTTATTCTAGCCCTGCTTTACAGTAAACCAAACTGGGGACTAGAAATGCACTATCTTGACAGTCTCAGGGCAGTGGTTGAGACTGGAGCCCAGAGATCGTAACCATGCCTGAAAGACCGTTTAGAGAGAACCAATCTAGTGTGCATGAGGGGAGTCCAGTGGCTTCTTGGGACCTGCCAGGCAACCAAGGGGTGATGATGAGTGGAGAGATTGAGACCTCAGCCTCAAATTCAGCCCCATCAGAAAACCCAGGTTTCTCTCTTAATATATAATATCTTCAACTTAGGATCTTCTGTGTAGAAATTGACTACTTAAAAGAAATTAGGCCTCCTCAAACTTCCCTGCCACAGGGTCACTTCCAACCCGTTAGGAGAGTTGAGCTGCCTCTAGGTTTCGGAGAGTACAGCTCCATCTGAGAATGGAAAGCCTTGGGCTGGTGGTTCCTACGGCCGGCTGACCTTGTGGTTAGCAGCCCAACGAGTGACCCACTACACCCTGGAGCTGAAGACAAAGAGTCAAGGACATTATTGTAAATATAAGCCAAGGCTTCCTTTCCAAACACAATACTGCTAGCCCTCTTCATTGCAGTATGCAGTGTGATTGTCTGGGAGGGAGGAATGCATCCTCAGATTCGTGAGGAGAGAGTGGGCCAAGAACCTTGTGGGTGATACAATACACCCCTCAAGAGAGTTGTGGAGGATGAGAGGAGGGTGAGAAATGGAATCCACCTCCACCCAGAACCCTGTGTTGCCTCTTGTGTTTCTGTTGAATCTTCTGACAACATATTGTGCCTCTTGGGTACATCCTCTTTGTTAATTGAAGTATTACGGCCTATAGCTTTCCTTTTGATTTCATGAAAGGAAATGTCCAAATACACAATGTTATTTCTTCTAAAGCAGTGGTTCTCAACCTTCCTAATGCCGCGACCCTTTCATACAGTTCCTCATGTTGTGGTGACCCCCCTCCCCCAAACCATAAAATTATTTTTGTTGCTACTTCATAACTCTAATTTTGGTACTGTTATGAATCGGGTGACCCCTGTGAAAGGGTCGTTGGCCCCCTTCCGGGGCCGGACCCACAGGTTGAGAACCGCTGCTCTAAAGTCTGGGAAAGGAACCAATAGAAAATGCTGACTCTTCCACCCCCACCCCCACCCCCAACGCTCCTCACCTGAACACAGTCCCTTTACTGCCATGACACCTGTGCTTTTTAACGTGGATGCGCTAGTTCTGCCTTCGCTTTGCTAAATGTTAGGAGGTCAGAGCGGTTCTCCACTTTAACCCCCTAAGGTGCAAGGTTTCTGGGTGAAGCTAGGAATTTGGAGGATAGGAAAGAGGAGGCTGCTGGGACCCCTGAGCTACGTGATGTGGAAAAGCAGCTGGAGCAAGAGCAATTTAAAAACAGATGGTTTCCTGAAAGCTCCACCAAATCGTGTTTCCATGGCAACACCTCAGCTGATCTTGTCATTTGCTTAAATGAATCACCCTTCTGCTTGGATAGAATCCTTGGTCTCAACTGGAGGACTTGGCCCTATTTGAGAACAATGGGACTGATCCTTGAAGGAAGGAGACAAGATGTGGGTTAGCTATCTGAGCCGTTGGAGGAAGAGCCTCCCGAGTGCCAGGCCTCCCGGTTACCAGGAGCCAGGTCCAAGGTTGGCTGCTCTAATGACTCAAGTTGAGAACAAGGGCAGCGGTTCATTAAGTGAGATTGGCTGTCACCCTCCCCTTCCTGCCTCTGGCCTTCTGTAACGGAGGATACTTGCCAACCTGAAATTCATTCCTTTGATAAAATATTTATAGAGCATCTCCCATTGGATTTTGCCAAAATATGTGCCCATCACAGTGAATGTCTATTGTTTGCATCTCCTCTGAGAGATGGGAGAAAATCAAGGCTAGTCTTCCAAATCCTCTAAATTACCAGTCTCTCTCCTTTAAACCGAGATATAATTCACATGTCCTACACTTCCATGGTTCAGTTGTATTTGAAAAGAGTTGTATTTACGTCACCACAATCAGTTCTAGTGCTTCCTCTGTCTCTTGTATTCATTCTTTGCTCCCCAATTCCCTTCAACCCCACCCTCATGTCCCCAATAAGCCATTACATCAATTATTGTGTCTATACTTCCACCCTGTCTGTGCTTCATAAACTGGGAAACATGACCCCCCCACCCCCGCGGCTCCCCCCCCAAAAAAAAACAGTAAATTTTTTTTTTTAGAGAAAGAAGACACCACTGGGAATATTAAAATAAACCAGAGAGGGGAAAAACCACCTCTACTGAGAGAAAAAAGAAATATTTAAAAAAAAACCAAATGCAGAATGAGTCAAGAGGAAGATGACTGACTAGGTATCCTATCCTACCACAGTTCCATGCACCATCATCAAGGCTATTTGTCTTCCTCGACTGTGGTCAGAGGGGATCTCCCAGAGGCGTGACCCATGTGGGTTCCCTGCTGATGGATTTTGGGCTCCCACTGTCCTCCATAACCTTCTGCAAATGGGGTCTTCACAACTGAAGCTCTGGCCCCTTTCCCTCCATCATATTTAGATTTTGTTATTGTCATCTTTGGATCCCACAGGCTGGTGTGCTTCTTCCGTGAGGACCGGGCTGACGCCTCACTTAGATGGCTGCTTGTTGGAATACAAGCCTCTAAGACCCCAAACAGCCTCTTCTTCAGACCCCCAGTTGTGTTATGCTCAGGGCACTGGGTTAGATAATGAAGCTCTAAATGGGATGACGTTGGCATGGGCTTGGAATCTCAGTGGGTTAATGAACAGTGGCATGACAAAGTCTAGACAATAGGCCCCAGAGTAATGACAAGGAGCAGCCCTTTCTCCCAGAGCTGCAGGGTGGGGAGAGGTGAGGCTTGAGCTGGGCTTGCTGAAGGGCAGGAGGGTTTTGAACGCAAGTAAGTGAGGCGTCAGTACCTGCAGCTTCAGCACTGAGCCTGGGATGGATCTGGCAGCTCATCTGGGAAGAAAGGAGCAGAATTATTAAGACGTGTCTGTCTGTGGCATAGTTTGGAGGGTGCAGATTGTCAGATTCTGAAAGCCAAGACAGGCAGTTTAGATTTTTATCCCCTGAAGACAGTGAGGACTTAAAGTTTTAGAAAAGGGAGGTGTTTTATGCAAAATAAAGCTGAAGGATGAGGAACCTGGTAATGGAGCTTGGGCTGGGTTGAAGGGGTGAGGCCCCAGAGACCGGAAGCCGTTACCAATAAATAGTTCATGAGGTGGGGGTGTGGCTGGAGGACTGGAAAGGAAGGGACGGGTGGATGCATGGATGGGATGGAAGAATGAAGGGAGTGGTTACAGGAGAGTCCCAAGAAAGAACAGACCTTTGAATTGGATCTAGCAGTGGAGACAGAGGGAGAGGATAAGGCAGGAGTCAGGTCAACAGGAGAGAAGGGGTGTTAGATAAAGTTTTCTGAGAGATGATCTTGACCTGAGTCTTGAGGAAGCTTGCACGAGGAAGGACTATTTTAAGGATCATATTTGATTTCTGAGTTGATTTGGGGGTGAAGCAGACCGCACGAGAGGAACAGCACCTTCATTCCTGCCCAGGAAGAACAGCCCAGCTAATGGGAAAATGACACTTTCTAGTGGAGAAAAAGCATGTATTACAACACTCAAAGATGCTGATGGAGACCCAGCTTCTTGTCAGGTGTGATTGTGAGTGCTGGGGAGTTTAGGAAGGAACAAAATGGACCCGCTCCCCATTCTCACAGCCTAGTTCGGAAGCTGCCTAAATGTAAGGTGAGATTTAGCGCCATAAAAAGCAGGTTCAGGGCGCCCCGGGGCCTAGAGCAAAGGAGCGGTGAGTTCCAATGGGGTGGACTGGCAGGTTCATTAAACAGAGGCTGGAGATGCCAGTTGGGGGCTCAGAAGAAATTTCCAGGCCAGATTGCAGACTGAACCCGTGTGCACCCCATGATTACTGGGCCATGGGCTTGCTCTTTTGTGGGCAGACATCTTTGTAGCTGTGACAGTTAAAGCCATGCATGAGCGACCCTGTGTGTTTTATGTGCAACGAGAGGTGAACAAAACTGTCAGCCCTTCTTTTCCAGGGTCTGCAAGTGCTGGCTGTTAACGGAATGCTGATGGAGCCCAGCCCAGAGGACTCAGCACAATCAAAGTAGCAGTGCATTTGGCTGCCTGCAGGCCCACATCCTTAGCGCAGCGTCACTGCACCAATGTGAAGGCTTGTCTCCTAGAGTGACCGAGAGTGCTCTTAGGAGGAAGTGTGGGCCCACAGCTCCCACAGCTCTCAGCTCAGGGACCTGCAGGGCTCATGCCTGGCTTCTGACCCTCACAGCCGCATGTGACCAGGTCCCCTCTTAGGATGCTATTGAAAGGGGTGCCTTTGTTAAAGTGCTCTGAGAGTCTCAGATTTGTGACTCATTGGCCCTCAACCTTGGTGGTGTAGAAGGTTACATGTTGGGCTGCTGACCTCAAGGTTTGAATCCACCCACTGCGCCGAGGGAGAGAGATGAGGTCTTGGAAACCCAAAGGGCCATTGCTACCATGTTCTGTAGGGTCACTAGGAGTTGAATCAACTTGACGGCAGTGGCTGTTTTAGTTTTGACTGGCTCTCGGCTCCCTCATAGAAGTTGTGTATGTGTGAATGTGATCTTTCTCAGCTCATACACACGTTTTTTTCTCCCTGAGGATTCTTATTACTAAGATTGGCGCAGCCCCTTGGATATGTCCTGCTGGGCAGATATTCAGTTTGTGAACAGGTCAGTTAAACACAAAACAAAACAAAACAAAAAATATATATATACATATATAGATAGATATATCTGTATATATCTATCTATATAGATAGATATATACATATATGTATTTTTGTATATATATATATATATATTTTGTGTGTGGTGGTGTTTGGCAGGACTTACCATGGTATCTGTAGCATTTTAATAAACTGGGTGGAGTTTCATGCAAGAAGGGTAGAAGGTTGTTTCCATTGACCTTCAGGAGTTGCCGGCTCTGTTAGGGCTAAGGTGCAAGGAAGTCACAGAGATAGGTCCTTCATGTGGAGGGCAGACCAGTATGCTAGGACTAGAAAGCATTTGGGCAACGCTTCATTCTCTCTGGACAATTGCACTCTTCCTGTGGAGATTGGCGGGAAGGTCCCAGGGTTCTTGTGGTAGTTACATTATCTGTTGTCAATTTGAGACTTATGAGTGAAGGGGTGGAGTTTAGCCTGTCAATCAGGTCGCAGCTTTATGACCTCATTTAGAGGCTCTAAGGAGACAGTTTGCTGGAGGCCAGACACATGCTCAGTCTCTGCGAGACATTACTGAGGATGAGCCTGCTATAGCTACATTGATTCAGCCAGAGCTCTGGGAGCTGGAGGAGCCACGTGAAGACCCCGGCCAGCACTGAGATGCTTACAATGCCACTGGATCCACAAGACTTCCCCACCACTGGCCTGTGATCTTCCTGCATTTGTCATCATTGCATGTGCCTGTGTGAGTCTGAAGAGGAATTTGTGGATTCGTATGAGACATATGGGCTAATATCGGACTTATGGACTTCATCTGGACTGGGCTGGCATGTTTTCTCAATATTCTTTTTAAAATTTTATCTTTTTAAAATCATTTTATTGGGGGCTCATACAACTCTTATCACAATCCACACATACATCCATTGTGTCAAGCACATTTGTACATTTGTTGCC
>NW_022111369.1:36488656-36502203 GCF_000313985.2 Echinops telfairi
TCCGCCCTTCAATTAATCCCACATGTGTTTATTGGCCAGGTTGGCACAATAAACTAACTAACTCAACCCACTAGCCTCTCTGTTGGAGAAGACTTGGCTACTGTTCCTGTAAAGCTTACAGTCTCGGAAACTTGGGACATTTTTACTGTCACAGAAGGTCTCTGTCAGTTGGAAACAACTCAACAGCACACAACAGCACACACTTCATCTCCTTCACTCCTCACAGTGGGCTTCAGGGTTTTATAAGTGGGCAACTGGAGTCACAGAGAAGCTATGGCTTGCCAAAGGGCACATGGCCAGCAAATGACCAGCTGGGATTCATTTTGTGAGCTCTTCATCATCAGCCCATACCTTCCCTGAGTCAGGACAAGAGGACAAAAGAACACATCTAGATGTACCACCACCACCACCACCACCACCACCTCCTCCTCCACTACCATGTTACCATTGCCAGTCTTTCACTATGGTAGCCACGTGGATGACTGTGCCATTGATCCCAGGTTCCAGAAGGGAGTGGAGAAAAGATTGGGCCTCACCCTCTACATGTTCAGTATGAGGGGTTCATGGAACATGTGTTCCTCCCGAAACTTCATATCACTGAGCCATGGAGTTTCTATACCCATAGTAAATCATTCTACTGTTTTACATTTAGATGACAGTTCTAAGAAGAAAAAAATTAGTGGAGCAGGTCCAAACCCTCCCATAATCTGAAGTGATTCCCTCTCTTTCCAGTCCACTGAGTAGATGGCAGATTAACATGTGAAGGCTTGGCAGGAAAATAATGCAGCAGTGCCAACCGTCAGTTTCAGGCATAAAATTAAATTTAACGTTGTATTATGCATTTGAAGACTTGACATTATAAGGTTGGCCAGGCAAATATGATTCAGAAGGCTAACGATTTTGAGGAATGACTACTAGGAGCAAAGTATGGAGTCACAGAAGAGTAGCGACTAGATACAAATGTAAATAGACACAATGGTGTTAAGCTGCCATCCCTTGGGCTGCGTTGTGTCATCTCACCGTTCTCTTGATCCATTTGACAAAGGGGATTTGATGTGCTGGCCCACTCCTGAAATCTGGAAGCACAACAGCCCTCAACCCAAGCTCCCCCTCTTCCTTTTATTCCTTTTACCTTTCCAACTTCCCTCTGCATGTCCTGCTAACCTTCTCCTTGGGAGGAGCCTTCGGTCTGTAGTCCGTGTCATATTTTTCTAGTGGGCCAGATGGTTTCTGATCTCTGAAGGGACAGCGTGCTGCTTCCCTCTCACCTAGCCCAGGGCACCTTTACCCTGACACAGCCCCTGTCCACAGCGGGCTCCTGCGTCTCTGACTGCTACTGCTCTTCTTGGTAAGGGTTCAAAGGCTGTCTGCTCAGGCCTGTGACCTAGCCTTCGAGGCTTGTCATTCCTGTCAATGTGAGAAGTGAAATATAGGTCAGCCCCACAGATCCCAGTGTTAAAAATAAAAGCTTCATTTCCAAGGTGCTGCAGGTTTGTGGGTTGGCCTGCCCCCCACCCCCCCACCCCTTGCCACCAACTAGCTTCTAAATTGCTTCTTGGAGCCAGTTAATGCTGCCCTTCGTATAAGAGGGAACCTGAGAACAGAAAGGGAGTTGGAATGATCTCCCTTGTCAGGCTGTATTCCCAGATGGAAACACTGCCCGAATGGAAATGTTCAGTAGCAACACTGAGCCTGTGATGGGTGAGGAAGGCTGGTGCTGGTAGCAAGTGGATGCAGAACTTCCAGTCCCTTAAAGATGCGTGGGTTCTGGAGTGGAGGTCGAGGCAGGTCATTCTTCCTGTGCGCATCCCCAGCCAGTCCCTCCTGCTACACACATGGCAGCCACGTGACCTGGCAGTGGGATTACTCACAATTTCCATAGAAGGACCTCTAACTTCCCATCTCTCATATGTAGCAGTTATGGATTTACTTGTGTAAATCTCCCCCCTCCCCACCTTCCTCAGTGGAATCTTAACCACTAGACCTGTAGAAGGAGTCCGGGTGGTGCAGCGGTGCTGCTAACCAAAAGGTCGGTGGTTCGAACAGCTAGGGCAGTCTATTTCCATGCAGAACACCCATTCACCCGTTGTCATCAAGTTGGTTTTGACTCACAGGACAAGCTGGGATGCCCGAGCTTGAGTAGAACTGTCCCATTAGGTTCCCAAGATGTCAGTCTTCACGGAAGGAGCCCGATGATGCAGTTGGGCAAGCTCTCAGCCGCTAATGAAAAGGTTTCCAAGTTGCACCCACCAACTGCTTCGTGGGAAAGTGATGTAACAGTCAAGTTCGTTGGAAACCTGATGGCGAAATGACATCCTGTCCTCTGGGCTCACTGCATTGCAGTCCATGCGTTTGATTTAGGGTGCTGGTGAAGCACACGGAAAGTACCGTGGACTGCCAAGAGAACAAACCAGCCTGTCTTGGAGGAGCACAACCAGGATGCTGCTTAGAGGCAAGGCTAGCAGGACTTCATCTTACAGACGTTGGCCATGCTATCAGGAAGGACCCATCCTTGGAGAAGGACATCAGCATGGTAAAGTGGAGGGGCAGCAAACAAGAGGAAGGCCCTCAGCTAGATGAGTCAACACAGTGGCCACAACCGTGGGCAGTGGTTTGCTCTGGTGCGCCCAGGGTCGCTCTGAGGCAGAGCTGACTTGACGGCACCGAACATCATGAGATCACTAGGGGTCAGAAGCCATGCCAAAGCAACGGTTTGGTTTTGGTGCATACCAGCAGGTGAAGTCCCATTTGGGTCAGTCTTGGCATGTTAGTGGGGTCCTGTTTGTGTAGACTGTGTCTTTAAACACACACGTGAGATCTATAAAGAAGAGATTGAACTCAGAGAGGCACAATGAGGGGAAGATCGGGCTACTTGGAGCTCTTCATGGAGCTCTGAGAAGAATGGACGGAAGTGAGCAGAGCTTGTCCCTAAAGCTGATGCCCTGAATGCAGACCTCTAGCCTCCTGGCCTGCGAGAAAATAAATTTTCTTGCTGAGATAATCTGCAAGTGGCAGTTCTGTTGCAGCAGTGCCTTAGAAACGAAGGCATTAGTCTTTGCAATGGCAGCTCTCACAGACAATTTGGCCTTTGCCCATGATATGAAAACCCAGGAGGTAGAAAGGTAAGCTTTTAAATTTCTCTTGAATTACCACCCCCACCCCCACTCCACCCCCACACACAACACACACATTTTCTCCGGTTCTTCTTTTTCCTCTTCTTTCTTTTGTCCTTCCATTCTGATTTCCCCCTTTATCTGTGTCCACCTTCATCCCATCTCAGGCCCTTCCTACGCCTGAGAAGCGGGAGGTAAGTTTTCCTGCACACTGGCCCCTGGGAATGCATCCGGTGTCTTTGAACAGCTTCCTCATCCTGCCCTGGCTCCCAGGTCTTATTTTCCAGGCTAGTCAGTGTTTGAGAAGGAACTGCATTATCTGGTGAGATGTCCCCTAAGGAGGCAGGAATGCTTTGACATGTGGAGCTTTTCATGACTGGCTTGTCTGATCCTAGCAATTTTGAAACCTGGTCTTGCCTTTCCCCCCAGGTGGCCACCTTTGTGTGGTGGTTGAAATTGGCAGGCCTGGGTCAGCTTCAGATGCAGGCATTCCCCAGGGCTTAAAGGAAATTAATATGCCCAGTCTTGTCTTTTCACCTATCCATGCTGGCTTCTCACATGTATTTTTGTCAGGGTTGTGGGCGCCATGGTGGAGTCTTCTGGCTGATTTTTTTGTATATAGGAATAGGGTTGGTGGGGGGGGGGGATCAAACAACCAAACCCACTGCTGTCCAGTGGATTTGGACTCACAGTGACTCTATAGGACACAATAGAATTGCCTTTGTGGGTTTCTGAGGCTATAAATCTTTACAGGAGAGGAAAGCCTCATCTTTCTCCCACAGGGAAGCTGCTGGTTCTGAACAGATGACCTCATGGGTAGTGGCCCAATACTTACTACCCACTACCCCACCAGGGATCCTTGGGGAGGAGATGGAAAGACAAATATGAATGTATTTCAAAACACAATTTTGGGTCAAACAGCACTTTTGTTGCTTACAAAGCTTTCCTCTGTTATTTGTTAAACTATCCTCTAGGTCAGTGGTTCTCAACCATCCTAATGCCCCGACCCTTTAATACAGTTCCTCATGTTGTAGTGATCTCCCAACCGTAAAATTATTTTCGTTGCTAGTTCATAACTGTCATTTTGCTACTGTTATGAATCAGATAATCCCTGTGAAAGGGTCGTTCAACCCCCAAAGGGGTCGCAACCCACAGGTTGAGAACTACCGCTCTTAAGTCAAATTAAAGAATTTTCTTTAATGTAGAGAAGTGGGATGACCCTGCATGAATGTTTTAGCTTGAAAGTCTTTTCCACCAGTTCCTGGGCCCCCCCAAATGTAGCCTTTTAAAGGACATAGATGTCCCCACAGCTGGAGTCACTGCTGGAAGAACTGAAGGCAAGTCGCTTTCTGTTGGTGACATCTGGCGCAGCCTGTTGCCATGAGCAGACTCTGTGTCGGAGTAGAACTGTGCTCCACAGGAGTTTTTTTTGGTCTTATTTATTTATTTATTATAAATCACTTTATTGGGGACTCTTACAGCTTTTATAACAATTCATACACCCATTGTATCAAATACATTTGTACATATGTTGCCATCATCTGTTTGAAAACATTTTCTTTCTACTTGAACCCTTGGTATCAGCTCCTCTTTTTCCCCTCCCTCCCCTCCCTGTCTATCCTCGTGAACCCTTGATAAATTATAAATGATTATTATTTTCATATCTTACACTGTCTGCTGTCTCCCTTCTCACATGTTTCTGTTGTTCATCCCCTTAGGGAGGGAGTATATGTGGACCATTGTGATCAGTTCCCCCTTCTCCCCGCACCTTCCCCCTACCTTTATGGTGTCGCTACTCATTATTGTTCCCGAGGGGTTTATCTGTCCTGGATTCTGTGTGTAGAGAGCTCCTATCTGTACCAGTGTACATGCTCTAGTCTAGCCGGACTTGTAAGGTGTAACTGGGGTCATGATAGTGGAGGGGAGGAAGCATTAAAGAGCTAGAGGCATGTTCCACAGGGGTTTTAAAAGCTGATCTTTCAGAAGTAGATAATGTGTTGCTATGAATTGGAACCGGCACCATCAAACAAACTAAACTCACTAGAATAGAACTGCCCCTTTGGGTTTCTGAGACTTTAAATCTTTACACAAGTAGACAGCTTCTTTTTTCTCCCATGAAGCAGCTGGTGGATTCAAACCTCTGACCTTGCAGTTAGTAGCTCAGTGAGTAGTTTGTTATGCTCCTAGGGCTCCCAACTAAGTCAACGGCATCTAACAACAAAGATCACCAGGCCTCTTTCCTGAGGTGCCTCTGGGTGAACTCACCTCCAGCCTTTCTGAGAGTCCTCAGGGACTCTGAGGACAGATAACTAGGACACCACCCACTGGCTGACTTTGTGACCCTTAGCCCTTAGTCCCTTAGCCCCGTTGTCATTTCATGTCTTAATTTGTCATACAGGGGAGTTTGACAGAAGCGGTACTTCCCTATTATCACTGGACAGTGGAATGATCTGGGGTCGTTAAAAAAACACCACCTTCCAGAAGTTTCTGATTCATTTGGTCTTAGGGGATGCTGCTGTAAGCTTCTGGGAGAGTCCCCTGTGCAGCCAGGGCTGAAGAGCAGTGTCTGGGATTAGGATGTACATCAGCCTTGAGGGGGCTTGTTGAAGGTCAGAGTCTGCGGCCGTGGGGCTCAGGGGGGCCGGGACTCTGCCAGACTAACAGGTTCCTGAGCAGTGCAGATGAGCTGCTTCCCAGACCCCACTCAGAGCAGCAAAGGCCTACTGTCCTCCAGGGTCTTTTCAGTTCTGATAGTAGATCATTCCTTAATTATTTGGGGGGGGGGTACAGAGAATGAGTGAAATAAACAGATGCTTTAATGGTAGAGGGGACAAGTTCCTTTTCATCCCTGGGCAGTGATGACGTTTTAGGAGAAACACAATTCAGTATTTAGTGGGTAGAATTCACTTGGCAGTCTCCTTTCCTTTCTTTATTAAACAAACCCACTTCAACGCTGACATAGATGCATCATTTATTATAGGCTTGCTGTGAGTTCAAAGGGGCATAGTGGCAGCTGGTCCCCTCCCACCCGTGATTTAAGAGTTTGATTTGTATAAGTTTTCAGCATTGATGTAGGCTTATTTAAGGATGGAGCCCTGGTGGTGCAGTGGTTAAAGTGCTAGGCTGCTAACTAAATGGAGGGTGGTTCTAACCTACCAGCTGCTCCGAGGGAGAAAGGTGAGGCGATCCGATTCTGCAGAGTTAGGGTGTAGAAAGTCCAAAGGGCAGTTCTACTCTGTCCTATGACGTTGATATGAGTCCGAATCAACTTGACAGCAGTGGGTTTCTTTGAGGAAGACAAAGGAAAATAGATGTGGCTGTGTGTGTGCATGTGTGTGTAACAGGAAGAAAGACAAAAGGCGAGGGAGGAAGAGAGCGAGGAAGACTGAGAGCGAGTATGTCACCGATTCAGTGTTACATGACTTAATCCGAGTTAGGATTGGGATGACCAAAGGGCAGCAGATGCATGGGCATTTCCGGGTCAGTTGATGGCAAGGGAATGAGAAGAAGGGGGGATTCTATTCGGCTGAGATTCAAGGTGAAGATCGTGCATCCCAGGAGAACTCAAGGGCTAGAAGATTCCGTCTCCACAGTCCTGCCTCCTTCCTGTGCTAGGCAGCCATTGGCTCCAGTCATTCTGGAATTAGAGTGACAGCTTTCTGTTTACACAGGCCCTCCGGTCCTTCAAACCCAGGAGTGCAAGTAAAATTAGGCCTTTCTTGCTCAGAATATTTCAGTTGGCTGTTTCGAAAGAGGCTCTCTCCTTCCCACCTACTCCCCTTCCTACTCTTCCAACCTCACTGTGCCGCAGACAGTCTCGGGCGTCACGATTCTGCCTGATCGCCACAGTGATATATTTTTTTCTTTTTTTTTTTTTAAATTAAGGTCGACCTAAATGAACTTTTGCCTGCATTTTGCTTTCTGCTTTTCATAATCCCCATAGAGTTACAAATCTCATAGGGGAGCAAATTGTCCTGGTATAAAATTATAATTAATTAAGATGAAACACTGCAGGCCTTATGGAGTTATTCTCCTATGCCTAGAATTAATAGGAGTTCTTTTTTGGCTGCTGAATGGACCGCTGCCAGGACACTATTTCACGAGAACATCCACGAGCCAGGAGTTTGTTATTGCTCCATTTTCAGGGACTCCTTTACTGTGTGTTTAGGCACGAAGAGGGTTTCCTAGTAAAGCTGTGCTCCAAACCAGAGGTGTCTCTCTCCCTGGTTTATAAAGAAGACATTTTCCTCCTGATTTGTGCTCCTGTGTGAATGACATGAACGAATGCGTCATACAGAGTGAAATGAGTCTGCCACAGAAGGGCACACCCTGTCTGATCCCACGTAGGAGAAACTGGCAAGTGTGAGAGACCAGAGCTGCTCGGTGCTTGCCAGGGATGGAGGGAGGGAGAAAAGGGAAATTGCTGCTTAGCAGGCCCTGAGTTTCTGTTGGGGGTGGTGAGATAATTTAGCAAAGCATAATGGTGCAACATGATGAATATTACCAGTGTCCCTGAATTAAAAATTGCTAAATTGGCAAATGCTTAGTGGTACATATTTTTACCATAATGTTTTTAGAAGAAAGCATTCCAAATAGCCCCAATTTATACAGTTGTACACCTATCTCCTCCTCCCTCGTTCCTTTCAAACCTTCCTGAAATACATGTGCTCCTCCCTCCCTTGGCCCAGGCATTAGATCTTTCAGGGAATGCCGCAGGGGGGTGGATCACTTAATGTGGCTCTGCTAACCATAGACTCTTTAACGCCCACCAAGGGACCTTTTCCTGATGGGTCTAGGTAAGAGAATATACTGAGAATTCAGTTGTGAATCCTTGTTAACAGGATTCATTATGAACGTCAGCCTGCCTGTTATTAAGTGAGTCATCTCAGAAGCAGGAGGTCAGGGATCTTACTCCCAGCAAGGGTCAGGAGTCCAGTGTGTCCTCTGGACCCTGAGATCCTTGCACAGTGAACCTCCTTGATTCGGGAAGACAGCTTTAACACCAGAGGGATGACAGAGCAGCAGCAGCACCAACAGCAGCAGCAGAGCCAGGAGCTAGAGCGTGAGACCTAGCAGTACAGTTGCCTCCTAGTTCTTTCCTCTATTTCCTTTTACTTTCCTCTTGTCCCCACTCCATAGAGCAAGTAAAGCTGGCTGCTTTGGGGCAGGAGGCTGGCTTATGGAGTAGGGTGCCTCTGGGCACTCAGTTTGGGTACTGGGTTTGGTGAACTATGGTGCTGGAGCGGAGTGCCATCTGGTTGAGGCTTACAGTGGGAGTAGCATGCCCTTTGGGCACTGATTAGCAGCACGGAAAGAACTTTGTAACATGCCCTGACTGAACAGCTGCATACTGAGCATTCCTCATCTAAGTGTTACCATTAGTTACCATGAATTAGTTTCCATAATAAACTCCATAGTCATGAGCATTGTTTGTGAGTTGTGTGGTCCTTGTAATGAATTAGAGGACCCAGCTGGAAAAGTAGAGAGTGCGTGGAATACAGAACAAAGCCTTTCCAAGTACTTGCTCTGAGGCTGGCATTGTGCTAGGGCACTGTGTTAGACAGGGTTCTCTAGAGAAACAAAACCAGGACACTTATGAATATATCTGCATCTATATCTATATCATCTATATCTATATATCATCTATATCTATATATAGATCGATAGATAGATAGAGAGATAAATATGTATAGCATGAAGGAATATAACAGCTAATTAGTCCACATAGCAGTACAAAGGGCTCAGTTCAACTCACTTCCACGGAACAGTTAGTATACTGGAAGTTCTTCAACTCACCAGGACTGCTGGGTTCATGGTCTAGGAAGCAGACACCTGAGTCTTCCTTCAGGCAATTTAGGAAGTCCAGCCACAGGCAGCAAACAGCAGGGTGGGTCATCAACAGTCAGCAGCTCAGGAGCTTAGTGAAGCAGGCCTGGATGGGATATAGAACTCAGGCAATGCAAGACGACAGGATCTGCCAGCCTCAGCATGGCGAAGCAGGTCTCGAAGGAACCTCAAGCTCCAGTGACAGGATCCACAGGTTGGCTGTCCCACAGGTAGTGTAGCTCACAAGTTGAGGCAGAGATAGCGAAAGCAGCCACATACTGGTCCAATCTCCAGAGAGTAAGAGAGAGAGAGGCCAGCCTTGCCTAGCCATTTATCTCTTTGCCCTCCAATCAAACTGCGACCTTGCTAATACTACATGTTCCTGTTGGCCAGGTTGGCACAATAAGCCTACCTATCACCCCTTGCCAACTTGACACCTGTACACAATTCTTTAGCCATATATGATTTCCAGACATTAATGATATCACACTCATACCCAACATCATACATGAACAAAGGAAAGATATTCAATAAGCACATATAAAGAAGATAAACTGACAATCACAAACCTCACTTTTGCAATTGATCATAACTGATAGGTAGAACTACCTTCTTCTACTACCCATTCTGTATTACCTTTACTCTCAGCCAGCACCTCAGCTGGCATGGTAATACTAAGAAATGGCCTACGGGATCTCCTGGATTCCAGACATATTCTTCTTTACCTCCATTGTGTAGCATCAGTCCAATCTCTCCTTGCTAATCAGGATCAATCACACCACTTAGTACAGTGAAACCCTTCCTGACCTGTTGATCCAAAGGCATGAGAAGCCCAAAGTGGCCAGGGAGCATTCGCAGCTGCCAGTTCAGTGGAATCCATGCTGTTTTTCCAGGTGGGAGAGTTCCTTCCTTCGGGACCAGGACCTCCAGACCTGAGGAACACAGGGTTGCTGGGACAGGAAACAAAAATGCTGCAAATGGATTACTAGGAGTAATAGTGAGTGGTGCCATTCCATCTTCCACCCCTTGGTTCCTGGACCCATGAATCCTGGCTGTTGGGGACACAGCACTTCATATGGGCCGCTGGTTTAGAGCATTTACAGCTTTCTGGAGAACACTGACTCTAGTCAGCCACACCACAGGAGAAAGATGAGGCTTTCTGCTCTGGGGAAAGTGGGACCGTCTGGGCACTCCCTACGGCAGTTCTCCCCTGCCCTATAGGGTCACCATGATTCAGAATCAGCTAGAAGGCACTGCGTTTTCTTGAGTTTTGGAGACCCAAGCCAAGGTGCTTTTCATCACCCCATTCACATGTGAAAGCTGGGTAATGAAGAAGGAAGGCCAAAGAAGAATTGCTATCTTGCAGGTGTAGTGTTGGCTAAAAATAGTGGCTATACCATGGGCTGCCTGGAAAAAAACCCCAACAAATCTGCCTCGGAAGCAGTACAGCCAGAATGGTCCGTGGAAGCTAGATGGTGAGACTTCATTTAGCACTTTGGGCATGCTGTCAGGAGAGGCCAGTCCCTGGAGATGGACATCATGCTTGGTCAAGTGGAGAGTCAGAGAATGAGAACAAGGCCCTCAATGAGATGGATTGACACTACTGTCTCAACGGGTTCAAGCCTAGCAGTTGTGAGGATGCCGCAGGCCCAGACAGTGTCTCATTCAATTGTACACAGAGGTGCTCTGACAGTAGCACCTGCCCACCACCACCTGAATTTGGGTAGGCTATACAATTAATGGATTGCAGACAGCTCTTAAAGAAGGAATAAAATGAATATCCTTTAAAAAGGAAAAGGTAACATCAGAATACATCATCTAGTGCTGACTGAAACCAGTGTCTTTCACTGTGAGTTATGGGTCAGAGAGTTTGAGGCATTTGAGAATTTGATTTTTCACTCCTCGGCAACCAGACAAAGGAGTTGTATTTTCTATTCCAGCTTCAAATTATGGTGGTTGCTGGCCAGGTTATTATACTGAAAATTACTCAGGGAGAAAGTACCACCGTGGATTAGCCATATCTAACATGGATTCATAGCAGGCACATGGGGCACATGGTCTATGTATCTGCCAGTCTGGTGGCAGGCACTATGCAGACATTGGAAGCAGCTACCAGCAGGTGAGTTGTGGTGTCTGTTTATAAGTGAATGGACCCAAGACTAGACCTTCCCCAGTGTGGCGACCACCTAAGAGATGACAGATACATTTGCAAGGGTGATTCAGAAAGCTCATGGAAACAGGGAATGAAAAGATCCTGGCATTTCCCACAAACTTTTTGAAGTGGATATCTATCTATAGATAACCAAACCCACTGCCATCAAGTTGATTTCAGCCCATAGAGACTCCGTATAGGGTTTCCAAGGCTATATAGCTTTATGAGACCCATTTCCTCTTTTTCCCATGGACCAGCTGATCTGTGGTTGGTGGCACAATGCTTACCCCACAGTGCCACCAGAGCACCGAGTTAGAGGTATGTGTATGTATACATAAGTATACGTGTGCGCCCATACACATATGTGTGTATCTGTACATTCACATATGCATCTGTGTGTGTATAGATACATGCACACACAACACACACACATTTGTTGCTGGTGCTCTTTGAGATGGCCCCCAACTCATGGCAACTCATGCACACAGGAAGGAACACTGCCCGGGACTCAAATTGCGTTCTTCGAAAATGTTCTTTGGATTTGGGGAACGAAAAGAAGTGTGAAGGGGCAAGATCAAGGCTCTAATACAGCCTGAGCAAGGCTTCCCTACGAAATTCTCTTGGGACAACCATGCTCCCCTCTGAGGATCTGCAGGGCAGTGTTGTGATGGGGAAATAAGTCCTCAGCAACATTTCCCAGCCTTTTTCTCACCGATGCAGTGTTCGACTGGCTTCATCCTACAGTGATTATGTGATGTCCTGGGAGACAAATCTATGACGGTTACCCCTTTGGCATCCCCAAACATACCTTCTGAGCTGAATTTACCCAGCTCAGTAGATTCTCCCCTTGGAAGCCATTGTTTGGATTGACCTTTTTATTTCCCCGTGGTCCCCTACCAAGCTTAAGACAAGTTATTACTGAAAGAACTTGTCAGTAGCCATCCACTCATCTATCACAGACACATGTTTAAACATGCTTTGTTTGGAATAAAACCATATATGAAGTAGAACCCCAGTAGCAATACTTTTTGACTTACCTTTGTAGAATCCAGGTCTCCCACATGGAAAGCAAGAATTTTGACATGCACGCACGCACTCATGCGCACACACACTCACTCTTACATAGCTGAAGCCAATTTCTACTCAATGATGATACAGGACAGGGTAGATCTGCCCCATAACATTTCTAAAGGTGTGATCTATACAGAAGCAGATTGCTACATCTTCCTCCTTTGAAGGAAGTGAATTCAAACTGCTCACCTTTTGGTAAGCTTAACTACGGTGTCACCAACATTTCTTCATATCTACATACATACATATATTCCTACTCTTCTATGGTTATCCCATGAACAAGAAACACAATACCAAGAAAAATGATAATTACTTGCCAGTGCGATAGTTGGGTCTTGAGGTGAGACAAACAGTTGGCAACATAGGCTACTCACCTAAAGGTTGATGATTTGAACCCACCCAGCATCACCGTGGAAGAAAGGCCTGGCAATCTGTTGTAAAGATTATAGCCATAACTCTACGCTGTAACTCATGGGCTCACCTCGACAAACCTGGATTGACCTGACAACCGTCGGCTTCAGTTTGACTTGGTTTAATGAGATAGTTTTAAATGTTTTCTATTAAATGGATTTAGAAACTTCTCATCTAGTTGATTTTCCTTTAGGAAGCAAAAGATTCAGAAGGATTAAATTGGTTAACCTTTGTGCCCTGAATTTGAAAATAACACACATGGGGACGTTTCCTCTATGACTGGTTCTTAAAGTCCAACATTTCAGTCCTGTGAGACCCAACGGTTTAGTGGGAGATGAAAGAAAATCTTTAAGGCAATGCCAACACTCAGGCCCAATGTCAAGGTATCCATGAAATGGGGAAGGTCAGTAAATCACTGCACAGTCAAACCCCTGCACTCCCTCAATTTTGTTCATTGCTCATCTGTTCAACTAATATTTATTGTGGGTTTGCTAGGTGCTTTCTGCATTGATTACATAGCCCTTTGGTAAGCACTGGTGATAGAGTAGAACAGAAAACAGCCCTGTTCTCATGATGTTTAAAGACGGGCGAGAGGCCGACAAGCAGTTAGAAAGACAAATGTGTCCATGGTGTGGAGGAAGGAGCACACGTCTAAAAGCATACAGCAAAGAAAACCAGATGGCTTAAAAAAACTAAAGATCATTTGATTGAGGGCTCATACAGTCCTTATAACAATCCATACATCAATTGTATCAAGCATATTTGTACATATTTTGCCATTATTATTTTCTAAACATTTACTTTATCTTGAGTCCTTGGTATCAGCTCCCCCCCCCCATGAACCCTTGATAAATTATAAATTATTATTATTTTCATATCTTACATAAACTGCTGTCTCCCTTCCCCCATGGCTTCTGTTGTTCATACCCCTGGAGGGTGTGTGTGTGTGTGTGTGTGTGTGTGTGTGTGTGTGT
>NW_022111369.1:36503665-36506190 GCF_000313985.2 Echinops telfairi
TTGTACAGTCATCACCACAGCCAGTGTTAGAACACTTTCTTCATTCTTGTAGTTATCGTTATTGACTCCCCTTTTCCCCCCAACCTCCCCTGCTATACCCCCAAGGCAAATTAATCCAGTTACTGTCGTCATTGCTTTACCTATGCTGGCTTTCGTATACAGAAAAACATTAAAAAACAAAACAAGCCAAAAACTAACAATGCTAGCAAAGTAAAACAGGTAAAAACCTTACATTGAAAAGCAGAAAATATTAAAAACTAGAACAAGTTTTAAATGAGTCAGAAGGGAGATCAAATGATGAGTAGCTAAATTTTAACCTAATTGTATCTGCAAGAATCCAATTTCCAATAAAATGCATGATAGCAAGGCTGTTCCCATTCCTGATCTGTTGTCAGAGAGGATTCACCAGAGGCTTAATCCACATCTATTACCCCTTCACTTAAAAAAAAAAATCAAATAACTTAAAAATTGGTCAAAAGGGAGACCAAGTGATAAGATATTAACATTTTAACCTATGTCTGCCATAATCGACTTTGCAATGCTCTCTGTCTGTTTACAGGGCTATTCACATCCCTCAACTATGATCAGAGGGAATTCACCAGAGGCTCAATCCAGGTGTGGACCCTACTAATGGATTTTGGGCTTCCACTGTCATCCACAGCTTTCTGCAAACCGGGTGTCACAATTTAAACTGATACCATTCCCTCCTTCAGATTCGGAGTTTATTATTTACAATCCTTTGATCACACAGCTAGTTTGCTTCCTTCATGTGAACTTAGTTGATGCCTCAACATTGATCTTGAATGGCTGAATACATTCCTCATAATGTTACCATTCACTTTATAGCCTTATCTGTTGTTGGGTTACCAGGTGATCCCTCGGGGAGGATTCAGTTCCAGGCTTGAAGGGTATCTAAACTTACAGTCTCAGGTGTTCCACCAGACTCTGGCAGACCACTAAGTCAGGTCTTTTCATGGTTTTGAATTCTGCTTTACATCCTGCCCCTATTCCCCTTCTGTCCAGGATCTTCTGTGGTCCTGAACAGAGACGTTGGTAGTGGCAGCTGGGCACCATCTCGTTCTTCTGGTCTCAGGGTAGTGGAGGTAGTGTTCCACATGGTCCATTGATCCTAATTAGCCTAATTGCATCCTTGAGACTTGGATTTCCTTCTCGTTTCTTTCCTTGGGAAAGGGAGAGATCAATAGTTGTGTTACTCGATGGCTGCTTTCTCGCTTTTAAGATTCCAGTCACGACTCACCCCAGGAGGGTATAGAACGTTGTCGTTGTGAACTGTTATGTCAACTGCTGCCCTCTAAGGCTGTGATCCTAAGCCCCCAAGCCCAGTGCCTCATCCCACAAACTGCTTGGTTATGGCTTTGCCTCTATATATACTTTATAGCACAAATGCATGCAGAAACCTTGCAAAAGTGTATGTAGAAACATCCTCTGCCAAACGTTGATATGTCAGGGAGGCAGTGATTTTTTTCTTTATTGGCCATGACTTTTAATAGCTTGACATCACAACTCTCCTTTAAATACGAGTCGGTGGTGTGGTTGAATGGTTTAGAGTGAAGTTGCATGACGTTTTCATTTGGGAAAATTGTTCTGTGTTTAGCATTATTCTGTGGCTCCTATCCATCAAGATATGTTTGTAACTTAGACACTAAGTGGTTTCTGAGACTGAAGCATGATCTATTGGGCCCAACTTATTGGGTCATTTACTTTTCTGAGTATTCCCGTTTTGCTTTCTTACATAGACTGCACGCCTCTTGATGACAAGGACGATGGCGTTCATGTCCCCCAGTGGCGTCCCCACAGATGACGAGTCAGTAGCAATAATGATGGAAGCCATTGCTTTCTCCCTCTTCTGCCCTCTTGTCACTCAGTCTTGTTGTCCTCAGAGTACAGGGCCACTGCCACGCACCCAGCCAGTCTAGCGGCAAGTTTAGTGAATCTGAATTCTTGGTTTCCTCCTGTTGTGTTTTCTTCAGTGAATTCCCTTGTCTCATTTCTCAGATCTCAGAGGTGTTTGTGACCCCGTGTGAAAGGAATGCCGTGTTCCTTAATCCCATCTTTCCTGAGGAATGAAGCTGCTCTTCCCCGTGTTTCCCCCCGTACCTCAGGGCTTGCTGCACTGGTGTGCTTTCTCAGCCCAGCAGGTCTCGTAGAGAAGAAAAGTCATTGTTTATGGATTATTTAAACTTAAATTTAAATCCTGCCATCCTTGGGGTGGTAGGTAGAGATAAACACAGCTGGATTGGATGCCGTCATTCAGCTGCAGTAAGAATAATTACAACCTTTCTCATGAATTGAGCACCTCTTCTGTCCCAGGAAGTGGGCACTGTCACCCCTGTGAGCATGAAGACAATCAGGGGCTGCCTGCAGATACCTACACCGGATCCTGGGTTAGGGGTTTGGTACAAGAGATTTTATTGTTGGACGGGGCTAAGTAATATTTTTTCTGAAAAGGCCAAAAAAGTCTGGGAACCTGTGATCTTGCTGGTGTGCGTGTGCGTGTGCGTGTG
>NW_022111369.1:36506290-36509519 GCF_000313985.2 Echinops telfairi
TGCTACAAGGGAAGTCAGGCGGCCCCCCCAAGGTTCTTGTCTTAACTAACTACGGGGACATTTTATATTAAAAAAAACAGCAAGCCCCTGCCAACAGGTCTCACAAGCATGTCATAGACAGTCATTTTAGTGTCACTCTGTGTGTATGGCAGTGTGTGTGTGTGTGTGTGTGTATGTGAGAGAGAGAGAGAGAGAGAGAGTTGGTGGTCATAACAAAGGTAGGTGGCGTGCCTCCTCCTCATGCCCTGTGCTTGCATCTGTAGACCCGAGCCTGGCCCCTTCTCCCACGGGCACGTGCCCTCCCTCTGGTCTCAGGGCAGTGGGTGAGTGGGTAGGCCCTTTTCGTCTCTCCCTTCACCTGGCTTGACTCTGTCTAGATTCTGACTCTGGAAATTAAATCCTTCTCTTTACGGTTAAAATGGGCTCAAGTATCTGATTCACTATCTCCCACCCCCAAATCCTTTGCCGCTCTGTGGGGTTGCTTCTCCACACAGCCACATGAGCAAACGCTACCACTCAGAGCCCCACGAAAGCCATTTTCCTCTAGCAGAATCTTCCTGCCCCCCTCCTCCCCCCAGTTTATTGGCTCTATCCTTTGGAGACGAGCTGTGGTCTCAAAGAGCAGCTTCCTTTATTTCCCCCATGTTCCAAACGCCTGAGTGGAGACCTTCCAGATGGGTCTGGGGTCCCTTGTTGAACCCCGCCCTGCTAAGCACGGGCCTGCCGTGGTGTCTTCTTCCCTGCCCATGCCAGTGGCTGGAGAGAGGGCTCTGAAGACCGCTGGCAATCCCTCTAAGATGGTGTGGAAGCCTTGCAAGAAGTGGCAGAGTAATGACGATAGCTGGTATGTAAATTGAAACATTTCCTACGTCCCCACCACAATACTAACGCTCATGGAAGTTTCACAGTACTGTCTTTACACACCTCCGGTTTGATGTTAAAGAACCCAAGTGATCTTTTGAGAACATTGAGTAGGCAGTCAGTAGTGGAGCTGTCCTTTAAACCCAAGGGGCCTCGTTTTAACTTCCCAGAGCAGCACGCCAGCCGCCAGGGAGTATGAGGCTTGAACATTGGCCCGAGGATTTCCTAGCTGTGAGGCTCAGGCAGCCTCTTCCTTTCTCAAGGGCAGGTTTCCTCCCTCGTCTGTTATCCCAGCTGTCTTTCCGCATCACCATGAAAGATGTGCTTAGTGGCCATGGAGTGACTACCACAATTGCTGGTCTACTGTCGTTGGCTCACCTTCCAGCACACTATCGGATGGCGTTCGATTGTGATCCTTAGGGTTTTCAATGCATTTTGGGGATTTAGATCGCCAGGCCTTTCTTCCTAATTTTAGTTTAGAAGACTTGCTGAAACCTGTGTACCAGGGTGCCCTGCTACTATTCGGAATACCGGTGGCACACCTCCCAGCATCATTGCAATGCGCCCCTGACCCCAGTACAGCAAACTGACCAATGGGTGGCGGTCCTGGAGCAGAAACTCAGTTTATGAGAAATATAATAATTATTCTTACTTCAGCATCAATATTGTTAACTCTTACTTTTCCCCCCACTTTATCATATCCAATTCAAATGTCTTGACAACATATTTGAGTGTCCTGCCTTTACCTTGTCAGTCATCTTGTCCACATGCAGCTTGCTGGGGGCACAGGATGCAGGAAGGGCTTGTGGTTCAGGGTGGAAGAACCGGCTGGTACCAATGGCACACTTCAAAAATCAGGTGAGAACCTGACTTATCTGAAGAGAGGAAGTTCAAGTTTACATTTAAACCTGATTATCCATTCTAGTGGATCATCGTGGTCTCAGATGAAAGACAAAAAGCATGGAAAAAGCACAATTCTACATCAGAGAAGGAGAATTATCTTTCGGAGAGAAGTATTGGCAGCCTCTCACCTCCACGTGAAAGCCCTTTCATCTTCACCCACTGAAGAGCGCACGCCTCGGAGGAGGAGAAGGCTGGCCCGATCATCTGGGCTGTGCTTTGGACACTGTCTTGGATTTTGCATTCCTGCAATCGGGTGTTGCTGATACCATTTTAAATCCCAAAGACAGAAGAAACCACCCAGGTCCCCCATTTCTCTCATGAGCTGCTCAGCATGTCTTGATGCAGGTGTCATCGGAATTCAACTCTAGTCTTTTGGGCCATGGGCAATACTTACATAAAGCAATTCTTAATAATAATGAACATGCACATGGGCTTATGATGAGCCGGGCACTATCCTGTGCATTTTGTGTTGTTGTTGTTGTGAGGTGCCACTGAGTCCGTTCCGACTCACAGCGACCCGACCCGTGGACAACAGAAGGACACACTGCCCAGTTCTGCGCCACCCTCACAAATTGCTATGTCTGAGCTCATTGTTGCACCCTCTGTGCCAATCCATCTCATGGAAGCCCTTCCTCTTTGTCGCTGCCCGTCTCTTTGACCAAGCACGATGTCCTTCTCCAGGGACTGGTCTCTCCTGACAACATGTCCAAAGTACATATGGTCGTATGTAATTTGATTTTCACAATAACTCTATGAGGCAAACCAACCAAACTTATTGAGTTGATTCTGACTCGTGGTCACTCTGTAGGACAGGTAAACTGTCCCTGTGGGTTTCTGAGACAATTTTTGTTGTTGTTGCAGTTTTAGAACCTTTATTAGATAATCAGCTACTAGTTTCATCCACAGTGACTGTCAGTAGGCTTTTGAAACCGGTGACAGACATGTAGGTAACCAATGTGTAGAGCTTGTTTGGGGAATCTTTATCCTTATTATGTTTCCTGGACAACCGCACATGGATGCGGTATGGGATGTTCCTGATTCCTTTGGCCCAGACAGCTTTTTGAGCCTGGTGTATTTGATTGAGCCTTTTTGATTCGTGCATCTGGTGCTCCCCTCTCCTTCATGGCAAACTTCTGAATCTCCTTGAGTGCCCTCGGGGCACGCTTCTTGAAGCCCACACCATGGATGTTGATGAATGTTGATGGTGTGCTCTCTGGTCACGACCTCGTTGATGGCCGAATGGCCCTTCTTCTTCTCACCGCCCTTCTTTGCGGGAGCCACAGTGCTGGGACCAGGTTGGAAAGCGAGACTAATTTTTTAATTGTTTTATTAGGGGCTCATACAACTCTTATCACAATCTATACATACATCAATCATGTAAAGCACATTCTCAAAACATTTTCTCTCCACTTAAGCCCCCAGCATTAGGTCCTCATTTTTCCCCTCCCTCCCTGCTCCCCCTCCC
>NW_022111369.1:36510325-36516396 GCF_000313985.2 Echinops telfairi
TTGAGTGGAGGCCCAATGTCCTTCTGCTACCTTAATACTAAACCTATAAATATAGGCTCATAGATCTATTTCCCCATCCTCATGTATAAATATATTTGCATATGTACATGTCTTTATCTAGACCTCTATAAGTCCCCTTTCAGACTAATTTTTTATAGGAGTAGAAAGCCCCATTTTCCTCCCGAGGAGTAGCTGGTGGTTTCAAACTGCTGACCTTGCAGTTAGCAGCCCAACCACTATACCACCAAGGTTCCTCATGATGAGGTAGGCACTATGATTGTACCTATTTTGAAAACAAAGAAGTGGAACACACAGAGAGATTCAGTCACTCGCCCAGGGTTCAGACTCACGCTCAAACTCATTGCCAGTGAATCGATTCCAACTCACAGCGACCCTATCTGAGAGAATAGAACTGCCCCTGTGGGTTTCTGGGACTGCAGCTCTTTATGGGACTAGAAATCCTCCTCATTCTCCTTTGGCGATGCTGGTGGATTCAAACTGCTGATGTTGTGCTTAGCAGACCAACTCAACCTGATAGTTGACAAAGCTAGGATGTGGCCCTCCATAGGCTGGATTTGGAGTCCCTAAGGTACCAATGGTCAACAAGTTCACTGCCAACTGAAAGGTTGAAGGCTCAAGTCCACTCAGAGGCACCTCAGAAGAGAAGCTTTGTCACCTGCTTCCAAAGGGTCAGCCATTGGAAACTCCATGGAGCGCATTTCTACCTGGCACACATGGGGCTGCCGTGGTGGAGTCAACTTGTTGGCAAAGCTGGTTTCACCTGCATTTAGTGTCTGGGCTTTAAACCATCACCTTACTTTGGCTACACACGATACTACCAGACGTATTCTACTCCTTGTCTTATTTTTTTTCACCTGGTGTCTGGGTGTCTTGCACCACATGATTTCACAATTCTTTAATGGCTACTGTCTTAGTGACCTGGTGCTGCTGTAACAGAAATGTCACCAATGGAAATGCATTGCCTCATGGTTTAGGCAGCCGTCAGTCTGTATTCAGGGAGCCGGCTCTGAAAGAAGCTTCTCACTCCGTGGGTCCGCTGTAGGGGAAAGCCTTTGTCCCCTGTCTACTCGCATGCTCTGTTTGCTCTATCAAAACTCCCCATGGGTGGATACTGCATCATTAATATAACAAAGAAAATCCCATTTGCAAGTGGGATGATAAATATAGGGGCTAGAATTCACCAAATATTGGAGGTGGGGGCAGAGGGGGAGGGTGCAATTCAGTCCATAACAGGTACCAACCAGTTTGAGAAGTTCCGGGTTAGACCTTCTCGTGTCAGGTGGACATCGGCTGCTTTAGGCTGGTGCTCCAGACGTTTCATTGGCATGGCTGTCCTGTTCTGATGCCACGCTCACCCGCAGCCCGCTTAGGATGTGGCCTCCCATCATGGTCTGCCTGCAGGGAAAGAGTGCCTTGCTCTGACTATCCCAGTGCATAGGAAACCGTCTCTCTGTTTTAAGCTGTGGGGAAGGATAATGCACATCTGCCTCCAGATGGGTCCTTGAAAACCTTGGGAAATGGAGCCCTGGGATCAGATTTTGGCGTCAGTGAGACTGAGAGAGCGAGATCCAGGCCCTGGACCTTGACCAAGTCTTCAAGGTCTGCCCTGTGACGTCGTCGTCCATAGGACAGCCTGCCAAATTACTTCCTGGACTCGTAATTCCCAACACGAAGGTTTGTGGGAATGTGCCTCAACCTGGAGGGCACTTAGCAATCTTCAGTCGGAAGAGAGCTCAGCACGCCTGTTCTCCATCGAATGTATTTCCTCATGGGCTCACGGATCTTTCCACAGAAAGGAAATTGATGCTACTTGCCCACATCAGCTTTATTATGCTGTATGAATAAATGCAACACATCACCTGCAAATAATTGATTGAAATGCAGTCCCTTTCTCTCTCATGCCAGCAGTCTTTCTCCTAAGATGGGATCCAGTGGGGGCCATGTCTTCATGCATTATGCATCCCTATGACTGTGCATTAAACTTACAAGAACTAGCAAGTGGTATACCTCCATTCTTCAAGCTTGTTTGATTATGCTAAATAATTGATTGCATCTTTTATTTATAAAGATTTGCCTGCTGGCACTTCAGACTTAGGTTCTGCCAACCCACCTCCTCTATTAGATTTCAACTTCCCTGACATCCAAAAAGTCACCTGCCTATTTGGGTCTTTGAAAGCTCCTAGGCAGGCAGCCAGGATGAAGTCTCGTATTCCAGATGATGGAGGCAGATTGTCTTAAGCCAACGGATGCCTGTGCCTGACCTCTTCCCATAGCCCTAGGGGCAAAGCTCAGCCAGCCTTTAAGACCCGGGGAAACTTATTTACAAGTTTATTTCTGTATTTCACCCTGCATGTCTGGTGCTATTTTTTCCAGCCACAAGCAGGCACCCTCCCCCGCCAGGGTGTGTCCTGCCCCGCCCAGCTCACTACAGGGGGAACTGAATGCGGGCTGCATGCGGGCTCCCCCCTACCCCACCCACGGTCCCTTGGGCCCTGGATGGGCTGTCATGAACGCCTGAGCCACCCGGATCAGGTCCTCTTCCTGAAAGCCTGGGACAGGCACTGTGGGGATGCCAGCAATCATCATGGCCAAGGTCAGGATGCAGCTGGGCTGAGCGCTGACCTCCTGCCTCCGAGGGCCCCTGCAGGACTCCTGGTGACAACCCCTGCAGGACTCCTGGTGACAACCGGCACAGCAGCGGAACCGGGGCTGGCTGGGGAAACCCAGTCAGGGCACTTGGCCTCTGGAGCAGCCATCCTCCCCCCGTGCTCTCCGGCTGCCTCACGGGAGGGATTTTTGTGGCCGTATCAGCTATGGTCATTCCACCACAGTGGCTCCCAGCTAGTACCTCCAGGACAGCCCCTGGCTTCTGGTTCGGCCAAGGCTGGGCCCCAGGCTTGGGCAGCAGGTGCCAACTGCTCAGCTTTCTCGCTCAGTGGGCTTAGCCTACTGGGTCTGCAGGGCTGTAGACACCAAGAGAGGAGCCGGGAGAAGCAACCCCACCTTGGGCAGGTCACTTGGATGGCCTCGTCTGCAAAGCGTGGCTCATGGCCCTGCCTTGTGGGGCTCAAGTGAGATCATCGGTGTGGTCTATTTACACATTTACAGTCTCCGTAGCTCTGTGTCCTGAATAGTGAACATTTAGGGACTTCCTGTTGTTATAAAGTGCCATCAACTCAGACCTGACTCTTCACAGCCCTACCCTTAATGGTGCAGCTCAGCTTGGTCTTGCACCATCTTCACAATCAGGGTTATATTGGAGCCCATTGTGACATCCACTGTCTCCCTGAAGGTCTTCGTTCTTTCTCATCGCCCGTCTACTTTCCCAAGCCCGATGTACTTCCGCAGGGACTGGTCTCTCCTGGTAACCTGTCCAAAGTGTGGAGACAGAGTCTCACTATTCTTGCTTCCAAGCACGCTCTTGGAACATAAGTTCCGAGATTTATGCAGTCCGTGGTACGGTCAACATTCTTCACCCACACCCGAATTTGCACGCATCAGTGCTGCTTGGTTTTCTTGCACATGCGTAGGAGGCAATTGAAATCCTACAGCTGGGATCAAACAAGTGCACCGTAGTCCCCAAAGTGACATCATTGCTCTCTAACATTTCAAATAAGTCTGCACAGCAGATTTGTCCCATGCAATATGTCCTTTGATTTCTGGCCTTGAGTAAATGTGATCACTGTGATGGGGTAAAGCCACTGGCTTCTCTGACTGAGAAAGATGTGACAAGCTGGTTGTCAAACATGACAGCCTTGGAAACCCTCCGGGGCAGTTCTCCTCTGTCCCGCAGGGTGGCTGGGAGTGGGAACGGAGCGCTTGTGGGAACAGGAACAGGCAAAGACAAGCAGACGGGAGACAAGCACTATGGAAGGAGAACTTCTTTGGCTTTTTGGAAAGTGCATTCAGGAGAAATGGTGGATAGACAAAATAATTGTAACTACTATATTGAACAACACAACTAGTGTTGTAAACCATGACACTCCCCCGCCCCTTGAAAAAGTGTTAGGTAATACGAAGAAGCTGGATGTGAGACCAGAGAGCCCTGGTAATGCAGTGGGTTAAGCGGTGGGCGCTAACCTCAAGGTGCACAGTGGAAGCCTGCCAACTGCTCCACGGGAGAAAGAGGAGACTTTCAGCCCCTGTAAGATGCCAGTCTCAGCCACCTCATGGGGTTGTTCGTTCTCTAGCCTATAGCGTTGAGGATGTAAGTGGGAATCAACCCAGTGGCACTAAAAGGGAAAAAAATTTTTAATTGCTCATCATCTCATCCACGTACATCCCCTTTCTTATGTGGCATGCATCTTCTTGGGCCAATTTATACGACCAGAAAAAATGTATTAATATAGGAAGATATTTATTCTAGTTCAATCCCTAACTGATCATGGTGACTACAGCAGTTAGCAACAAATTTAGCGTCTTTGTGGAAAGGGCTGGTGTTTTCCATCAAGTTTCCCCAGGAGGAACGGAGTGGAGGCTGGTGACCTTTGAAGAGTAGGTCAGATTGCTGAAAATGAGATCCACACGGCTTGTTTTCAATAGGCAAAGGTGAGCCGACTCAGACAACATCCGGTGAAGCTGGTAAGTATTCTTGGGGAGAATGGGGCCCAGAGCCCTTGTTTGCATTATATTCTAAACAAACACACAAAATCCTTAGAAGACCTTCTCACTTTCAGAATATAGATATAGGTAGCCCACCCCCAAGAAAATATCTCAAGCTTTTTTTTTCTTTTTTGTATAGCAATTATTTTCACGTGGTCCAGAATGCGAACAATCTTTTGCAGCTGTTCCCATCCTCCACCATCTAACTCCCTCGGAAAGGATGCCGTGATCTTCCTTCAAACCTTTGTTCACCAGAACCCAAGGCACATTTCTTCTAGCACACACATGTCTGGGTTGGGGTGAATTCCGCTACATGTGGATGAATTCCCCTTTTGCTATGAGTCAGAATCTCCTCCATGGAAGTGTGGTTTTGAATTTTGCTGTCCTTTCCCATAATCTCGCAGCTGGGCCAATACCATGACCAGCAGGTGGGAGTGTTGACCCAGTAACCATCACTTCCTTTGAGGGCAATGCTGCCTGGCTGCCAGTAGGGGGTGCTTGAGCTACATGGTGTTAAGACCATCCCTCAAAAACCAATTATCAAGGGTTCATGGGGCGGGGTGGGGTGGGGTGGGGTGGGGGGATTGAGGAGTTGATATCAAGGGCTCAAGTAGAATACAAATGTTTTGAGAATGATGATGGTAACAAATGTACAAATGTGCTTGACACAATGGATGGTTGTATGGATTGTGATAAGAGTTGTAGGAGCCCCAATAAAATGATTTAAAAAAAAGAAGAAAGCTAAAAAAAAAAAAGAAATTTAAAACTAAAGGGATATTAGAAACCATATCACCCCAGTGTTTTCTGTCTACCCACGAAGAACTCTTGAGAGGTGAGATAGTGTTGAAAGTGGAATAAACTACAGATTTGCAGGCTGGGACCATCACCTTTCCCATGAGCTCCTTCATCCAGCTCATGTGACCTCAAATATCTTACCAGTCTTCTTAGGAAAACAACTAATCCATGAACAACTAGAGAGAACTATAAAATGATACTTTCTGCTATTTGGGGTGGGGGGAAAGTCAACGTTTTGGGCATTTGGAAACTGGCCCAAGAGAAACACACAAGTAGAATTTTGCTGAAGATAATTAAAAAATGGTCGCAGCAGAATATAGACCAGGAATTGCTAGAAGTTGAAGCTATGGGTCACAGCTGACTTCATGGCACCTAAGAAAAACAACAACGGTCATCCAAAGTCTTCTGAAAACCAGGTGACCACAATTTAAGCTTGGCTATATTCCCTCCTTTAGATTTGGGTTTTATTTACAATCCTTGGATCACACAGGTTGGTATGCTTTTCCATGGTAATTTAGTTGACTCCTCTCTTCGATAGGCGGGTGCTTGTTTGAAAACAAGCCTTTAAGGCTCCAGATGGGTGATGAGAAGGGACATTTTCCCCTTGGAGCAAACCCAACATTCACTCCCAAGTTATAGATACTTAACTGTGA
>NW_022111369.1:36521682-36525873 GCF_000313985.2 Echinops telfairi
AAAGGTTGATGTTTTGAAACCTCTTCTCACTCCAAGGGAGCAAGATAAAACCGTCTGCTTCCATAAAGATTTACAGCCTCGGAAACCCCGTGGAGCTCATTTTATTCTGCCCGATAGTGCTGCAGTGAGCTGGAACCAACCCAGCGGCAATGTATTTTTGTTTTGTTTAATGATCAGGAAAATCTGAGCACGTTATTTACACAAGAAGCGATCTAAATAGACAACAAATCCTTGGGAAAAGATTCAGTCCTAGTAATTACACGAATTGAAAGGACAAAGCCATCCAGTGCCGGCGAAACTGGTGAAAATAAATTATAATTATAAAGTCAAAATCTGACAAGGTTTTTAGGAAAACTGTGTTCTCGTGATGATTTACATTAGTACAATGTTTCTGGAAAGCCACGTGGCGAAATGCAATGAGCCAGGAAACATCCCATCCATTGGCCTGGTAAATGTACGCTTGAGAATATATTCCAGACAAGCGACTAAACAGAAAGCAAAAAATAAAAAAATAGACGGAACAAATGGGAATAACTCAGATACCTCCCCTTCCTAAATGAAGACAAGCTGTGACATATCAGGAGCAGGAGACCTGTGTGCCCACTAAGAATAATAAACTTGCACAGTATGAAAACAGATAACCAAAGTTGGTTTACAATAATGCTAAGGGAAAAAGGGTTCGACTAGAACATATTCAAAGATTGCCTAAAACAAACTCAAAACCGCAAGTACTGTTGCGTGATTCTGACGCCCGGTGACGCACGTGTCCGGTCGAATGTGTTCCCTGTGGTCTCCCAGGGGCTGTGACCTTGCAGAAGTAGACTGCCAGGCCTTGCTTCCGGGGCACCTCTGGGTCGATTCAAATCGCCGACCTTTTTCTTTAGTAGCTGAGTGTTTGCTACACTGTGTTCACCGCCCAGGATTAAAAGCTGCCCGTACTGCAGCAGAGCTAGGAAGAGCTGCTGTCATTTTGCTGCAGGGCAGCGTGAGAAGTGACACAGGTATTTGGGTCTCCCGTTCCTTTGAAGTCCGCGCTTCTCTTTCCTTAGCAAACGGAGCTGTGGAGCCTGCATCTGTATCGCGAGCTCCCCACAGCAGCAGCAAGGTGAGCAGGGTGTGGAAGCTGCCCAGGTAGACTCTGCAGGCAGGCTGCCACCCACGCAAGCCCATCCCAGAGCTGCCCGCGTGCCTCCCCGGGGAGCGGGCCTGTGTCAGTCCCGTGAGAAAGTCCGGTCACGACAGGGCTGTGGCCGCTCAGCCCGTCTGCTGCCAGAGCTCGGTCTCCTGGGTCGGACATGGGTTTCGTTTTGGTGCAAGTGAGGGAGAGAGGAGGGAGGCCAGTGTTGGCTCCCTCTCTCCACTTGCACTGATTTCCCTCCTTCAGCCAAGAGCACATTTCAGCATCGTTGTGGTTTTCCTCTTCCTTCTGGGCTGACCCTTCTTGTCCCTCTGCTGCTTAGTCTCCTTCTCGCAGATGCGTCATTTTATTACCGTACTGTCTCACATCGCCACGAGTAACTAGCTCCTCTGTGGGATGCAGCCACAGACGGGGCTTTGGGTCACAGCGTGACTGCTTTCTTTTGGTGCCCGCACCGGGGTAAGGGAGCAGGGCCCCAAACCCAGTGGCTCTTTCACTGATTTGCCTCTGCCGCAGCAAAGACACCGGGGCTCTGCCCTGCTGGCGTCAGGCGGTTCTCCATGTCGGAGCGAGGCCGGCCTGGGCCCACGCCATCTGCTGTCACAGAAAGATTAAGTATGTGTCCGAGATCAGGGAGAGATGCACATCGCCGCCTTTCTGATGTGTTCAGAATGCTTCCTCAGCACCGGTTTCTTGAGCAGAGGAGCGAGTGGGCCCCCTCCTTCAGCAGTTTTGAGCTGAGACATTGCTACACACGCTTGTTCCCCAAATCTTCCCACCCTGTCTTCTCTTTCCCTTCCTGCCCCCCCACCCCCAGCTTTATTTTCTCTACCGATTTGAGACTTTTGTGATCACAATCAACCCAATGGCAACTGACAATAACGATGGTAACAATGAAAAACAACAACAGTTGCTGTGACCTGTGTACTTAGAGGGTTTTTGATGGCTGTAACCTTTCACAAGTCGATTGCCAAGCCTGTCTTTCGAGGTGGGTTTGAATTACCAACCTTTTGGTTAGTAGCAGAGTGCCTGTTTGTGCCATCCAATAGGGATAATACTGAGTATATGCAATGAACTAGAAATGCTTTTAAGTTCTACCTATCTGTCTGTCTATGTTCCTTACACCCACCCTCTGAGATAGATGGGCACAGTTTTGCAACCTGGGACACAGGTGCAGAAAGCTTAAGTAACTTATCCAAGAACCAGGCCTCAAACGCACATAGTCTGGGCCAAAGCCTAGGCCGTGGGTCCCTGTGCTACATGCTGCCTTCTAATAAAGGTAAGCCCGCCCACCCCGGCGCTGGGCAGGGGGCTGATCCGTAAGAGAGCAATGAGGAGGGAGGTGAAGGGATGTGCGTGCCTATCAACTTGTACCGATAATTAACCTGCTTCTCCGTTTCCTCATCTGTAAGACTGAAAGATTAATAAGAACATTCCGCTTTAACCTGCTCATCGAGTTGTTGTGATGATGAAATTTGTTAGTAAGTATAAAGTCCTTAGTGCTATGAAGAGCCCCCATGACACAATGGTTACAGCACTTTCCTGCTCATTGAAGGGCTGGCAGTTCCAGCCCACCAGCCGCAGTAGTAGGAGAAGCGCCGAGGCAGAGCGTCAGTAGGGTCCCCAGCGCTGCCTCTGGAGCATCTCATCTTTGTCGTTGTGAGGAGACCCAGGGACTGTGTCCAGCGGGTGTGCCAAACAGTCCCACCAACAAACAGTGCTGTCTTGGAAGCCAGCCAGCTCCTGGATTCCAGCAGGACCTGGCAGGTGGGGCAGGGTCAGCCGGTGAGGAAGATGACTGAGGCTAACCAATGTCGGACCCATCCTTGGTGCTGCCCTTAGCTGCTGTCTAGTTGGCCCGACTCACGGTGAGCCATGCCCGGCAGAACAAAATGCTGCCTGATCCTGCCACCCTGATGCTCCGTTCGTTGCAGGTCAGCTCTCTGGGGCCCATAGCGTTTTCATTGAGTGATTTTTTGGAAGTAGATCACCAGGCTTTTATTCCTAGTGCGTCTTAATCTGAACGCTCTGCTGAAACCTGTTTGGCATCCGAGCCACAGTCAAGACTCCATGGACAGATGGAGGGATTCCATCTGCTCGGACTCCAAGCCGGGCCTCCCAGGACCCCAAACCAAACCAAACTCGGCCATTGAGTCGATGCTGACTCACAGCCACTCTATAGGACAGGGTCAAACTGACCCTGTAGGTTTTTGAGACTGTAACTCTTTACAGGCATAGAAAGCTCGTCTTTCCCCCTGGCCTCCCAAGTAGAAGATGAGACGCCTACACCGAACCTCCAGTGGTTTCAAGGACACATGGTAGGCATGCGGAAATACATCCAATAGATGAGTTTGGCACTAAAAGGAGGAGAGTAGAAAAAACCTTCCTCTGTGGAAGGACATGTTCTTTGAGCAGAGATGGGGGAGATGAAGGTAATGAGGTGCAGAGGGAGAGGAGCCTGATTATAGCATTCATGGTTTGGACTGGGGAGTTTGGTTAGAAGCAGAGGCTGGAGACGCCTTGATCTTACCCGTCAGACGCCAGCTTGCATTTACCAAGTAAAAAGATGACATTGTCTAAATGAGAAAAGTGAACGTCACCAGCATTTCAGTACCTGTGGCGTGGGAAGATGGCCGGTTTGGGGTCCTGACACTTGTGTGGCTGCCAGGTCCAGGGTGCCGAATTCTCCCCAGCTCACCCTCCGTATTAGTGTGGAGAGTGGGCTGGGCTTCTGGTCCGGCCTTCCAGACTCTCAGATCCCTCCTCATTGGAAGGTGCTGTCTCCAGCCACCTGGAGAGTCTCCGTGATGGAGACAAACCTCACAGAGATGGAAGGGCTCACCGTTCATATGCACTCCCCCGGCCTCAGCACAGGCACAGAGCCCAAAGTTTACACCTGGGTGCCAAGGCCAGGTGGGAGGGGGAAGGGGAGGTATCCTGAGTTCCAGTGAAAGGTGATAAAGAAGTGACTGAGGGGTGGGGGGCAGTCATGCTCCTGAGCTGTCCATGTGAAAATGGGTGAAAGGGCAAATGCTTGCGGCATTTCCTCTCTC
>NW_022111369.1:36526710-36532127 GCF_000313985.2 Echinops telfairi
GTCACCTCTGTCACAATGGGCAGTGCGTTAGGAGACATAATTCAACTGGAGCTCCCTGCCTTCCTAACAATCACATTGCCGTTGTCTTCACAGAGTTGACAGTGTATCGCAAACTCGTGGGTTGCTTCTTGGTGGCCTGGGTTCTTTAAAGTGGGTGGTGTTGTTTCAGCTTTGGGAGGCTCCAAGAAGATATTGTCATGTATGGGTTGGTGAGCTTTGGATGAAGACCCCCATGGTTATCAGAATGTCAATCCTTTCTAGGAGGGCTTCCATTCCGCTCATCCTCTCTTCTGCTTGGGAGACTCCCACCCTCTTCCATCACCCCTGTCAGAACTCACATTCGCTACATGAGTAAGCTACATCCACACGTAAGAAGCACACCAGCCTGTGTGACCCAAGGACTACAAATAATACTACCCAAACCCAGAAGAGGGAATGGTACCAGTGCCTGAGTCCTAAACACCTGAATTGTTGAAAGCTATGAATGGTAGCGGTAGCCCCAAATCCATTTGCAGGGTCCCTGTGTGGACTGATTCCTTGGTGAACCTCAATGTACGTAGGCTAGGAGCGTTCATAACCTAACAGCACACAAAAAGCATTGTAAGGTGGGCTTTAGCAGCTGTGCATTGGCTGGAATCCAACACCTTATCATTTGCTCTCCCTCTGGACCCAATGTGAATTTATTCTGAAATTTAAAAATTCTCCGTTTTCACTTAAATTGAGTTCTTTACCTGTATAGGGTTTACTGGTTGTTTTTTTATTTGTCCTTGTTTTATGTTTATCTCTATAGGGAAACCGGGATGGGTGGGCTTCTGAAGACAGTCACTGGACGGAGGATTGCCTGGAGCATGGAAGGGGAGCATGGGAGACATGGACAGTCAACGTCAGTGGGTAGCAGGAGGGAGAAAAGGCTCCAGAGTCGATTGTGGTGATGACTGTACAACAATATGACTGAACTATTGAATTGTATGGAATGTCAGTCATAGAAAAGAAATCGTGTCCTCTTGCAGCCCCCTGACAGTTGCAGCCACTGCTGCCTGGAGTTCTTCTTCCTTTTCGTTTGATGTCTCAATCCTTGTGCCTGGAAGATCGGGCCATCAGAGACGAAGTCCTTGGTCTTTCTTCCGGGGCTAGAGCGTCCAGTACTGGCTCATCAAAAAGTCTCCTCTGAGATTCTCTTACACGGCATGTAGTTCGGAGCGCGCTCTCTGCTGGCCCAGAGGCCTGTTTCTCAGAGCTGCGCGTCTTGGTTTGAGACGGGACCGGGGCCACTAAACGCCCTGAAATATAGAGCCTCCTTTTTCCCGCCGGTTGGAGAAGTGTCTAAGAATGAGGACAAAGGTTAAACCTGTATATTTAGGGTCTTGTGGTATTGTCAGGTCAGACAGCTAACTGCAAGATCTGAGGTTCAAACTCAACAACTGTGCTAATCTGCTCCTGTAAAGATTTACAGCCTGAAACCCACTAGAGCAGTGGTTCTCGACCTTCCTAATGCTGCAACCATTTAATACAGTTCCTCATGTTATGGTGACCCCGCCCCCCCCCAACCATAAAATTATTTGCGTTGTTGCTTCATCACTGTCATTTTGCTACTGTTATGAATTGGGCGGCCCCTGTGAAAGGGTTGTTCGACCCCCAAAGGGGTCGCAACCCACAGGTTGAGAACCGCTGCTCTATAGGGTCACTGTAAGTCCCAAGGGACTTGGTAGCAGTTGTTGTTAGGTGTCATCCACACCTGCGTGTAGCAGAATGAACACTGCCTAGTCCTGGGCCTTCCTTTCAATTATTGTCTTTGAGCCCGTTGTTGAGCCACTGTGTCCATCCATGTCATCGAGAGGCTCCTCCTGGTCACTGACCTTCTCTTTTTATTGAGCATGATGCCCTTTCCCAGGGACTAGTCTGTCCTGATAACATGGCCAAAGTACATGAAGTCCTGCCACCGTGCGTCTGGGGGCATCCTGCTTATCCTTCCAAGACAGATCTGTTTGTCCTTTTGGCAGCCCGGGGTACTCTCAACATTCTTCGCCAGCACCCTAACTCAGATGCATCCATTTTTCAGTCTCCTTTATTCATGGTCCAACTTTCACATGGCAGTGCGTTTGGTTTATTTCAGAGGAAATATAAAAATCCAAAGAAGCCTTCCCGAGTCACGTCGGGGTTGCTTTTTAACGTGGAAATGTACACTAATTTCCCCAAGGGAGGTGAATAAGCAACATTTCCCAACCTTCACTGAACATTGTACTTTCATGGAAAGCTTGGAAAATACCAACATCTGGGCCTTCCCCTCAGACCCCCTGATTTAACTGGTCTGGGACCCCAACCAAGACTTGTCAAGGCTGGTTTTCATGTGCCACTTGGGTTGAGAACACTTGCTCCGGTGGGCTGCTGAGGACTGCCCACCACAAGGAGACCCTTCATTAGCAATTCAAGGCGAAAGAGAATATCACAGAAGAACTGTGAGAATCAAAAGATGTTTGTGAAAAATGAGGCAAAGGAGAAGAAAGGTGGAAAACACACGAACCCCCCACCAGACGACCTACAAAAGCAACTTTAGGGTGATGGTTCCGAAATGGCCCAGCCTACTGAACTCACTTAGAACCGGAGAGGATCACGTCAGAGGCCTCAGTGGGTCTGAAGATGTGGAGACGTAGCTGTGGAGCGTCTGCTGGGGACGTAGCTCCCCACTTAGCTGTGACACAAGAGTGTCAAGTGATGAGGTGGGATGGTTTCTTCCCTAACTCCAAACCCAACCCACTGTCATTGCGTCAACCCTGACTCACAGTGACCCTCGAGGCCACAGGGTAGAACTGCCCCTGGGGGTTCCCGAGACTGTAACTCTTTGCCAGAGTAGAAAATCCCACCCTTCTCTTGAGGAGTCGCTGGTGGTTTTGAAGAAAAAAGAAAAGTCCCCATTTTTGCATCAATCAAGACAGATTTGTGGCAGTTCTGGGAGAAAGGAACAGGGTGAGGAGGGTTATATACGCTATAGGGCTGTGCCAAGAAGGTATATAGGATGAGTCCAGTCCAAGGTGTTCCAAGTACAGAGTGTAAGCCAGTGGCTGCGAAGTCCACTCTGACTCAGGACGACCCCATGTGTGTGCAGTGCCGCTGTGCCATATAGGATTTTCAGTGGCTGGTTTTCCAGGCTTTTCTTCCAAGGTGCTTCTGAGTGAACTTGGACTTCTAGCCTCTCCGTTGGTAACTGAGAATGATAATTGTTTGCAGTCTCCAGTCAGTCATTGAACTCTTTATTCCATTAAGTCAATTATGACTCAGAGTGACGCTACAGGACAGGTTAGAACCGCCCCCGGTGTTTTCAAGACTGTAGCATTTTACAGAAGCAGAAAACCTCACCTTGCTCCCAATAAGTGGCAAGGGGATTAGAACTACTCACCTTGCTGTTAGCAGCCTGACATGTAGCCCACTATGCCACTGGGACTTCTCATCACCTATTAGTGGGTCTGATATGACTTTAGTGGATCATGGACAGTGTGATTAGGTGCTGTTGACTTGGTTCTAACTCATAGTGATCTCATGAACAAGGGAAAATACCATGTCCACATGGAGCTGCATTTGCATGCACTCCTCATACCTACCGTGTCCGGAGTGCTGTGTCACTGGAAAATTTGATGATGTTACAAGTGCAATTGCCTTATACCCCAGGGGGTGATTGACAAGGTTTTACTTTACTGTTCTTATGGGTTTTTGTTTTCCTTCCTTTAATTTGCTTGTTTTTTGTCTTTTGTTGTCTGCTAGTTGGTTTGTTGCTGGTGTTGGGGTGACTGGTGTTATAGGGTTTTGAATTTGTCATAATAGGACCACCACAGAAAGTCCGAGTTATGCATATCCCAGGGACAAGCAGATGGATTCTGGGCCCCCACTGAACTCGAGCCCCAATCCAAGAACAGTTAGTTCTGACAACATGTCCCTGCTCGATACTCACCTTCATGAAATGATCACTGGAGATATGGGTGCTATAGTAAAGTGTGGTGAGGAAAGCAGACGGTGCCCAGCTATCAATCAGAATAGTGTCTGGGTTCTTAAAGGCCTGTATTCAAACAGGCCATCTAAGTGAGGAGCCAGCTAAGCCCACATGGAAGAAGCACACCAGCTTGTGTGATCCAAAGATGACAATAACAAAATTCAAATATGATGAAGGGAAAAGTATCAGAGCTAAAATTGTGAACACCCAGTTTATGGAAGGCTATGGAGGGCAGTGGGAACCCCAAACCCACCCTCAGACTAGCTAGTCAGAGGAGGCCACTGACAGATCTCCTCTAGCCACAGGCAAAGGTCTGGCATAGCCTTACTATCCAGGGTCATTGTAATCCTGACTATGCTGGATCAAACTTGATACTTGGCCAGTGGACCTCCCTCAAGACCCAACCTGAATTTGTTCTAGGTGCAAAGATCTCTTGCTTGTTCCATGACAAAAACTTCTTCCCTGGCTTTTAAATATTCACGCTGGTCCCTTTTGTCTTACTCACTGTATTTTTATCTTTATATTACTATTGTTTGATCCTTACCACTTCATTTCACTTTTGTTTGTTATTGTTTCTGTTGGGTTTACCAGTCTGTGAAGCACCGGAGGAGTGGATGCATAAAGATAGCAACTGATGCAAAGGTTTATAGGGGATGTAGGGGGTGGGGGAAGATGGGAAGGGTGAGGGGCTTCGGGGAGTACCCAATGAAGGTGGGAGGGGGAGTGAGCGCTAGAACTGAAGGTGATTACACAACTCACTTTAAAGGCAATTTAATTGTGGGTGGGGGGTGGGGGAGCAAAGAAAATGTCCTGAAAGTGATTGTGATAATGAGTGTACAAATCTTCTGGATACGGCTGAACTGTTGAATTGTGTGATAGGTGGATTAAGCACCCATAAAAATGTTTAAAAAAATAACGTGTCCAGAGCTGCGCCCTCCTCACAATCACTTCTATGTTTGAGCCCGCTGTTGCAGCCATTACGTCGATCTCTCTGGCTGAAGACATTCCTCCTTTCCGATGACCCTCTACTTTCCTGAGCATGATACCCTGCTCCAGGGACCGCTTCCTCCTGACCACATGTCCGAAGTGTGTGAGATGACATCTCACCGTTTTCACTTCTCGGGAGCCTGTTGGCTGCACTGTTCCAGGGCAGATCTGTCCATTTTTCTCGTCCATGGTCTATTCGGGCTTCTTCACCAGCACCAGGATTCAAAGGCACTCATTAGTCTCCTGTCCTTCGTTGTTCAGCTTTTGCATATGAGGCAGCCGAAGCGACCGAGGCTCAGGTCAGTCATACTTTCGCCCTGAAAGTGACAGCATTGCTTTGTAGCATATTACAGAGGCCTTTTACCGGTGATGCGATGGTGAAGGTTGGAAACAAAGAAGAAAGATGAGTAGTTGGAAAATATCACAAGGCCAACGATTACATGTTAGA
>NW_022111369.1:36532227-36542649 GCF_000313985.2 Echinops telfairi
GACCACATGTCCGAAGTGTGTGAGATGACATCTCACCGTTTTCACTTCTCGGGAGCCTGTTGGCTGCACTGTTCCAGGGCAGATCTGTCCATTTTTCTCGTCCATGGTCTATTCGGGCTTCTTCACCAGCACCAGGATTCAAAGGCACTCATTAGTCTCCTGTCCTTCGTTGTTCAGCTTTTGCATATGAGGCAGCCGAAGCGACCGAGGCTCAGGTCAGTCATACTTTCGCCCTGAAAGTGACAGCATTGCTTTGTAGCATATTACAGAGGCCTTTTACCGGTGATGCGATGGTGAAGGTTGGAAACAAAGAAGAAAGATGAGTAGTTGGAAAATATCACAAGGCCAACGATTACATGTTAGACTCTTGCAAGACCAACAACGTGGTGATTGGAAATACCTTTTTCCAACCACGGAAGCAGTAGCTGTACAGGTGGACCTCAGCAGAAGGTACACACAGGAATCAAATGGGCTGTATCCGTGGAAAGAGATGATGGAGAAACAAACAAACAATCGTACAAAATATCAGTGCAATGCGTTCTAGTAAGAATTAAATATTTTTAATGAAAATTTGATTTCACTTTCATTTATATTTTTGTGTGTCCTAGATGGCAATGCATAATACATTAAAAAAATAACTGTGAGTCTCTATTAAATAAGTAAGAAAACCAGAATAAAAATAACCAGCCTCAACCATGGGGTCTTGCTAAGCTAGCCTTGCTATAAAACTCCAGGGTCATGTTTTAGTAACAAACATGCTGGTAGCAGAAAGTAGCTGCTGTGTCTCTGTTTAACCGCTGCCCGGAAAGATGCTGTCTTGATTCAGAGCCTCTGGGGCTCAGAGGCCTGTCAGCGGGGACCCTGCAGGTGCTTACCCCACTTCTTTTCTGTGATTCACTCTGGCCCTTGAATAGCGATTCCCCTTAGACGTGGGCCCCAACCAAGTGCTTCTCTCAGAGCCTTTAGTTTCAGAAGGCATTGCGTCTTAGGTTTTTCATGGATGAACTAAAGCTGTCACAGTAAAGAATGGAAAAATCAAACACTCCCCTGCCACCCAGAGCTGTCAGCTTTGTTCGTTCACAGAGACAAAAGGCAGGTGTCAGGTGGGGAACTGAGTTGTTGATGTGAAATGATAATAAAACACGGACAAGGGTTTTGCCCTCAGCAAGCCAGTGCTGGCAGTGCCTACAAGAGTGATGGCTTCCTTGGGCTTTGAATTAAATTCACTTTCAAGGATTTATTCTAAAGCACACAAGGCTTTGCCCTGTAGCCCCATTGACGAAAGCTGGGTAGTGTGTATACTCTCTGTGCAAAGGCGAGACGGATTGCTTTCTTATTTCTGAAGCTCTGGGAAGTGGCTGTTTTAAAGCAGTGACACATGCCACAGGGCTTGTCGCAGATGACAGGGAAGCTTTGGGCTCTCTCTTCTAGAAGTGTTCTGATGTGGCTTTTGTTGTCCATCCCCAGGGAACCCTTGTTGTGTGCTTTCCGGTGACCCCCTCATGGTATTGAGGAACACAGTCTGAAATGGAAACAGGATGGGTGGACGTTTGTTTGCTAGGGAGAGGGTGAAAATGCTCTCTCGTCACCTTTACTGTGCTTATTAGGGTCACTGTGGATGGCCGTGAAAGCCCAACATCCATTTAGAGGGTCCCCAGTCCCCTCTGACCGTAGACCAGAGCTGTGAACAGTCAGTCTGCTGGTCAGACAGAGATCATTGGAAAGTGGATTCTTGTAGACGTAATGGTGTAGCATTGGACTGCTAAACTTGAGGTCAGCAGTTTGAAACCACCAGCTGCTCCTTGGGAGAAGAATGGGGCTTTCTAGTCCTGTAAACAGTTTCAGTCTCGGAAACAGGACCAGTTCTACCTGCCCTGTCCGGCCCGCTATGAGCAGAAATCGACTTGATGGAAGTGAATTTGGTTTCTGGAGGTAGATTCGAATTTAACACCTCATCACTTGATCTCCCTTTTGACTCAGTTTAAAGTTGTTCCACTTTTTATTATTTTCTGCTTTCTTTTAGATCGAAGTTTTTCTGGGTTTTATTTTGTTATTGTTGGGGGGGGGCTGTATGTTTTTCTTTATATGAAATCCAGGATCGGTAAATCTGTAACTACAGTAACTGGATCAGTAGGTTCTTAGGGTGGTGGCAGGGAGATGGGGGAAGTGGGGCGCTAACAACAGTGAGTACGCTCGGGGTTTGGAGGAGGGTCACTGGGGCCAGAATGTTTGGGTTCTTATCTCCCGGCTGCCATGGTTACCCCGGCAGGCACAGTCACCATTACAACAGTGGTAAGGATCCTTGTTATTTATCTACTGAGTGCCAGCCACTTGGCGTTTCTCATCTCGAATCCTTAAAACAATCTTTCCGATTTTGATTTGTTCTCTCCATTTTATAGAGGAGGAAGCAGAGCTGCAGAAAGGAGCAGAGGAGTGTTAAATATAGCCATAGGTGGATTCTTTCGCATTATTTCTATTTTATCCGACTTTGTCTTCCTCTACTTATTGTGAGGGATGGCTGGGTATCACAAAAAGGAATCAAGATGGCATCGTGGCCCACATACACTCAAGCTCATCAATTTGGACCCGCCAGCAGCCCTGAGGGGGAAAGATGATGAGCCTGTCTGCCCCAGAGGGGCAGGTTTACTCTATCCTGCAGGGTGTCTGTGAGTTACAATTGATGGCAATGGGCTTGGGGACTTGGTGGGTCTTTTTTGGGGTGGTGGTGGTTAAGTGCTTGACTATTAGCAAAGAGACTGATGGTTTGAACCTACACAGACGCATCTCCGAAGACAGGCCTAGACATCTGGTGCTGAAACGTCCCAGCCTGACACCATCCCCTGAGTGGACTCTGACTCCCGGCGGCCCTGCGTGTATCGGGATAGACCACACAGGGTTTTTCCCGAAGCGAATTGCCGCCCCTTGCTTGTGGAGTGCCTCTGGGTGGACTCAACTGTCCCACCGAGCTCAACAATCTAGCTCATTAATTGGATGTTTCCGATTACTTTATGGCTTACTTGGTTTGTAGGCAGGAAGGCGGGTATGTATATGTTTGTAATAACTTTAGCATCATAAATGTAGCACAAAGCAAGCTTCCGTCATGCTTTTCATGTTGATCCCTCCAGAGTCTGACCTGTTGCTCTTAAACTATGACACACATGAAGGTAGGGTAGTTTGATATTTGTATATTGACGCTCAGTGATACTTGCTTTCCCCAAACTGCTATTAGGAAGGCTTTTGAAGACACAGACAATTTTAAAGAACAAAAGTGAATACCTGCCTATCCATTAGCTTCAAAAATTACTAGTATATTCTTTCTTTCTGTATATGTGTATATATTTTTCATATTCATTTGAAAGTCAGTTGCGGGCATTAGGACTCTTTTGTTGTTAGGTGCCGGCTAAGTGGTTCTGACTCAGAGGGAGCCTCTGCCCCACAGAACAAAACGCTGCCTCATCCTGCAGCGTCCTCTCAGCCACCGCTACACTCGCGCCCATTCTGGTCAATCCGTCTCATTGAGGCTCTCCCTCGTTTTTTGCTAACCCTCTGTTTCACCAAGCATGATGTCCTTCTCCAGAGACAGGTTCCTCCTGATAACATCTGTGTTAGGCTGGATTTTCTACAGAAACAAACCCAGTGGCACCCCTGTAAAATAAAGAACTTTATATCAAAATAGGATTTTATATCAAGGAAGCAGCCCAGCCCTGTCCTACTCAAGCCCACGGGTCAGATGCTAGCCGGAGGCCCCTCCGGACTCACGCATGCTGGTCGATCACGCAGGAAGGGGAAGCAGGAAGCTGGGAGGTCATGGGTGGTGGGTGCAGAGTCATAGGGTTTCAAGGTCAGGAGGAGCACCAACAGCTCCCAGGGTTAGCACAACACATGGGCTGCTGCCCGCCTTAGAAGCTAGACACAGGATATAAGCAAGCAGGAAGGAGGGAGCAGGAGAGGGAGAGCAGTTCTTCAATAACCCTTTTATAAATAGGCCACACCCCTAAGGGGACATTATTAGGCTGTGACCCAATTGATAGGTTGTACTCTATTCATAACTTCTTATAGGTGCACCAAGGTGACAAAAACTAGCCAACGCAATATTCAAAGTATGTGAGATGAAGTCCTCCCCTCCTCACAGCTAAGGAGCATTCTGGCTGTACTTCTAGACAAGAGAGGTGTTTGCTCTCTGGCGGTCCATGGTACTTTCAACATTCTTTGCCAACACCTTAATCCAAATGCATCCCTTCTTCTTCAGCCTTCTGTATTCGTTGTCCAGCTTCATCCTGCATCCGAAGCAATTGAAAGTAGCATGACTCGGGGCAGGTGCACCTTGATTCTCAGAGTGACATCGTTTTACCCTTTTCTCCCAAATTATTCCACGTGTGTACTGAAAAAATAAGGACATTTTCATACCTTGATAATAATTTAATATCCAGTTCATTCATATTTAAGTTTTTCCAGTTGCCCTCAAAATATCTTTTATAAGGGATTCTTTTTGTATCAGCATGTGATCAAGTTTCTCTTCTATTATTTGATAGTTATTTCTCTTTACTGAATAGCCCTAGCTTTGTTTGTTTCTTTGTTTCCCTTCATGTTCTGTGAACGGGGAGTGAGGTCCACAGGTACATTTAGCCTGAAGTTAAACACGTTCGGCACAAAGACCTCACGGGTGATACTACATGTCTCCCACTCATCTCCTTAACTGGCTCCTATGTTATATTGTCCCACTATTGTTGACCCTACATGTCCTAACTCGGTAACGTGGTGGCTACCAGATTCTCCCTTGTAGAATTGTATTTTTCATTTTAAAGTTAGTAAGCTGTCTAGGGGATAATGCAACATTGAGTTATCACATTTCCCAACAATCCTTTCACTTCATTAAAAAAAAGCAGCCAAAGAACATTTTTATTGTATTTTGGGGGAAATTGTACACAGCAGCGCAGGTTCTTATCCAACAATTTATGCATTTAATGCCCATTGACATCAGTTACTTTCTTCAGTTTGTCTCAATGTTTTCATTATTCCACTCCCATTAATTAAACCTCATTGCTTCCCCCTCCCCTCCCCCACAACTTTTCATCTATGCTTTAGATACTGTTGCTCTTTGGGGCTTATACAGATAATTCTTTTCAAGGGCTCAGTTCTCAAGGGTGGCATTGTTGACTTTTCTGAGCTAAGTGGTTATTGAGTTCAAAGGTGATTTCAGAACATACTTACTTTTCAAGGGCTAAGAAGTAGTTCAGAACAATGATGGTGCTGTTGTTACGTGCTGTTGGGTTGGGTCTGACCTGTAGTGACCCTGTGTACAATGGAATGCAGCACAGCCCACAGTCACACTGTTTTCCCAGTTGTTATGCTAGAACCCATTGTTTCAGCCACTGTGACAAGCCACCTTATTGAGGGTCACCCTTTGTTTTGACTGCCCTTCTACTATATTGTTCCTCCTGTCTCACTGGGCCCACTAAGTCTAGAGTCTCTGAGAATATAGAGTTCTGCTACACATTGATACATCCACTTTCTATTAAGATTCATCTATCATGACCCTGAACAGAATGTTCAGTAGTGGTTATGGGCACCATCTAGTTCTTCTGGTTTCAAGATTCATGGAAAATTAATCCTATATCCTGGTTTCTTCTTTGACATTTGTTTTTCTCCATTCTATTTGGGCGTTGGATGAATACAGACTAATAGCTGTTGACCTAGTAGTTGAAACATCAGTTGATGACTCTCCCCTGAATCCTTTATTTATTGGGGCCTTCCACTGGCATGTTAGACTGGATTGTTAGAGAAACAAAACCAGTGACACTCACATACATGTAAGAAAGAGCTTTATCTCAAGAAGTAGCTTCATTTCTAGAAGACATCCCAGCCTCATCTAACTTAAGTCCACAGGTCTGAGGCCAACTGGAACCTTTTTCAGACTCACGAGTTGCAGGTTGATGATGCCAAGCGGGATGCAGGTGGAACACAAGTCAGTGAGTGAAGAGAGGTTGGATGAGCAGCAGTGTAGTTTCAACAGAAGCCTCAGCTTGTGCTTCAGGCAGGTTTTTCAAATAGAGACAAAAGACCAGCCCTTTGTACCGCCCTTAAAACTAAGCATTGGATGCAGGTTTCCTTCAGCAAGGGACAAAACCTTGGGCTCGGTAGCTTTCTGTTGTGGAAGGCAGGTGTTGGATTCAGGCAGTTAGGAAATGAGTGCCTGGACCCTTTCAGGAGGGTTTGTACCATGTATCCCAGCATCTAGTACAACTGAGGGTTTAAGAATGGTGACTTCTAACCCCAAGCTACATTTATTAGCTGATTTTGTTCTGCAAAGAAGTCTTTTTCTTTGTCATGTGGGAATGAATTGTAGTTCTTTCTAAAAGGGCAAGATAAATGCCTAAGTCTTTCCCTTTTAATTACCAATTTTCCAAATAAGTAGTAGGTGCAATTTGGTAATCCTCAGGGCTGCATTATGACTTTTGTCTTCATGGGCCACCGCCTGCATAAATTACAACTCTCTAGACTGGAGTAATCATTCTCTTTTTCCTCTCAGAGCCATGGCGCTGGGGGGGAAGTGATTGGCTTAAGGCACACCCTACCCTGGCAATGGCTTGCAGTTCCAAGATTTATTTAATACGGCCCTTCTAGCTGTAGTCTTTCTAATTCCCACGAAACTCCTTGTGGGATCACACGAAGGGTTGTATTTAGTCTTTTCTTGGTGGTTCTGAGGGTTCTCAGAGAAGGTTGGGAGATGATCATCGGATGATATGATTCATTTGTGAGTGATTGATAGCAGGTCTAACTGTGACTGTCAAAATTTGGAACATGGGCCTGGCCTTCAGTACGGAGTACAACTCAGTGTAAAGAAAACCAAAATCTTCAACACTAGACCATCTTGTAACATCATGATAGACAGAAAGATATTGACACTGTCAAGGGTGCCGGCTTGCTTGGCTTTGTCAAGGATTCCTTCAGTCAGTGCTCCTGGCCTAGGGGAAGCTAATGTGGTTGCTGAGCCACGGAAGTGCCCAGTTGAAGTCGTTAGGTGCCACCAAGTTGATTTCGACTCATAGCATCCCCATTTGACAGGGTCATACTACCTGTAGGCTGCTATCTTTACGGGGGCAGAAGACCGGGTCTCTCTCTAATGAAGCTGTTGGGTGGATTTGAACCACAAACCTTTCCTCTAATAACTGAGTATTTAGCCTTTGCATCACCAGGGCTCCTAAACTGAGGTTAATGGTCCTGCTTTGAAAGTGAGACCAATCAGCAGGGATGTTTGTTTTTCTGCACTTAAGGTAATTGTAGGGAGACCACTTCAGAATACTTGAAGACAGGCATGATCCCTGTCCTCGGCTGTAAGATTATGTTTTGTGAGGGAAGAATGGCATTAGAAAAAGAATTCATGATTTATTACAGTTCTGATGGTTACTGTAATGGAAAATACAGGGGGTTGCCTGGCCTGGCCTGAGTGTCTGAAGAGAGTTCAATATGTATTGAATGAGCTCCTGGAAATGACCTGGACCCTTGCCTTCTCTTTTGTTAGAATTACAAATCACTTGGTCCACTAGCAGAGTAGCCACGAGCCATGCTGCATTTTGTGTCTCTTAGTGATCTGCCACGCCTTTCATTCTTCTTATCATGTAAATGTTAAATCAACCAAGAAGAATAGCATTTGCCCCAGAGTCTAGGAAGTCTGACCGAAGGCAGGAAGGACATTTGAGAAAAATAGAGCAGAACATATAAAACAGACAAAATATATCCGCTCTCCTATTCCATTTCCTTTCTATTTAATCTTCTTAGGAGTGGTGGGCAGTTGCTTAAAGATTTATGCCATATAACGTGAGAAAATGTCTTCCCAGAGCCTGTGAGCAGCACAAAAGAAGGGGCCTAGTGGAAGGAGGTGGGAAGGGCAGAGGGACTGCTGGATAATGCATGTTAGAAGAGCAGAAATTTAGCAATTATTAATAAGAAAGAAAAATCCTTTGCTTCCCAGCCTACAGCTTCCAAGATTCTGTGAAAATGTTCTGGTTTAAAAGAATCACTGAAATGGTTGTTGTTGTTGCTGCTGTGAGCTGCCATTAGCTGGCCCCCAGTTCAGGGAGATGCTGTGCACAACTGGATGGAACTTTTCCCAATCCTGTAGCATCTCCATGACTGGCTGTGTTTGGACCATTCTGATCCATAGGAATTCCACTGGCCCATCTTTGGAAATAGATCGCCAGGTTTTCTTCATAGATCCTTCTACTCTGGAAGCTGTCCTGAAACCCCGCGCAACATCCCAGCAGCCTGCACACCTCCACTGGCAGATGGGTGGTGGCTACACTCGAGATGTTGCAATGTGACAGGTTTCTGGCCCTGTGTTTGCAGTTCTGCTGAGATGATTTGCTAGACCTCAGTCTAGCAAGGGAGTGGCTGGTCTACTATACCACAGGGTGTATCAAACCCTTGCTGGCATTAGTCAGTTACTATGCAGATGACTGGTCTACTGAGTCCGTTCATGGTCTTGGTGGGAGGAGTCGGCTTATAAAAGGGCCAGTCCCACAGAGGCTGAAGAGGAGCTCACTACCATCAAGAAGAAGAGCCTGGAATGGAAGGTGTCATTTGGGCCTGGGATCTTTTGCTGAGAAACTTCTAGACCCAAGAGAGAGAGAGACTTGAATCATCGAAGATGTGACAGCACCAGAGGACGCAAGACATGTGTAGTGGCACGAGTGGCAGCAGTACAAGTGGCAGTGTCCAGGAAACCAGTCGAGACAGCCATGAGGGACGTTCTGGCCTCTGGAATGAGGAGATTGCAGTGTGCTTGCCAGTCCACAGAGCAGGAGGCCTTGGCGCCCTCAGGCAGGAGGCTTGCTGGTGAAGTGGGGTGCCTCTAAGCACTTGGTAGATCCAAAAGAGCTGTCACACTTGCATGCACTGGGCAGAGACGTGAGCAGGGCCTGAGAGGAGGGCCGATGGCAGATGGCAGGTGTGGCCTCAGGAGAAGGCCATCAGTGGCTATGAAGAAGCTGCGAAGAAGCTGAGAACTGTCGGGGCTGGAAGCTGTCCTGATGATCCTGTCTCCTGAGTCGTGCCCAATTATTTCCATGTTGATTCTAATCCCAAGTTATAACTTATTCCTTTCCCCAAACCCACATCATCACAAGGATGGCCTGTGAGTTCTGTGTGGCCATTGCAACCAATTGCCGAACCCAGCAGAGAAACAGGTGCTTCTCTGGCATGAGCTGTGCTGAGGATGTCTGGTGTCAATTGATAGAAAGGGAAAGGCATGTCTGACCTCCCCCCGCCTCGCCATCGTAACCAGCCTTGTGGTGATGGTGGTTCTCAATTAAAGACCTGGTGCCAATCAATTAAAGGTGCCTCGGCTGGGAATTAAACCTTGTCTCCCTCTGGGAAGGCAAACGTTCTAACACCAAACTACCAATGGCTCTTGTTGAAATAGTAGCTAGGTGGAAATTACCTCGGAGCCTTGGATCTTGCAGACTCAAATCTTTGAAGGGAAGACTTCAGGTCTGATTGAGATCCACTGTTCCATGAGTTCACAGTGAACGGAGAGCCCCTTACTTGTCACTTGTAGTCACAGGTCAGGCCTTCGCTCTGGTTCGACGAGTCACCTAACCACTTGAGGACCAGCAGCATCACCAGCTACATCACCTGAGACCATTTTGGAAACAAAGTCTCATGACTTTCTCCCTAGACTTATGGAATCAGAATCTCGTGTGGGCTCAGGCTCTGCTATGTTTTCTGTTTATTTCTTAAATAAGATTAAAAAACAAATGAGAGCCCCATTGGTATAGTGAGTTATGGTGTGAAGTCCAAACCACAAGGTCAGAAGTTCAAACCCACCAGCTGGCTAAGGAGAAAGAGGAGACTTTCTGCTCCTGTACAACCACAGTTCTAGCCTGTCCTGCAGGGTCACTGTGAGTTGGAATCAACTCAGTGGCAGTGAGTTTGGTTTGTTTGTTTTTAAATACTAGGGTTCTTAGTGAAACAGAGGGAGAAGAGTAAGGACTGGGGCTCTTATCCCTAGAGAATGAGTAAGGGAAAGAGGTTGTTCCCAAGGGGTCAGAACAGTGCTTCTCAACCTGGCCACCACTGTGTTAGGCCAAGTTGACTAAAGAAACAGATCCAGCCTGTGAGATTACGAGACATCGAAGGGATCAGGGATCAGCCATCAAAGGCCAAAAAAAAATCATAGCATTGTGGATGAGGGGAAGTGCAGCGTGGGGACCCAGGATCCATCTGTGGGCAGTTGCACAGCCACTTACAGAAGGGTCACGGGGAGGAGACGAGCCAGTCAGGGTGCAGTGTAGCAATGATGGAAACATACAATTTTCCTCTATAATGATCCCAATTCTACCTTACAAATCTGGTTAGACCAGAGGATGTACAGTGGTAGATAGGAACTGGAAACACAGGGAATCCAGGACAGATGAGTCCCTC
>NW_022111369.1:36542866-36544699 GCF_000313985.2 Echinops telfairi
TCAAGTAGAAAGCAAATGTCTTGAGAATGAGGGCAACAAATGTACAAAAGTGCTTGACACAATGGATTCATGTGTGGATTGTGATAAGAGTTGTACAAGCCCCCAATAAAATGATTTAGTTATTAAAAAAAGAATAAATAATCAGATGAATAAAATTTAGACTATCTAGGATGTTGTATCTGATTAAGTGGCTGTACTAAATAAAAATATAAATGCACAATGCAAAAAGAAACAAATCCAGTGACATTCATATATATGTATAAGAAAGAGCTTTATATCACGAAGTAATTGTATCTCAAGAAAGCATCCCTGTCCAACTGCAGACCATAGGTTTGATGCGAGTTCATAATTTCCTCTTCAGACTCACACAGCCACATGCAATGATACAGAAGGCAGGAGGATCACAGGCTGGTGGGTGCAGAGTCCTGTGGATCCACGGTCAGCGGAAGCATGGCAGGGCTCCGGCAACTCTCAGGGTCAATGACTCCATCCCAGCAGCAGGAAGGCAGAGTGATCCAGTAAGAAGGAGCTTCCCAGGTCCTCCTCATTAGAAGGCCACATCCCCAAGGAAGTACCCCCAGGCTGTGACCTCACTGACGGGTTGGACCCCTTTACTTTCAGACATCTTCAAGTGGACATAAAACCATCTAACTGCCACAAATATCGACATTTGAGGCTGGCTGATTCTTGGTCTTGTGCACTGTAGGATGTTTAGCAACATCTCTGGTTGCTACCCACCAGATACTTGTTTTGGTTAGTGACAACCCAAACTGCCTCAAGACATTATCAAATGCCCCTTGTGGGGCGGGGGAATTCCTCCATTGAGAAATTTCTCCATTAAGAAACACTGGCATCGGCTTAAGAGTGTTAAGAAGAATGGTAACAAGCCCGTGGGTTTCTTCAGAGGGAGAAGTGAATATCACCCGACGTCACGTTGCACCTCGGATCGGTAGTGTTGGAGCCAAGGCGAAGGCCCTTTCGACAACACTGACGCTTTGTGAAGTAGCTCGGGGGGCACAATTAGGAGCTCAGCTGTTAACCAGCTTGAACCTTCCAGCAGCTCCATGGAAGAACGGCTTGACAGGCTGCTTCTCTAAAGATTTCGTGTAGAAAACCTTCTGACCAGTTCCGCTGTGTCCCATGGCATCGCTAGGAGTTAGAATCGACTCGACGGCACTGAACACAGCATATGCCACATGGCGTATATGCATGTCTTCCTTGTGTAGTCCTGGCAGGAGCCCCTGGGGGCTGCAAATGATGAAGCACTGAACCACTAGCAGAAGGTCTGGCGGTTCAGATGTACCCGGAAGTACCATCAAAGTAGGGCCTGGCAATCTGCTTCCTCAAGGTCACAGCTATGAAATCCTAAGGGACACTTTGACTCTGCACACACAGGGTTGCCGTGAGCTAGGCTCGACCGGCCAGCAAGGAATAACATATGCCTCCCTCTGTGTGTCTGAAAGGCCTCTCCCCAGGTGTCTTCAGAATTGGAGAAGATTGGAGAGGAGAAATAGTCATTTCTTGGCCAGAGCCCAGACTTTGCAAACACTGGAACTGATTAGAAAAGCTGACATCAAAGCCCAGTGTCTTCCCACGTGGCCTCCAGGGTTGCCCTGTCCCCAGGAGCCATCACAGTCTGTTTGTCCACCCACCTGCTCCACCCCTGCCTTCTCATTTCATCCTTGACTGTTACCATGTCCTCCCACTGGGCATACCGCCCCCACCTCGAGGCTTGGTTCCCAGCACCTTTCAGGGGAGGGGCAGGTTCATCTCACACCATCAAAGGAAGTCAGTGGGAGGGGAGAGCAAATAGGGCCCAGAGTTGATCTGAAA
>NW_022111369.1:36548042-36557764 GCF_000313985.2 Echinops telfairi
AGTGCTTGTTCATAGGGTCGCTGTGAGTCGGAACTGACTTGAGGGCCCTTAACCACAACATACTTGCTCTTCCAGCCCCATCTCTGATTTTCTTGGAGTGAACCCCATCCTCAGTATAAGATTCTAATAATGGACATGTCCAGCTAGGACCAAGGCCATTGAATTAGCAGGAAGAGCTTTGGCCCTTGATTAGACTGGCATTACAGCCCCAGTTCTATGAGTGTGAGAGTCCCAAGATGTTTACGTGAGGTCTCTGGGCCCCCATTGTGTACATCTGTAGAATGAGGATAACGAGATGGACTCCTGGGATTGAAACCATCCAGTTGGAGCGCGGGGAAGTGTGAGTCTATGGCAGGCATTCTGAGTCTCAGTGCCTTCTGACATTGTGCTAGCTGTGTGGTACATGTTTTTTTTAAAGGAAGGAATTTCACTGTTCATTGATTTAAGAAATCAAGGGAACCACCTTCCTTTACACGCTGTTCCCAATATTCGATCCACTGCATGATTTAAATACTCTCGTTTACCTCTGTCTTCTCACGTCTCTGGTAGAAGATGCAATGCTCTGCTTATGCAGAGTACTTGAGGATGGACCAAGGGAGGTTATTTCAAGAAGAAGTGATGCCAAAATATTAATAGAGATTAATTTTGGATGGAAAGTAGGGAGCGCTTCCCCTTTCATTTTCTACTTTGCTACATGGTCTAAATTCTTAACGCCCTTTAATGGCTTTTCATTCATTGTCAGCAGAACAGCCAGTCCCCTGAACGGAGTGTATAAGAACTGTGTGACTAGCCCTGTAAGCACGTGAACCTTTTCCTCCACCCCAGCCCCGCCCTCACACCCAGGCATTCTTCGGACTGAGCTGCAGACACAGGCTTGTTGTCAGTGCCTCTTTTCCAGCTTCAGGGTTTTGCCTCTGCTGGCCCCTCTGTCTAGATATTGCCTCTCCCATACCCTGCCCAAGGAGCCCTGGCCCCACAGTGGGCTATGCGTTGGGCTGCTAACCTCAAGGGCAGTGGTTCAAACCCACCAGCCACTTCCAAGAGAGCGAGATGAAGCTGTCTGCTCCCACCAAGACTTACAGTCTTGGAAACCCTAAAGAGTAGTTCTACTCTGCCCTACCAGGAGGGCCTTTATGCGCTGGAGTGGACGTGGTGGCAGTGGGTCTACCCTGCTCGGTTGGCTTCATATTCTCATTGCGACGTCATTCTTGTTTCCTCTGCAGAGCCTTCTCTGGCCCGCAAACCAAATGAGCGAGCAGCCATTGAACGGCTACCGACTCGTGGTGTCAAGGTAGAGTTGTGTGCCGCAGGGTTTTTAGAGGCTGAATTTTCATAAGTAGACCAGGCCTTTCTTCTGAGGTGCTTCTGGGTGAACTTGAACCTCCAACCTTACCACATTCATCACCCAGGGACTCCCATTGCAGGGCTGCCCTTTTCATCTTTCTTATATGATGGGGCTTCAAAAAGGTGGTAGAAAATGGAACTGAAAGGCACTGGAATTTTCCCTTGAACTTTTGAAACCCTCTCATTGTCCTCTGTTCATCTGTTCCACAGCACGTGTTACGTTTTGTAGTCATGTAGTCAACAATTTACTTAAAATAATCATTTTATTGGGGGCTTGTATAATTCTTATCACAATCCATACATCCATCCATTGTGTCAAGCACATTTGTACATTTGTTGCCATCATCATTCTCAAAACATTTGCTTTCTCCTTGAGCCCTTGTTATCAGCTCCTCATTTTTTCCCCTCCCTCCCCACTCCCTTCTCCCTCATGAACACTTGATAATTTATACATTATTAATTTGTCATATCTTACACTGCCTGACATCTCCCTTTACCCACTTTTCTGTTGTCCATCCCCCAGGGAGGAGGTTGTATGTAGTTCCGTGTAATCAGTTCCCCCTTTCCAACCCACCCTCCCTCCACCCTCCTGGTATCGCCACTCTCAGCACTGTCATGAAGAGATCATCTGTCCTGGACTCCCTGTGTTTCCAGTTCCTATGTGTACCAATGTACATCCTCTGGTCTAGCCAGATTTGTAAGGTAGAATTGGGATCATGATAGTGGGGGGAGGAAGCATTTAAGAACTAGAGGAAAGTTGTATGTTTCATCGTTCCTGGCTCTGCACCCTGACTGGCTCATCTCCTCCCCACGACCCTTCTGTAAGGGACTGTCTAGTTGCCTAAATATGGGTCTTGGGTCCCCAATCTGCACTCCCCCTCATTTACAATGATTTGATTTTTTGTTCTTTGATGCCTGATACCTGATCCCTTTGACACCTCGTGATCACACAGGCTGGTGTGCTTCTTCCATGTGGGCTTTGTTGCTTCTGAGTTAGATGGCTGCTTGTTTATCGTCAAGCCTTTAAGACCCTAGATGCTATATCTTTTGATAGCCGGGCACCAATAGCTTTCTTCACCGCATTTGCTTATGCATCCGTTTTGTCTTCAACGATTGTGTTGGGAAGGTGAGCATCATGGATTGCCAGTTTAATTGAACAAAGTGTTCTTGCATTGAGGGAGTACTTGAGTGGAGGCCCAATGTTCATCTGCTACCTTAATACTAAACCTGTAAATATATGCACATAGATCTATTTCCCCATCCTCATATATAACTATATTTACATATGTACATGCCTGTATTTAGACCTCTATAAATGCCCTTTGCCTCCTAGTTCTTTCCTCTATTTCCTTTTGTTTACAGATATATATATATAGTTTTATTGGCACTTTATCCAATGTCATACAATTCAATAATCCAATCATATCAAGAAGAGTTGTGCAATCATTACCACAATCAATTCTAAAACATTTTCTTATTCCTTGTACTCACTGTTATTTATGTAATTATTTTTTTTAATTGTGGCAAGAAGATACACAAAACATTCTCCAATTCAACAACTCTGCATACATGTACCAGACCGACATGAACGAAACACACATTTTCTTTAAATCACTTATTTTCTTTAAAACCAACAAATTATACATGAACTTTTTGAGACTATATATTTATATAAAGTTTATCATATTTAATATTATACAAAATTTGAGATATTGGCTTTGACAAATCACAAGGGTCAGTTAGGTTGGTTAGTTAGTCTCCGCTGCATTGTTTTTCTTTACATTTGATGTTTACTTTCTAAGAACTTTTTGACTATGTGCACATTGATTACTGAAGTAATGCTTTCATGAATGAAACCACTTTACTGAGATGAATACTCAATTTATGTTTGCATCAAATTGACACATCTCCTTAGAGATAGGTATACCACAAAGATAATTTGGACATTAGAAGGCTTAGAAGAAAATTAGCTTGGATGTATATTTGTCTCATAAAATGGCTAAAATTTAGCACAAATGGTAGGAGGTAAATGTAAATGGGTTTTGTAATTTTTTTTGAGGAAGTCGAAATGCATCAAAATGACTCGTCCAGTAAACCTTGTGTTAAACTCTTGACAGGGTTGGAAGGGCAGGGTCACTTTTGGGGTCTCATTGTGAACCCAGTTCTTGGTTCCGTGGAGCTCAGAAGAGGAGCTCAGAAACGGCTCTCTGGAATGTTGGGTTTTCAGGTGCTCACACTTGCAGCCGGCGGAGGCCAAACGCACTTCTGAGTCATTGAGAAGATGGCAAGGGCAGAAGAGGGCACAGCTTTTGACCTTCAGTTCATCTTTTGAGCTGACATAGGCCATGAGGCATTCAAGTTATTCCTGCTAGAATTAAGGTAAGCTCCAGGGGTTGGGCTCCCCGGAAGGGGTGTGAAAGTGTGGGCTTTCCTGCCCTGGACAGTGTCCTGCCCCAGTCACTCACTCGGTCTCTTCTCTTGTCTGAAGAACATGATTGTAATAGTACCTCCTCCCCAGATTTGTGGTGAGGAGTTCCTAGTGGTCCAAATGGCCACTGGCTCCTTTGCTCACTGAAAGGGTGGCTACGAGAGTCCACGCAGAGGTACCGCAGAAGAAAAGCCTGGCCATCTATTTCTGGGGTGGGGGAAAAACAAAAACTGTATTCCAGCCTCTGGAATATATAGTTCTACTCTGACACATGAGGTTACCACGAGTCAGAATTGACTTGATGGTAGTTGGTTTTGTTTTTGTTTGTTTAGACTTGTGATGTGCATTAAAGAGTTATAGGTACTTTGGACACATGATCAAAAGAGATCAGTCCCTGGAGAAGGACCTTATGCTTGGTAAAGTGGAGGGGTGGCAAAAAAAGAGGAAGACCCTGGACAAGATAGATGGACACAGTGGCTGCACCGATGGGCTCAAACATAAGAACCATTGTGGGGATGGGGCAGGAGTGGGCAGGGTTTAGTTCTGTTGTGTATAGAATCACGACGAGTAAGAATCTACTCCTTGGCACATAACTACAGCATATCTAAGGCAAGGAGCCCTGGTGCTGTGGTCAGTGGGTTATACATCATGCTGCTAACCGCAGGGTCAGCAATTAAACTCCACCAGCCGCTCAGAGGGAGAAGGATGCAGCTCTCTCCTCCTGGAAAGATTTCCTGCTTCAGACAGCCTGGAAAGCAGCCCTACCCTGCCCTGTAGGATTGCTATGAGTCATCATTGGCTTGATGGTAGTTTTTTTTTTAATGTATAAAGTACTTAGAACAGGGCCCGGGACATAGAAAGGTCTCCGTCAAGAGTAGCTATTATTAAGCTAAAGTTAGAGAGCTCTGCCAATTGTTTCTGTCTAGCTTTCGGCTTTGGCTCTTGAAGTCGAGGACCATCTCCCATCAGATTGAAAACTCAAGGGAGTAAAATTTTGGGGTTAGTGAGCAATAGTGGCTCAGTGGTAGACTTCTTGCCTCCTAAATGGGAGACCCGGGCTGGAGTCTTGGCTACTACACCCTGTGCACTGCCACTACCCTTGTTAGTGCAGGCTTGCATGTTGCTATGGCAGTCCACAGAGGTCAGCAGAGCTTCCCGACTAAGATAGGCTAGGAAGAAAGACTTGGTGACCTACTCCCCAAAATCAGCCAAGCGGAAGTCTGTGAATCAGCAGTCTAATCTGAAACTGATCATGAGGACGGCGAGGGCCAGGCAGCACTTTGTTCCCTTGTGCAGGAAGGAGAGAGCTGAATGTGTGGGGCCAATCCTGCTGCGGGAAGGAGGGAGCTGAATGTGTGGGGCCAATCCTGCGGCAGCTAGCAACAATGACAATGTAAATTTAGATCTTAGCATCTCTCCCGGATGGTTCTTTGCTTGCGTGATCCGAAGAGGTCTCTACTGTTACCACGCAACATTGTTCCAAATGGGAGGATCGAAAAGCTCTGTGTTCTACTGTGAGGACAAAGGGATTCTCCCTCTTCCTGCACTTGGCTTGGGCTGGGATCCAAGCCTAGGCAATTGGGAGTTTTTGCCTTGGAATCTTGGCCTTGAGAGATTCAAGCATTGGTGTAGGGTCAAATAAAGACTCTGCTTGGCAATGATAAAAGATTCAAGGGTCCAGAGAAATTGTGAAAAACTGGGTTTTAAAAAATACATTAATATTCTATTTTGTTTTGTGACATGTCTATTTTACCTTGATAAAATATACATATTTTACTGAATCTAAAGAAATTCAGTAAGCGTTTAGAAGTTAGCTTTATTAAGATAATTTTTGTAACCATGTAATTCACCTAGTCAAAGTGTACAAATTTTGCAATGCCCTTTTAGTATATTCAGAGTTTGCAACCATCATCAGAGTCAATTGTGGGATATTTGCATCATCTTCCCCCACCCCTCCAAACACTCATGCCATTAGCAGAGAATGTTTCTTTCCTGCTTTAAAAATCATTTTATTGGGGGTTCGTAGAATCCATCCATACATCCATTGTATCAAGCACATTTGTACATTTGTTGCCATCATCATTCTCAAAACATTTGCTATCTACTTGAGCCCTTAATATCAGCTCCTCATCCCCCCCCCTCCACTCCCCACTCCCTCATGAACCCTTCATAATTAATAAATTATTATTATTTTGTCATATCTTACACTGTCAGACATTTCCCTTCACCCACTTTTCTGTCGTCCAACCCCCAAGGAGGAGGTTATATAGAGATCCTTGTAATCAGTTCCCACTTTCTACCCCACCTTCCCTCCACCCTCCAGGTATCGCCACTCTCACCACTGGTCCTGAAGGGGTCCTCTGTCCTGGATTCCCTGTGTTTCCAGTTCCTATCTATACCAATGTACATCCTCTGGTCTAGCCAAATTTGTAAGGTAGAATTGGGATCATGATAGTGGGGGGAGCAACCATTTAAAAACTACAGGAAAGTTGTATGTTTCATCATTGCTACCCTGAACCCTGACTGGCTCGTCTCCTCCCCACAACCCTTCAGTAAGTGGGTGTCCAGTTGCTTACAGATGGGCTTTGGGTCTCTACTCTGCACTCACCCTTATTTATAATGATATGATTTTTTATTCTGATGATGCCCGATACCTTATCCTTTCGACACCTCGTGATCACACAGGCTGGTGTGCTTCTTCCATGTGGGCTTTGTTGCTTCTGAGCTAGATGGCTGCTTGTTTACCTGCAACCCTTTAAGACCCCAGATGCTATATCTTTTGGTAGCTGGGCACCATCAGCTTTCTTTGCCACATTTGCTTATGCACACGTTTGTCTTCAGTGATTATATCAGGAAGGTGGGCACCCACTGATATGATTTTTTGTTCTTTGATGTCTGATACCTGGTCCCTTCTACACCTCATGGTCGCACAGACTGGTGTACTTCTTCCATGTGGGCTTTGATGCTTCTGAGCTACATGGCTGCTTGTTTACCTGCAACCCTTTAAGACCCCAGATGCTATATCTTTTGATAGTGGGACACTATCAGCTTTCTTAAGCACATTTGCTTTTGCACACATTTGTCTTCAGTGATCATGTCGGGAAGGTGAGCATCACGGAATGCCAGTGTTCTTGCACTGAGGAGTACTTGAGTGGAGGCCCAATGTCCATCTAGCAGAGTCTGTCTATCTGCTGGTTGCTTGTTGTTGAGTGCAGGGTATCGCTTCCTTATCTACCACTCTCCAGTCTGATGTAGCTCCCAATCTTTTTTCTGTTTCAAAACTCAAAAAAGTACCAAACTCGCCATCATGGAGTAGATTCTGACTCATAGCAACCCTATAAGACAGAGTCTATCTGCCACTATGATCTTCTGAGATTGTAAAATTTTAAGGGAGTAGAAAGCCTTATCTTTCTACTGCAGAGCAGCTGGTGGTTTCAAACTGGTGACCGTGCAGTTAGCAGCCCAAAATGAAACCTACTATGCCACTAGGGCTCCTTATTTTCTGTCTTTAAGGATAGAAAGTTATTCTTAAATCACGACTTAAGCTGTGCTTTGCCTTCTCTTGGTTCCTGTTTGAGCTTTGTGGTGGTTACCACCCAGCATTTTTCAGCTCAAAACAACACACATTATCTCAGTTTCTGTCGAATAGGAATCCAGGTACCGCTTAGTAGGGTCCTCCGCTCCAGCATCTCTCATGAGGCTGCATTCCAAGTGTTGGCTAGGACCAAGGTCTTGTCTAAAGGGTTGATTGGGAAAGGAGCCGCATCCATGTAAACTTACATGCTTGTTGGCTGGATTCAGTTCCTTAAGGCAGCAGTTCTCAACCTGTGGGTTGCAACCCCTTTGGGGGTCAAATGACCCTTTCACAGGGGTCACCCGATTCATAACGGTAGCAAACTGACAGTGATGAAGTAGCAACGAAAATAATGTTATAGTTGGGGGGTCACCACCACATGGGGAGCTGTATGAAAGGGGCGCAGCATGTGGAAGGTTGAGAACCACTGCCTTAAGGGATGGTCAGCTGACACCCTCAGATCCTTGCTGGCTGTTGGCCAGATCCACCCTCAGTCCTTTGCCATGTGAGCTCCTCTAACATGGCAGCTTGCTTCCTTAAAGCCAGCACACGGGAGAGGCTGTTAGGACAACAGAAGTATAAGCATCTGTCAGAGAAGTGACATCCCTTCCATGCTGTCCATGAAGCCAGTTTCTACTGGTTAGACGCCAGTCATAAAGGGCCGAAAATGACACCAAACTGTTGACACCAGGAAGGAGGGAATCCCAGGGGCCAAGTTGGACATTGCCTATTGCAAGCCTATCCTGAGTCCCACCCACGAGTTTGGTAGGTGACTCAATAGCTTGTGTGTCTGTGTGTGCGGCAAAAACTGTATAGAAGAAACCGTGTGCCAACTCAACAGGTTTGACCTATGCAACTGGGTGATTTTATTATGCTCATCATGCTGTACACCCATCTCAGTATCATTTCAATGGTGATGCCATGAAATAGGGGCCAACGCTGATAACCACAACAACCAGCCGTGGCAGAATTGGTCCCTTATTTGCATCCAGTTTGTTTCTATCTGCTGGCTGCTGCTTCTTGTTGTTGAGTGCCAGGGGGTGGGTTCCTTCGCATGGGAACCTGAGGTGGCAGAGTTGAACAGCCCCATAGGGGTTTCTTGATTGCAGACTTTATGGGAGCAGATCAACAGGTCTTTTTCCTGCAGAGTTACTAAGTGGGTTTGAACTGCCAACCTTCTGATTAGCAAGTGAATGCTTAACTTTTGCAACACCAGCACTGCTTGTTGCCCCTAGTGAGTCTGTAATCACACATGGTAATAGGAGTATTCAGACTCAAAGGATAAGTAGTTTAGCTGTTTGACTACTTGATAGTTGAATAAAATGATTAGTAGAGACATGGAGGCCAGGGAAGACATGGGACATAGCTGTCCCTTCGATGGGGAGACAACAATTAAAACAACAAAATAGACCAGTGCTTTTTATATACTGCTCCGTTCCATGATTTGTGGGGAGATTAGATTTTTTAAAATTCAATTTTAACCTCTCAAGTAAGGAATCATTTGTCAACTTCTTGAAAGCCACATGTATTCAGGGACTCATTAATCTTGGTGTCAAGAGCAAATCTTCCTTTTAGACTCATCTAAATATGGGTTGAGATCAAGATCTGTCAGACACTCAGCTTTTGGTCCCTTTAAGTGGATGTGTTGATATCAAAATTGTTCTGGTAATTTTTCCAGAGAAATACTACAGTGGGCTTCCTGAGTACATACCTTACCATGGAACCAGTCACAAATGCTCTCCGGGGATGCGCTCAATGGTCACACACTCCTTCCTTGACATTTATTTTTATGGAGTGCCTAGTATTGCTAGTAATGGAAGCGTTTGTATAGAGTAATTCTGCTCCTCCCTTCCTGTAGCTTGAGTGGCTCGCATAATTTGTAATTGACTATTAAGCCAAAGGTTGGTTGTTCTAACCCATCCAGAGACTGTGCAGAAGAAAAGCCTGGAAAATAGCTTCCATGAAGATTCCAGCCAAGAAAACCCTATGAGCAGTTCAGTTCTGTAACATATGGGTGGCCATGGGTCCAGGGCAACTCATTGACAGCTAACAACAACAACAAGAACCACCAGTAATTACTGAACCTCTCTGAGATCCAGCTCCCGAACTGTACAGTGAGAACAATGACGCCTGATGGAGAGGACTGTAGATAATGCATGGACTATGTTCCACTTTAGGTCGATTTTTAGACACTGCCCCAGAGCATCTGCTCCATCTCCCGTCATAGTGATGAAACAGGTAGGGTTTTCTAGAAGACAAATCTCAGCCATTCCCATTGTCAGTTTTTTAAAAATCATTTTATTAGGGGCTCATACAACTCTTATCACAATCCATACATACATCAATTGTGTAAAATGCATTTGTACATTCATTGCC
>NW_022111369.1:36558337-36559253 GCF_000313985.2 Echinops telfairi
CATTGTCAGTTTTATCCTCATTCGTCTATTGCTTTTGTTGTTGTGAGCTTCAGTCTGGCCGATTCAGAGTCATGGCGACCACGTGTACAATAGAACAACATTGCCCAGCCCTGAGCCATCTTCATGATCATCGCTATGTGTGAATCTTGGTTGTGGCTATTGTGTCAATCCATCCCACTGAGGGGTTTCCTTGTTTCCATCGATCCTCTATGTTACCAAACAGGACGTCCTTCTCTAGTGATTGGTCTCTCTACCCTCACCTTTAAGGAGCTTTCTTGTTGTATTTCTTCTAAGATGGATTTGTTCATTCTTCTGGCAGTCTAGGATACATTCTCTCTCTCTCTATTTTTCACCAACAACATCATCCAAATGAGTCAAATCTTCTTCCTTTTCCTTTTTCGTTATCCGGTTTTGGCTCACATAGGAGGCAATTGAAGACACCATGACTCGGGTCAGGCCCAGCTTAGTCATCAATGTAGTATCTCTACTTTTGAGTACTCTACAGAGCTCTTGTGCAGCAGGTTCACCAATGCAATACATCACCTGCTTTGCTGGGCTACTCTTTCCATCACTGCTTCCAGGTTTGGCCCAATTTCTTTCAAGCCAAGGTTTGTGGAGCCATGGCAGTGAGCACTGTCATTTAGAATCATGCTTTTTGGGAGCACACATCCTGGCTTGGGTGCCAATGGAAAGGTGATAGTAGAGATCAAGCTATGCTCCACCGAGGGTGCAGGTGTAAGACCGGACTGCAAATGCATGCTAAAGTGCTTGTGCCTTTGCGTCTAGATTAGCACGTAACACCAGCAAATAAAAAAGATTTGTTTGATGTTGTGTATTAGTCTAGGTACTTTAGAGAAACAGATCCACAGAAACTCATGTATAAGAGAGAGTTTTATATAAAGGTTAAGTGTGCCAC
>NW_022111369.1:36559529-36566136 GCF_000313985.2 Echinops telfairi
CCACATGTGTTTATTGGCCAGGTTGGCACAGTAAACCTTAACTATATCATGTGTAAAGGACAAGAATCATGGTTAGATTTTCTGGAGGTAAGTTATCCTCTTTTCTTTCATCAATAGCAAAAGCTGCATGTCTCCAAGTTTCACATCCCTATTCAGGAGAGAAGAAAGCACTGGGGACATTTAACAGCATGTGACATTTGCTGACATTCTCCCTGCTTGTGTCTTGCAGCCTACTTCTGCTTCCTCCTGACTGCTCTGGGCGTGACAGCTGGTGCCCATCGCTTGTGGAGCCACAGGTCCTACAAGGCCAAGCTGCCTCTGAGGATATTTCTGGCTGCCGCCAACTCCATGGCTTTCCAGGTGGGAGATGGCATGTCCTCTCTGCCTTAGACACCCAGTACATACGGCACTAGGAGAGGGAAGAAGGGTGGGCATAAATGCTCCCTCCGAAATGATCCCCATCCCAGGCTCAGTCTCAGACCCTGAAGACTCCCACGCCTGTTCTAACTTTTATTTCCTTGTAGCATTGGATACAGCAAAGTGTCAGTGAGTGATTTTCTTCCCCCAGCCCTGCCAAAGTATGGCGGGGACAGGAGGTGCCGCCATCCAGAGCTCCTGTCCTATACATACCTTCGTTCTCTGTGCAGCACTAACCAGGGAGAGCACAATTGATGCCAGATGCACAAGTGCGTCCCATCCCACGATCATCCCTGGGCTGGCTGTTGCATAGATCCCCATTTTACATACAAGGACACGAAAGCTTTGGCGTCTACAGCATTTGCACAAATCCTATGACTGAGGGGAAAGAAAAGTCACTCCAGGATAGGCTAAGGCAGCTCTACCTGACTCCTATGAACCAGACCCCTGCGGTTGCTCTGGAGATAGTGGTAGCAAGACATCTGGAATGAGAAGTTAGAGCATTTGAGTTTTCTTCAGTGGTTGCTACCCGTAGAACCCTGGATAAGGGACAGATTACCTGCAGCGACTTCCTCTGTGACTGCAAGCATAGCTCCTTATTCCTAGGGTTGGTACCAAATCCCGACACGTGGGCTGTTGCTGCTGCTGGGTGCCATTGAGCTAGTGCTGGCTCATGGCGAACCCTGTGTTGGGACAGATGCTCACAGGCCTTTCTGACATAGAGTAGCTGGATGGGCTTGAACCACCAACCTTTCAGAGAGCAGCCGAGGGTTGTAACCCTTTTACCACCAGGGTTCGATCACTGAAAATTATAGAGAGCTCTGTAGATAAGAGAGTACCATTACTACACTGTTGGGCCGTGTCCTTTTCGAGGGTCCCAGCCCTAAACCACTTCCCACCCTCTCGGGTCATGCTTTGTAGCTGCTGGAGCTGTGATTTGATCAAGGATCTCTGTTCTCACAGCTCCTCATCTGATCCAGGTAGGGTCGGTGAGAATAACCTGTTGTCAACATTTCTGCTGCCAGTGACTCCAGGCCTGTGCGTTCCACCCATGGGGAAGAAATGGCAATTCCCAAATAGGCCATCCAGGACCTTCTCTGTAACCCAGACAAGCAACCCCTCCTTGGCCACCTCTGCACTGGGAAACCCCCCCCCCCCTCCCGCCCCCCCCTGGAGTGTTTCTCTAAGTGCTCTGTTGCTACGGGTTCCTTCTCTATTTCAGGGTTCCCACCTACAGTGGGAGCTCTCAGAATACAGATCGGCAAACACACAATAGATCAGTCAGGGAGCACAATTTGTGTTATGGTTATAGCTGGTTATAAGTCCATCGCCGTTGGCAAGTAGGAGCAGCGTGCTGGGGAAATGCTGTGACGAGCAAAGAAGGAGCCGGCAGCATCCTGGCTGCGCGTTCGTTTGCTCACCATCGGCCGTGGGAACCCGGCTGCACTTTATTTGGACTTTGACCCTCGTATTTCAGTGTTCTTGGTTTGTCACAGCAATGGTTTGATCCTAATACTTTCGAAACTTGTTGACTGAGGTTTTATTTCCTTTATTTAGTTCAAGCGACTTATTGGTTTTAGCTTCCAATGAGGTACTTCATGTTGTTATAAAACTCTTTTGGTCACTGAGATTCTAAAACTCAGATTTTTCTTTTCCCAATGAAGCTATTTGTTTAGAACTCATTTTTTAAAAAAAACCCGAGTCTGCTCAACACACATCATGTAAGAGAACACCAGGCCGTGATTTTCAGTGGACTCAGGGAGAAAGCACATGAGAGAGGTCAATACCCAGGTCCCAGAATAGCTTCCTCCCTCTGTCTGTGGCCCGAGTTGCAGTTGGCGTGCGTTTTAGTTTTGTTATCTGCAAAGGGGGTCATAAGGTTTACCTCGCAGGGTTGTTGGGAGATGGAATCATGACTATGAAGTGCCCCGCTCATGGGGCGGCGCTTGACGTTAGGGGCTGACAAGTCAGGTCCCACCCATCGCCCCCCACGGACAACGAACCACACCCCGCCTAGTTCTGTGCCACCCTCACAGTGGTTCTTACACCCGAACCCATGCTCCTAGCCCCTGTGCCCCTCCATTGTGTCCAGGGCCTGTTTAACACTGCCCCTCCACGTTATCTAGCATGGTGGCCTATTCTAGGCCCTGTTCTCTATAGGTCACATGTCCAAAGTACATGTGAAGTCTCGGCATCCTAGCCTCTAAGGAGCGTTCTGGTTGAAGTTCTTCCAAGACAGGTGTTTGTTCTTTTGGCAGCCCATGGGACTTTCCGCATTCTTCACCAGCACTGTAGATGCAGCTGTTTTTCTTCAGTCCTTCTTCTTCGGCTCACAGTAGCCCTCAGTAAATCTTGTCCCCCCCTCCTCGTTAGGGTGCTCGGTAGACTGTCACGTTGTTTCCTATTCCAGTGTCCCCCATAGGGAAAACACACAGTTACACGAATGAATGAATAAATAGCTTGAAAACGTATTTTTAGAAAGCATCAAGTTTGAACTATGTCTACTTTTCCCAAGACACCATTTGTGGTGAAATTTTTTTCATTCATTCATTCAACAGTTATGTCTTGAGCACCTACTATGTGGTACTCAATGAACAGATATAGTGGGTTTGCATGAGCAAACACTGTCACAGTCCTTGTCTTCTTGATCGTTTTGCTCTAGTAGGATTAGAATTCCCATAATCTCCCAGGGAGGTGTCCAATGTTGGTTGATCTGCTTCTTTGGTTTTGTGTTTAGCCATGTTCCACATGCTAGGTGAAGGGTAGCTAGAAGGTCAGCAGTACGAGGGACCTCATACCATGTGTGTCTGCAGTGTCATGAGAAAGACCACTGAACCCCGGGAGGGAACCCCCTGGGAAAGTGAAGAGTGTGCCGGGAGCTGCCAGGCTCAGCTATTTACTCAAACCAAAGGAGCCCTGCTGTTGAGTCGAGGCCGACTCATGGTAACCCTATCACACAGAACAGAACCGATCCTTGGAATTTTCCAGACTGCAAATCTTTATGGAAACAGTCACCGCATCTTTTGCCCATGAAGAGGCTGGTGGGTTTGAACTGCCAGACTTGCAGTTAGCAGCCTAATGGTATCCCACTGTTCCACCAAAGCCCCTGGATTCTCCCACGCCCCTGCCTTCATACTGAGTCACTGATTTAGTTTCCCTTCTGTCTCTCTGTTTCGAAAGATAGTTTGAAAGACTGTTCGCCCCTTCTCCCCTCAGAATGATATGTCTTTGGCCTAAACGGAAGAGTCATGCCACAGTTATGTCTGTTGTGTGAATTAGCAAGGCTTTTGCAAGATGCTACAAATAAGATCTTGAGCAACAAGAACATATGCAGTAAAATCAAATGTAAGCCGTTTTTCTGACCCTGGACTCAGCATGTCACTGGCCTGACATTTTTTGAAAATCGATGGGTTCTTGAGGGGACACTTTGATTCCTTGTCTCAACCAAGAACTGAAGCTGCTTGGCAAGTGTGTTAGTCTGGGTACTTTAGAGAAACAAATCCACAGAAACTCATGTATAAGAAAATTTTATATAAAGGTTAAATACACATCAAGAAAACATCCCAACCCAGTGCTGCCCAAGCCCACAAGTCCAACATTAACCCATATGTCCGACACCAATCCACAAAGTCCTCCTCCATCTCACAGAACAGACACTATGACACCTACTGTAGGAGGAAAGCCGAATCAGTGAACGTGTAAGCATCTCAGCGCTGGCAGGGGTCTCCACATAGCTGCTCCAGCACCCAGGGCTGCATCGGGGTAGGTCCATGCACCTTCACCCTTGGGATGTCTTGCAGGAAGTCAGCCTTGCCAGCTGAAGCAGGTAACTGGCTAAGGCAACTGCAACCTGGTCGGACCATCACAAAAAAAATCTGAGAACTAGAAAGGCGAGGCTCACCAAGCCATTTATCCCTCCGTCCTTCAATTAACCCCACATGTGTTTATCAGCCAGGTTGGCACAATAAACTAACTACCTCAGCAAGTATGGGCTCTGAAACAAATATGAGGTCCAGAGGGTCAAGTTCACTCTGGCCAAGATCCTGGACACAAAGGTATCCAGGTGCCGCTGACCCTACAGGAGAAGGACCCACAATGTCTATTTGAAAGGACTGTGCTGCTTTGATGGTGCTGGATGAAGGCAAGATGAAGCTGGATTGCGTCTTGCACCTAAATATCAAGGATTTCTTGGAGCTGCACCTGCAGAGCCAGGTCTTCAAGCTGAACTTGGCCAAATCTGTCCACCTTGTCCAGGGGTGGCCGGGTAGCTTCACCTCCGGATCTGCACGCAGGTGGTGAACATCTCATCTTTCAGTATCTGCCTGGATTCCCAGAAGCGCGTTGCCTTCTCCCTCTTGTCTCCTTATGGAAGAGGCCACCTAGGCCTTGGAAGAGGAGGAGCGCCCAGGACTGCGCAGGACTGGTGCCCGTGGCGATGACTAAGAGAACTAAGCCCACTCATCCCCTCTGGGTCGGGGACACGGACTAGTTTTCCAACCAGATAATAAAAAAGCTGGATCAGCTGCAACAACCACAAGAGTAGATTTAAATATTTTAACTTCCACTTCCCTCTCTTTGGAGGAGTGTATGTGGGAGCTGGGGATAAAGCGGAGGTACTTCCTTCGGCTCTGAAAGAGAGTGATGGGGCAGAATTGCCCAACAAGGAGCTATTATAGTCCCCTGACCCCTCTAAATGATTGCTTTCAGCAAGAACTCACCTTTGTCCCTGCCTACGTCCTCTTCCTTTGCCCATAGTAGGGTGCACATCAGCTTAAAGATGGCTTACAAAGTCCTTACCGTTTGCTCCAAGTCAAAGATGGACCCAAGAGGGGTTCCTGCCCCTCTGTTGTCTCCAGGAGTTCGGTTTCCACCGACGATAAACCAGGGCTTGCGTGTGTGCTCTGTCTCTCACCCATGCAGCCACCTCTGCTGGTTCCATCCGGGTCTCTTGGTAACTCTGTCCCAAGCCAAAAGTACCATTGGATGCTTTAGCCAACCCTCTGATTACACTTCATCGGAGCACATGAGCAAGGCATTAGATTCAGCACTGGAAGGGAGCTTAAAGGATTTAGTTTCAATCTTCTTACTTTATAGAGAGAGGACACAAGAGGCCTGAGAACACTAGTGACTTGTCAAAAGTCATCTGACTCATTAGTGGATAGACCCAGACTAAACCCAAGTGTCCTTTGACTCCATTGGGGTTGCTCTTGTGTCGTGTCATACAGTGTGATTTGCAAATGGGCCAAACTTTACATATGAAACTGTCAGATAAGCCACACGGTAGTGAGCCATGATCTTTGCAAGTATATAACAACGACAACAATATGAAATAAAACAAATGTTGAGTGCTGGCCGCAGGCTAGGCACTGCTATAAGTGTGTTGTATAGTCACCTTCTGATGCACCTACAAGGTCGTTGTTCGCTGCCACTGAGTTGGTTTCGATTCAGGGTGACCTCATGTCCAACAGAATGAAAAGCTGCCTAGTTCTGAGCCACCCTCACAACTGGCAAAAAGCCCGGGTCTGTTTTCATAGGTACTGTGTCAGTCCATCTCACCGTGGGCCTACCACGCCTCTCTGGACCCTCCCCTCCACCAAACATGATCCCTTCTGATGACATGTCCAGAGCACGTGAGTCAGACATTAAACTGTGGTGATCCCTAAGTTTTCTTTGGCTAATTTTAGATAGTTACTCACCAGGCCTTTTCCCCCCTTAGTCTATCTAAGTCTGGAAGTTCTGCTGAAAGCTGCCCACCATAGAGCAGCACTGCGGTTATTTGGAATAATAGTGGCGTAGCTTCCAGCATCATAGCACCAGAGTATAACAAACTGATCTATAGATAGGTGGTGGGTACTATTATTTTCCTCATTTCATAGGCGAGGAAGCTGGAATAAGAGGCCATGTAACCTACCTAAGGGCATGACGATTGAAATGCCAGACTTGTGATTCAAAGGCAGGCACGACTCGGAAGTCAGCCTCTCCTGTGAAGTTGCAATGCCTCCTGCTGTCAGGGTGTGTCTGCGTCCTTTCTTCTGGCAGATGCATGTGCGAGACATTGCTCCAGGCACTGGAGAACACATCAGACAAGGCCCTTGCCCTTGTAATACATCTCTTCCAGAAGGAGAGGGAGTAAGTAAACAAGCAAGCCAACAAAGAAACAAGTTTGTTCCAGGGAAAAGGAGTGTGGTGA
>NW_022111369.1:36567224-36583827 GCF_000313985.2 Echinops telfairi
ATTGAAGAACAAGGATGTCACTTTGAGGCTAGGGTACCCTTGACTCAAGCCATAGTTTTTTCAATTGCCTGATACACATGAGAAAGCTGGGCAAATGATGGCAACATATGTACGAATGTGCTTGACACAAGGGGTGGATGTATGGATTGTGATAAGAGCTGTATGAGCCCCCAGTAGCATGATTTAAAAAAGAAGAGAGTGCGAAAGCTGGACTGAATAAGGAAGACAGGTGAAGAATCGTTGCCTTGGAAGGATGGTGCTGGGAACGGAGACCAGCTCGAATGTTCCTTGAAAGTGAGCACAAGCAGACTTCATCACAAGACCCCGAGCGTGTTGTCAGGAGAGCCCAGTCCTGGAAAAACGAATCGTGCCTGATAAAGTGGAACATAGGTGACAATGAGAAAGACCCACCGAGACGGAGAGATACAGTGGCCGAACAAGGGGCTCGAACGTCACACGTGTGAGGATGACACGGGTCCAGACAGTGGTTTGCTCTGTCGTAAGAGGAGTTGCTAAGTTTCAGAACAAACTGGATGGAACCTGTGGTGGTTCTTTTTTTTTAATATTCTATTTAAACCCCATGTCTATGTTTTTCCCCCAACAATTTTATTGGCACTTAATTTACATGCCATACAATTTAATAGTTCAGTCATCCAGTCATATCAAGGAGAATTGTACGATTATTACCACATCAATTTTAGAGCATTCCCCACCATCTTCTCCCCCCGTCCTCCACCATGGTTAAATTGCCTTTAAAATGAGTTGTGCAATCACAATCGGTTCTAGTGCTCCCTCCCCCCTCCCGCCTTCATTATTTATTCCTGAGATCCCTTTCCCTCCCTTAGCCGCCACCCCACCCCTGTTTTCCCTATAACCCCCCGTATCAGTTATAACCATTATGCATCCAGTCCTCCTGTGGACAGCACCTGCTTGTCTCTACAGCACTCTATTTTTCAGCTTGGTTCTATGACTGATTAGAGTGGCCACACAGAACTTCCTCACAGTTGAAGGTTTGTGATGGAAGCTAATGGGGTACAATTCAGGTGAGAAAAACTCAGGATACAGTTGTTCGATCAGGACATGATACAAAGTTTTTTGAGGACTGTTAATAGGTGTCTGGCGGGCATGCCACTTCCCCAAAGCCCCAGCCTCAATGGGAGGGCACTCAGTTCCAGCTCCATGGGTCAGTGAAACCATCTCCCCGAATTAAGTGCCCAGAGGCAACCCACTCTACAAGCCAGCCTCCTGCCCCAAAGCATTCAGCTTTATTTGCTTTGTGGGCTGGGAAGTCCACCCCGCCCCGCCCCGCTGGGTCTCATGCTCTGGCTCCTGGCTCTGCTGCTGCTCCTCTGTCACTCCTCGGTGTTAAAAGCCGCCTCCTGGATCAAGGAGGTTCACTCCTAGCTCTTGCTCAGAGTGAGACTCTCCCCTGCTGCTTCTGAGATGGCTCACTATCATACCCAGCAGAATGGCAGCTGAAGTGTATAATACAATCAGTATCTCCCACCCCACCCCACCCCCCTTGCCCAGACTCATCAGGGAGAACTCATTTGGTGAGCGTGCTGAGCCTGTGGCTGGAAGGGCTGCATTCAATGATTCACCGTCGGTAGGAATTCTTACAGCACACTGTTGTTAGTTACTGTAGAGTTGACTCCCACTCAAGTCAACTTCACAACAACAGAGCACAATGGTGCCTGGTTCTGCACCATCCTCACCATCACCAGCAAGCTCAAGTTCATCCTCGCGGCTGCTGTTCTAGTCCACCTGACCACGGCTCTCCTTCCTCCTCACTGGCCCTGTGCTTTACCAAGCCTGGTGGCCTCCTCTGGTGATTGATATCTCCTGAGGATGTAAATGTAAATAGACCATCTTTTACATAGAATCTCCCTAGTACATCACATGGTTATGAGCCAGGAATCTCTGCAAGTGTGTAATAATAGCAGCAACCATACTAAAAATTAAAACCATTTTTGAGCACTAATTACATACTCCTCCGCAGATGGACCCTTCCTATGGACAGGACCAAAGCAGGGGAGCCAGCCAGGCAACATTCTGCTGTGATCCTGCAGTGCTTAGATTTTATGTCGACTGGAACCTGTGTGGCGGTAGGGGTGGAGTTCAACCTATCAGTCAGCTCACAGCCTAATGATGCCTCCTTGTTGATGTGGCCTTTTTATCAGAGAGACAGTGAGCAAGTTCCTCCATCTGACCCTTCACTTTCCTTCTTGCTGGAGCTCTGCCTCTGCCTTGGGGGGCAGCCCCGTGTGGGCCACAGACCTCAGAGCCAAGCTCCAAGCTTCTGGGGCCCCCACACTCCCACCAGCCTTGGATCCATGTGACTCTACACCTACTGGCCTATGAGCTCCTTGCTCCCCGTGCCACCTTTCTTAGTCTTCAGGCATTGACTACGTGAGTCTGGGGAGCTTGCTGGTCTACAATTCCCTTTAAAAAGAAATCGTTTTATTTAGATATAATTCATATACACTTCGTTAGCTCAGTCGTATTAAGAAGAGTTGTGGAGACACCACTACATTCAGGTCTAGAAGATTTTCCTCCTTCTTGCATTCATGATTTGCTCCTCCTTGCCCTGCTACCTTCCCTTGCCCTGCTACCTTCCCTTGCCCTCCCCTGTAACTTCAAGAAGCCATTACGCCAGGTACCATCTTTCTTTATTTGTCTGTCCTGAACTTCCACAGACTGGAAAACACGCATGCACATGCACACGTGCACACGTGCACACACACAATCAGCAAATGTATATAATATATTATAATATATTTTATATAGTATACACACACATATATAAAAGAAGATGAAATAAAGGCCAAGATTATTAAGATAGACCAGAGAAAAAAGCAGGGAATATTATAAACTAGAATAAATTTAAAATGGACCAAAAGAGAGATCAAATGATCAGGTATTACGTTTTAACCTCATCACATCTGCCATAATTGAGTTTGCCATACTCTCTATCACGCCCTTCGACTGTGGTCACAGGGGATTCACCCGAGGTTTCATCCACGTAGGGACCCTGAGAATGGATTTTAGGCTCCCTCTGAGTGACTCCTTGATTTAGAATTACTTATCGATAAAAAATGCTTACACACACGCGAGTGTCACTGGTTTCCTTTCTCTGGAGAACCCAGCCTAACACCGATATTGGCACGCCGTGTTCATTGGCTCGTTTTCAGAAGTAGGACCACCAGGCTTCTCCCCTGTCGATCTGAGTCTGGAAGCTCCCTGAGTGACACTGCTGGCCTTGGAACTAATGGCGGCGTAGCTCCTAGAGACCAACAGAGCGAGGCAGGGGGTCGGCCTGCCCCTTGCTTTCCGCTCTCCCCTGAGCCTCTGCCAGCGGAGCCAGTGCGCCCCTGCTCCTCCCGTCGGAGAACCGCCAGGGTTAGAGCGGAGGGAGGGGCCTTTCAAAGCAGCCAGCCCGACTCTTTCTCTACGGCGCACGGGAACGGAGGCCTGGTAATCTGAGTTTATGTTCACTGTTTCCTCCCGCACACGGCCTCCGATAACGGCTGCTGGTTTTGAAAGAGACGGTGTCACGATGCAGTTCCGTGAAAAGCTACTCTTCCCGCCCCTGCCGCCAACAGTTTGTGCCGCGGTGGCGTTCTCCCTCGGAGTCTTCATTCCATGGCTCTCCTGCAAGCCTGGCGCCTTACTGCTTTCCAGGTTTCCCGGCCCACTGCTCCTGGTGCGTCTTGTCTCGTTTCTCCCCCAGCTGCCTTCATTTACAGCGTTCCTGAAGCACTTCGCCTTGTGCTCGTTTCTATTCTTATTTCTAACCTCCTCAGATCCATCTGTTATTTCTCTGTCCTCGATGTCTCCAGCACCCCCAAAATGTTATTAGCAAAATGTGTACGCCTTGTTCCCACTTGTTAATGAAGATACCAAATATAACTTGATCAAAGAGACACTGCTGAGACTTCCATTAGCTGTCTGCCCCCACCCAGCTCCCTCCCCCATAAGATAGTGAGCTGGCGCTTGAACCAGCTCCAGAGGCTCAACAACCGCTTTAGGAGTCATTGGATCAGATATCTTCATTGCAGGGTGAAAAGCCGGAGCGCCTCCTTCCAGATGGAAATTCCTAGCTCAGCTTTTTGAAACCTGTATAACAAAAGGCATTGAGCACATTTGATTTTCTTCATCTTTTTCGGCTGGGTTTTCTGTAGCAGCTTATGCCCAGTTGCTAGTCATCTCCCTTTGAATTTAAAGGGGCACAAACCACGATGTATAGTGTTTTTAAATTGCTTCCCAAGCATGTGAAAGGTAGACGTTGAAGAAGGAAGACAAGAAGAACCGATGCGTTTGCAGTATGGTGCTGGTGAGGAACTTTGGACATGTCAGGAAAGACGGGTCCCTGGAGGAGGACATCATGCTTGGTAACGTAGAGGGGCCAGGAAAAAGAGGAAGACCTTTCAACAAGATGGCCTGACGAAGTGGTTGCAAAAGTGGGCTCAAACACAAGAACATACGACTTGTAATGATGGCACGGGGCCAGGCAGCTTTTAGTTCTGTGTGCATAGCATTGCACCCACCACCACCACCACCACCACCAAGGAATCACTATGTGTTTGCATGGGACACACACACACACATACACACACGCGCACGCGCAAGGGCAGTATCAACCAGGTGTTCTCAAACTACGGCCCAAGGGCCACATGCGGCCCGCCAAGGACATTTATCTGGCCCGCTGGGTGTTTTTGCCCTGTTTTTTACTTCAAAATAAGATATGTACAGTGTGCATAGGAATTTGTTCATGGTTTTGTTTTTAAACTATAGTCCAGCCCTCCAACGGGTCTGAAGGACAGTGAACTGGCCCCCTGTTTAAGAAGGTTGAGGACTCCTGGTATAAACAGTGATGTTTGTCTTGAGGAGGAGCCTCTGGGTGGTACAAACAATTAATATGCTTGGTTGTAAATGAAAACTTGGTGGGTTCAAATCAGGGAAGAGCCCTGCAGATCTACTTCTGAAAAATCAGCCACTGGCCATTCTCTGGGACTCAGTTAGTCCTACTCTCCCACATGTGGGTCTCCATCCATCCCAGTTGACACTGTGGGAAATGGTGATTGTGTTTTATGAGCAGTATGGAATCTAGATAGGCCAGAGAGATTACAATGTATCATAAAGACTCGGATAAGGTGATGTATAAGTAAAGTGCTCAAAGACCTCATATCTCCTTGGTATATGTCTAAGAGAAACAAGAGCACTGATACAAATAGTCATGTGCACATCTGTGTTCATGACAGCACTATTTATCCTAGCAAACAGATGGAGTCAACCTAAGTGCCCATCAACACAGAGGGGTGAATAAACTGTGTTACGTGCGCCCAGTGGGATGCTGAGCAACAGTAGAGACCGAGGATGAATCCATGAAACACCTTACAACATGGATGGAGCTAGAGGACATTTTATTGAGTGAGTCAGAGACAAAAAAAAAAAAGTATGACCCCACTACTATAAAAAGTGAAGAACAGGTTCACACACAGAAAGATACATTCTTTGATGGTGCCAGGGAGCGATGGGGGAGAGAGAGAAGGACTAACTAGGGAATAAATCAGAGTTCAGAGTATTGAAGGGAAAGACAGTACACAGTATGGGGGAGTCAGAGGAAGCCATTCGTGGTGCCCCAGCATGAAGGAAGCTGCTCTCAGTAGTGTAGCATCTATGAGAGAGCTTGGGAAAACTGAGATTTCATGCAAACATTCCCTCATCTTTTTAATTCCATTTTTCCGTAAGCTTTAAAAAATCATTTTATTGGACTATACTTCACATCTCATGCAATTTAATGATTTAATTAAGAGGAATTGTGTAATGCTCACCACAATCAATTTCAAAACATTTTCTCTGTAGGAACAGTGCTTTATTTTATTAGGTGATAACTTTCGTCATTCTAGTCACGTGTACAAATATTCTCTCACAAGTACCAAGTGAGCAGGGCTTTATTTTCAAACATTTTCTTCTTGCAGTCATTGTTCTAAGCTCCCCATTTCCCCCTTTCTTCCCGGCCGTGTCCCTAGGTAATTAACAATCCAGTTACTGTCCCTTTAGGTTTACCTAGCCCGGACTTCTGATACAGAAAATCATATAAAACACAAACAGAAATCAAGCAAACAAAATCCCAACAATGACAAAACAGGAAAACGCCAGTGGAAAAGAAAGCAGAAAACATTAAAATCGGAAACAACTTTAAAATGGGTTAAAAGGGAGATCAAATGATAAGGTGCTACATTTTAACCCAACTTCAATCCCAACATTGACTTTACAGTGCTGTCAGATAGCAAGGCTGGTCACATCTCTAGACTGTGGTCAGAGGGAATTTACCGAGACTTCATCTGTGCGGGGACCCTTCTGTGGGGCTTCCCCTGTCATTCCTAGCCTTCTGAAAACGAGGTGTTCAGAATTTAAGCTTTGATGCCATTCCTTCCTTTGGATTTGCGTTTTTAACATTGTTTCTAGTCCTTGGATCACACAGGTTCCTCCACGTGAACTTAGTTGACGCCTCACTCAGATGGCTGCTTGTTTGAAAACAAGCCTCTGAGATCCTAGATGCTGCTCTTTTGGATCGCTGGGCATCATCCAGTTTCTTCACCACACTTTGCTGTCGTATCCATATCATCAGTGTGTTTTCATGAAGACGAGCGCTAAATAGGAAATCGTGTTAAATAGTGTCAGGTCATAAGAACAAATTGTTCTTAGACTGGGGCAAGAATGAAGTTTGAGATCAAAATCCATTCATGTATCTATGGCTTAAATATGCCTCTGGTTCCTTTTGGAGACATCATTATCATCTTATGATATAGAACCGTGTGCCTCATACAAGGTAATTTCGATGATAGTGTCATTAATTTAGCCGCTTTGGCCAGTGGTATAGAAATGAATAAGGGGCTCAGGGGTAAGAACAGTTTTCAGGATGACGCAGGGCCAGGCAGTGTCTTGTTCTGCTGTGGTGGGGTCACGGTGGGATAGAACTGACTCAATGGCACCTAACACAGACTATAGAATCACGTAGAATTTTAAATCCTGTTGAGAAAAGGGCATTTTACATGTAGAGGCCAGGTTTTCAGACCACAATGCACGAGTTGTTGACTCACAGATTAAACCCTTATGTGACTGGACCCTATTGACACAAATAGTAGGGGCTGAGGAGAGGGCAAAACTTTTAACACCGCACATCCACAAAGGCAGAACCATGCTTACCAGACTGATGTGTCATAAGAAACCAGGGGGAGCGTAAAATAGTAAATACATGCAAGTCCAGGCCACCATTCACTGGGCACCCTCCAAGCAAGAGAGCCAAACCAAAGTCCAGTGACCATCAATTCCATAACCTTGGGCTAGCATCATCTGCTTCTTCTCACACGAGGAAGACTCGATCCATGGGAGTATGGCGGTTCCTTAGATCTGCTACAGGCGAGCTTGAAATGACGGCCTGTGTGCTTCTGGGGTTTCCACATCGACTCCTTGCGTAGCCTAAGCAGCATGTTGTGCTTCACCAAAGGACAAAGTCTGAAGTCCCAGTGGTGTATCACTGGAGGTCCTGGTCACCAAGGGCTGGTGGACAGTAGGTCAAAGGCGTCCGGTTAGGAGCATGGTTTTAGGCAGTCTCCCCTTGGGTTCTCTATGAGCTCTGTGAAATGATTTGTCTTCCTGATGGGAGGTTGCTCCTCCCCATTTTCATGTCCACAGAAATGTAATGCCTTCCCCAGACACACCTGCCCCCCACTCCCCCCATCCTGACTCGAACTTCAATAAGATTGGCTTATCACTCTGGTCAGGAGTGTCGGTTGATGGAAGGTGACCTTGACACTGTTTTGCGTGGCAGCAACTGAAGGGTCTCCCTCTCCCCCCATCTTGCAAAGCTGACCCCGGCTCAGGCGAGGTCATGGCTCTGTAAAGTGGGTTTAAGATGTGCCTGTGGAGGTGACCTGTGGCTCTTGGCTGCTGTGCAGACTCTACCGTGTCGCCTGGGGGATGGGACTAGAAGATTTGCAGGACCTGGGAGCAGAGGCCTGTCTTCATTTTGTGGTTAGTCCTCACAGTAGTTAATGCACACTGTATTTGTGTTTCTGTGATTGACTAACTTCACTCAGCACGATGGGTTCCAGGTCCCTCCGGGTCATCACTTGTTTCTCGGTTTCATCACAGTGTTCCACGGATGCCTGGGGTTCCACAGTGTGTCTGTACCAGAGTTTCTTTATCCGCTCTTCTACTGATGGGCATCTGCGCTGTTTCTAGCTCAAGCTCCATGGTCAGCAAACCCAGCTCCCCGAATTAAGTGCCCAGAGGTACCCACTCCAGTACGCCACAGCCGAAAGATACTCAGCCCCCCTAAATGCCTGAATGAAATGTTCAGAGGTATCCCACTCCAGTCAGCCTTAGCCCAAAGGCACTCAGCTCCCCTTTTGTGGGTCAGCAACCCCAACTTCCCCAATTAAGTGCCCAGAGTCACCCCATTCCACAAGTCAGCCTTTTGCACAAAAACACTCCTCTTTACTGGCTCCGTGGGTTGGGAATCCCATCCCTCTGTTCCGGACTTGGGCTTCTTGTTCTGCTGCTGCTCCTCGGGTGGTGTTGCTGTCATCTGGATCCAAGAGGGTAGCTGCACGGAGATCTTGGGTCCAGAGGACACACGCCACTCTTAGTGCTTGCTGGTAATGAGATCCCTTCCCCTGCTTCTCAGAGGGCTCATTTTATACACAGCAGGATGCCACTCCAGGAAATCCTGTTTGCAGTTACTCACAGGTGAATCCTCTCAGTATTTTCCTCCACCTTCTTATCAGATCCATGCAGGGAAAGGTCGTTTGGAGATTTGGGCTGGAAGAGCCACATTAAATAACTCTCGTCCTGCAGATCTTGTCTATTGAAATGGCCCCTGTAATCCTCTGTTCCAGCTCTTGATTCGTGTGAGACCACAGGCCCATTCTGAAGGCCTGGCGGACACAGCCCTGCTTGAGCTATTTCCCCTTTATTTCTTAGCGCGTGCCAGGCAGGCCATAAATATTCGTCAAGTTGCAGAATGAATAAAAGGGGAAAGACATGCTTGATCAGACCAGATGAAGATCTTTGATTGTCAAGAAGAAGGAAGTTTAGAGGTTTAGATGAGAAAAGTCAGATGAAGAAGTTGTCCCGTTTTAAGCAAGGCTGTGGTAGGTATTCAGGGAGTGTGAATATATTCATACTGACAATGAGCCAACGGGATGGACAAAGGGCAAGGAAGGGAGGCAGAGACTGTTAGAAGGAAGGCTATGACAGGAATCCAGGTGAATTAATGAGAGCCTGCAATCAATTATGGCCATGGTGGCTGTCCAGGGGTTTTCTAACTCCATTATTTCTTCTAAACTTTTAGTTTGTGTTCTGCTGTATGGAAGAGTTTTGTGTTTCCTCCTTTATTTAGTTATGGCTTCTGGATTCGTGTTTGACTTCTATTATTTATTTGATTTATTTTGATGTTCAGATTGTCCCAGCTTGCCCAGTGGGAGGTGCTACCAGTGGGCCGCTGTGTCTCTTGGACCTGCCCCCATCATTGTGTGAGCACTGTCTTACTGTGTGCTACAGGGAGATACACCGGGCTTCTGTAACTCCCTTCACCCTGGTACCAGCCATCCCTTCCAGGATTCCAGATTCCTGAGGAATGCTACTTATGAGCAATGATCTAGGGGCCTACGTGGCTGCGGAGATTTCGTGACTCCTACCCCACTCCTACCCCTTTGTCTCCCCCTGGAACTTCAGCTCGCGGCTGTACGGAGTTAAGGAGCTGGGCTCCGGAGCCAAGCGTCAAGATCACTTAAAGGACCAAGAGAAATTCTCTAGAACCCAAGCTGGAAACACTGACAGAAGGCCGAGTTTATTTTCTTAAGCTGTTTTTAACAATGTGATTTTTTAAAAGTATGCCTCTTATTCCAATATACTCTCACTGTAAGAGGAAGAAAAGAAAACATGGGGAAACAAACAGAAATCAAGCCTTCTTCACCATCTTTTAAGTTTTGTCAGCTAACACTCTTCAGACCTCTGAGGTTGCCTCTTCAGCATTGGCCCAGTTTCAAAAACCTCCGCAGGCCGTGTGCCACTAAGATTGGGCAGCAGGTGACAACTTGTCCCGAAGCCACAGCTTGCCAGGTGGTGTAGGTGGCTGCCAGACTCTTCTTAGGGGCTTTCTGGGCTATTCTTACAGATGGTTAGTGTTATGTGGATGGAAATCAATGCTGACCCTGTATCAACCGTGGGAGAGTACCTAATGTTCTTCCCTGATGGATGGTACAGGGAGCCATCTGCACCGGAGGAGATGAAATGAAATACTCGACGAATGGAGAAGACCCACCACATGATCAGTGTCAGTGTTTGCAGTGCCAGCGGTACATATCAGGGACCCCATCTATTGCCGCGACCCTTTCATGCAGTGCCTAATGTTGTGGTGGCCCCCCAACCATAAAATTATTTGTGTTGCTACTTCATCACTGTCATTTTGCTACTGTTATGAATTGGATGACCCCTGTGAAAGGGTCGTTCGACCCCCAAAGGGGTCGCGACCCACAGGTTGAGAACCGCTGCTCGATGTGCTGGCTAGTGGGGTAAAAAAGGTCCAACAAAAACGATAAGTTCCAGCAGCCTGATTAGGTGAGCAGTACTAATGAGAATCAAGACGGGAAATGTCAAGATAACTATATGTATCTTGATGAAACCTTATATTTTTCATCACAGTAAAAAGGATATATTAACTAATTGTATCTCTACATGAATTTTACTTTTCACAGGATTTCTTCTGAGATAAGTTTGATGTCAGAAACCACGTTATTTTAATGAAGACCGAAGCAGAGAATATTTTTTAAACTAACTTGTCACTTATTGCAAAAGAGAAACTTATTTGCTGTTGAAATGTAGAAGTGACAGACTTTCTTTTAAATACAAATTAAAAAGGAAAAAGCTACAGTCCCCCTTCCTAGAGAGAACTAGAAACAGGTTGGCATATCTATACACTTTACTTCTTCCCCCCTGTATTTTTCCTATAAGGAGTCCCAGTGGCGTGGTTGGGTAAGTGTTCGACTCCCGATCACAAGGCTGACTGTTCCAGCCTACCAGCCGCCGAGAGGAAGAAAGCGGAGGGGATCTGTTCCCACAAAGATTTACAGCTTCAAACCCCCATGGGGCTGCTGTGAGTCAGAACCCAGGTTAGGTCAATGACTGTTTGGTTTCCTACACTTAAGGATGTATTTTTATTTAAAATGTGGATCGTGCTGTATATACTATTTTGAAAACTGTTTTTATACTTAATTAAGCTTTCCTTCATGTTTTCATGGCAATGCTCCCATAACATCGTTTAGTGTTAGGTGTGGTTTTAGTTTTTGTTTGTTTGTGTTTTAAATACAAAAATAACAGATGCTTTGGTTAAAAGTTTTAGAACTAAGATGAAATATGGAAGTATTTCTCCTTATCCCTTTTCTTCCATACTCACTTTCCTGAGATATCCTTTAAGCTTAAAAAAAATTATCCTTTTAAAAAACGTTTCTTTCTAGAATTTTTCAATACATATATACATATATGCATAATTTTAAATGACTGAATAATATTCAATTAATATATCACAATGTAGGCAATCACCTCCCTTCATTTGGAAATTCAGGGTTTTTCCAATTTTTCACTGCAGTGAGTGGTAAAATCCTTGCACAGAACCATGGTTATTTCTCTATGATAAATTATAGACAAGCGAACTGCTGCATTAAAAGATATGCACTTCTTAAAATTTACATGACAAATGCAAACTAATATCTGTAAAAGAAGTGAACTCTACTACTTATTTGAAATATCAATATATAATTAAAATTGCCTAATAAATTCAACTGACTGATGTATTCTCATCCACATTTGTTACACTAGGCAACAATTAAAAATGAAACTTTCTTCTGAACTAATTTCATAAAAAAAAAAAAGATATGCACAATTTTAAGGCTTTTGATATGTGTGATTTATCATTCACAAGATTTATGCCAATTTTGCATTCTCACCTGAATGCAATTACATGTTTTAAAACATAAGATGGAAGTGTAACATGGCATAGAGAAAGGTATATAAACCATTTAAGTAAGGCATGTACGGTCCGATGCAGCAAATGTGACCACATGTGATTACTGAGCACTTGACAGATGGCTGGTCCAGATTGAGGTGTGCAGTATGTATAAAATAGATGCCATGTTTCAAAGACTTGGTATGGAGAAAGGGATGTAAAATATCTTGTTCATAATTGCAGATTGATTATTGTGTTAGGCTGGATTCTTTGGAGAAGGAAAACCGGTGAAGTTTACGTAGGTGTGAAAAGAGAGAAGTTTATATCAAGAAAACTAGCTCACTCAGTTGCAGAGGTGGGGAAGTCTAGGTCAAGTTTGAGGGTCAGATGTTAAGTGGAAGTTTTTCCTGACTCATGGATCTTCAGGTGCTGATGAACCAGGAAGCAGGAAGGCCACAGGCTGGTGCTTGTAGAGTCGAATGAATCCAAGATTGGTAGCTCCTGGGATCGGCAGGCAATATGGCAGGAGGTCATTGGACCAGACCCAAGATCCAGACCCAGCAGAAGAGATGCATTTTTCCATAGTCGGTTTCAAAACGAGTGGGCCACATACCCGAGGAGTCTTTCTTCCAAATGCATCAAGGCTGTGGCCAGATTGAGGGGCTGTCCTGCACACAGCTGCTGCCTGCTCACCGATGGATGATGTCGCATTAGATCCCATCATGGAGTTCATCACATTGTGCTAGTTCACATCATGGGGGATCACTGCCAAACTACTGAGAACCACGGTCCAGTCAAATTGACAAAATCTCACTATCACGATTATGTGGAAATGATAATATTTTGGATTAAATGGGTTAAATATAAGTGGACTTCAAAAAGATGGCGAAAAACATGGAATTAGAAGATCAAAGATTTTTTACAAGGATTTTATTTGGGTTTTCCACTTTTTATTTTATTATTTATTTTTCCTTCCAGTTTTTAAAAGTGCCACTAGAAAATGCTAAGCTATTAAAGTGGCTCAGATTATTTTTCTGTTGGCAGGTCTAGGGCCTAGACCTTCTACACTAAATGAGACTATGGTCAAGGGCCTCAAATGACCAAACCTACTGTACAAACTCGATTTCCTGTTTCTATGCCTCTTCCACATTCCGCCGGTGTATTTCTGATTTAGGCCCAGGAATCCCAGAACTGAAATAGTTCTCTCTGTCATTGGGCCTGAGGGCTCAGGACCATAGTCTTGGAGCACGCTAAAGTCAACTGGCACAACACAGTAGTACAGTGTTTCTCAACCTTCTTAATGCCGCCACCCTTTAATAGAGGTCCTCATGTTGTGGTGACCCCCCCCAACCATAAAATTATTTTCGTTGCTACTTCATAACCATCATTTTTGTTACTGTGAAAGGGTCGTTCGACCCCCAAAGGGGTCGTGACCCACAGGTTGAGAACTGCTGCAGTAGTAGCAACTGGGGTCTTAAGAGCACATGAACACCTATTGAAGGGGCACCTATTGATCTCTCCTTGTCTAGGGGAAAGAAGAGTGGTGAAACTGGAACTAAATATGGAAACAATTAGTTCAGTGTACCACTGGGTCGTGCACACATCAATCTCCAGAACTCGAGGGGGTTGAAACTAATGGGTATGAATTGTTCAATGTAAAATTGATTATGGAAAACCCTCACCTGATTCACAATAAAGACTTTAAAAAAATAAATGAAGTCGCTCTCTTCTAGCTCTCCATTCTTTATCAGGAATTATCAATAAACATGTGAGAAATACTCGCTTTAGAAGGTAATTACAACCCAAACCAAACGAGTGCCATTGAGTTGATACTGATTCACAGCGCTCCCAGGGTGTCCGAAGAGCGCTGTACTCGGTAGGGTTTTCCATGGGGGTTTCTTCAGAAAGGAAACAGGTAGGCCTTGTCCCAGGATCCCTCTGCATGTACTTGAACCTCCAACCTTTCAGTTAGCACCCAAGTATGTTAACCGTTTGCACTACCCGGAGATTATTAGGAAGTATTAGGATTGTGTATTAACATTGTGATCAAACAGAACCTACCATGAACTATAAACTCTTTGTTGCAAAAATTTAAGGATTTAGTCGTGGATTTGTTAGAATGTGTCTTTAGGCTTTAGCAACTGCTGCTGAGCATCATGCCTCTTTCAAAATGTGCACACAGGACCTGGACAAACCAAACGGACATCCATTGATGCTGATGGAATCCGCCTCAATTTTTCCCCTCCTGTAAAACAGGGGGGATGGAGCGGCTTACAGGGTTTGAGATGAGAGCAATCCGCACTAGATAAACGCGGGGAGAGAAAGAGGTGATCAGGACGTCTGGGGGTTGTGACTTTAGGCAATTACTCGGCATGCTGTGCCTCCTGAGGCTCAGCCCTCCTGTCTCCTCCGTAATGAACAAACAGTTGCAGAACCACAGCAAAGCCAGTGACCACCGAGGCAAGTCTGGTGGTGGCAGAGTAGAACTGCTCCGTGGACTTTTTATGACAGTGACCTTTTGAGAGCAAACTGCCAGGCCTTTCTTCTGAGCTACCTCTGCCTGGGTTTGAACCTTTCAGACCTTTTGGTTCGTAGCCCAGTGAAGCCATGCAGAGACTCTTCTTTCTCATTGTTGTGTGCTGTCAAGTGTCCGGCGGATCACATGTGACAGAGAAATGCTGCCCACGGGGTTTCCTAGCTGTAATCGATCTAGAAGCAGAGCTCTAGGTCTCGTCCACAGCAGAGCTGCTGGCGGGGTTTCAACTTCTGACATTTCAGTGGGCTGCTGCATGCTTAACCACCTCCCCACCGTATTACCAGGGCCCCTCCTTCCTCCCCAACCAAATGAAAACCAAAACCATTGTCTGGAGTCCACTTCCAACTCTTAGGGAATTGCCCCACGGGATTTCCAAGGCCCTCAATCTGAGGAAGCAGACTGATGCTCCTTTCTGCAGAAGAACAGCTGGATGTTAGCAGGTGCCCTTGGGTGAACTTGAATCCTTAATTTTTGCTCTTAACTATGTCCCCACAAGTTCCCGCTTCCTCAGGATTCTCCGCCATTGAGTCGATTCCAACTGACAGTGACTTTTTAGGGTTTGGGAGCCTGGAAATCTTTGTGGGAGCAGAGAGCCACCTCCGCCCCCTCGGCAGGGACTGGTGGGTTTGAACCACTGACCTTGCACTTGGCCGTCCAAAGGGCACCCACAGCACCACCAAGGCACTTTCTACTTTCTCAATAACCCTTCACTTTCCCTCCTTCTCGCTAAGCACATGCTGACGATAGCAAACACACCTGAAGCACACAGAGCTTTTCTTCAAACATGCATGCAATTCACAAGGAGGTGCTTCTCCCACCCCGTCACTCCTGGGCCAAAGGAGAGTTCAGAGAAGTGGCACGAAGCAGGCGCAAAGGTGTTTCCCCTGCGCTGCTCCCTTTCTCTGCTCTGGCTGACTTACCTCTCGCTGTTCTTTGAGCCATCGAGTTTCTCCTTTGGCTCAGTTTTAGAATTTCAAAAAAAGAAAAAAAACCAAAAGATTAAAAATGCACCTTCAAGTATTTTGGGGCACCAAGTGTGTCTGATTCTTTGGAGTCTGGCCCCCTCTTTGCTTTACTCCATTATTACAGTCAATGGTTGGTTTCCCTCAGGAAGGGAGCCAGGTGAAAGGTGTCGGAAGGAATAAACATCTTTGTTCCAACTTGTCTTCAGCAGCATGCTTTCTTCTTGTATGGGGCTCCCTTGTAAGGCAATACTATTTCCAGCCCTTTGAAACATTCGACCTAGAGCTGCTATGAAATTACATGATGTTAAAGAGCTGATATAATCTTTTAACAAGGATAATGAGAGTTTTGTGTGAATGCTCCTCCCCACATTCTCCAGTTCTAGGAGAAAGTGGGAAATAGCTCCATCAAAAGGAGTTGGCCCAAAGGTTGGTCTAGTATGGTTCTACTAGATAAACCTGAGGAGCCCTGTGGCATAGTGGGTTACTCATTGCATTGCTAACAGAAATGCCAGCAGTTCAAAACCACCAGCTGCTCTGAGGGAGAAAGACGAGGCTTCCTGCTTTAGCAGAGTTCAGGCCTTGGGGACCCACGAGGGCAGTTCTACCCTGTTCTGCAGGCCCCTTGGAGCCAGGATGGACTAGAGGGCAGGGTGTTGGGTGAGTGGTTGTTTTTGGTTTTTTTTAGATGAACTTGAGTAAATAATCTTCTGGGCCTTCATTTTGCCATCTGTGCAACGGAAAGGGTGTTCTTTCTGTGCCATGGTCAGATGGGTACTGCAATCAAGGCAATAGACGAATGCAAAGGTTGGTGGAAAAGACCTTTTCCCCTTGACTGCAGCAGCTTGGAATGGTACTTGAAATTCCTTTGCAATTCCACAATCTGTGATCAGTAATAAAATGTTTTACTCTTTCTAATCACTGTGTTTGAATACATAGGTAAACTCTAAAGACCTGTTTCTTCTTCTTTTTAAAAAAATCATTTTATTGCAGGCTCGTACAACTCATCACAATCCATACATCCATCCATTGTGTCAAGCACATTTGTACATTTGTTGACCTCATCATTCTCAAAACATTTGCTTTCTACTT
>NW_022111369.1:36584531-36595915 GCF_000313985.2 Echinops telfairi
TCTTCACCACATTTGCTTATGCACCCATTTGTCTTCAGTGATTGTGTTGGGAAGGTGAGCATCATGGAATGCCAATTTAATAGAACAAAGTGTTTTTGTCTTGAGGGAGTACTTGAGTGGAGGCCCAATGACCATCTGCTACCTTAATACTAAACCTATAAATATATGCACATAGATCTATTTCCCCATCATATATAAATATACTTACATATGTGCATGCCTGTATTTAGACCTCTATAAATGCCCTTTGCCTCCTAGTTCTTTCCTCTGTTTCTTTTCACCTTCCTCTTGTCCCACCATCATGCTCAGCCTTCATTTGGGTTTCAGTAATTTCTCTTGGTCACATTGCCCCTTATCAATTCCTTCCAGGGCTCTTACACACTCCTTGCCACTGATTTTGGATCACTTGCTGTTCTCTTGTCCCTGGGTTGGTCAACACCACCTCCTTTCCCCCACCTCTCCCTCTCCCATCTCCCCGGAACCATTGGTCCTGTTGTTTTCTCATCCAGCCTATCTTATCTAGATAGACCTGCAGAGATAATAATATGCACAAAAAAAACCCAAGACATTTGCTGGTGAACTTTGGGATATATTCTGAGCCTTCACCTTACTAGAAGATGTGAACCAAGTCACCACCCTCTGTTGCCTTGGGGGTATGCTCTGCTGATAAACAAAAAACACACTACCATGGAAGAATGGGGTATTTCAAAAGCAAGATAGACAGACAGAGAAATCCCAGTACCATCAGAAGAAGAGCCACCAGGGGGGCATGTTCAAGATCTTTGGCTAAAGTGGCGCAGGCTGAGACATGCGGTATCGTGGCTGTGGCACGGAGACCATGGAACAGAGTAGAGGAGCAGCGCTGTGTCTGTGAGACTGTGAGGCAGAGCAGTGGCTGCTTCCTGCCCATGGACGCAGCAGCCAAGGGCACGATGAGGCCGCGAGGCTGAGGACTGAAGAGAGACGTGGGTACCCGCTGAGTGGAGGTGCTGCTGTGGACCAAAGACTGTATACCGACTGTTTACTGATCCTGACTTTCAGTGTCTTGCTAGCTTCACTAATAAGTCTCCGTTGTTGTTAGTTTTGTCTGTGAGTTACATGTGGCCATTGCAATGAATTCTAAAGCCCAGCAGAAAAATAGTGTGTTGTGGGACGAACAGTTTATGTCAGAATAGGTAAATAAAGATGGAGAGTGGCAACATATCTGACCACCTTGGTTGGGTTATAACTTGAGGCCAGTTGGCCCTGGTTCACCAATTTCAGGCACGTTCCTGAGGGTGAGACTGCCCCTCCCTCAGCTGGCTATGAGAGTCATAGTATTTAGTTTCAAACATACTCTGTCTTGGGGCAAAGCCTTTTACATTGCTTGTTAATGGAATAAACTCAATGGAGGCTGAATTTATATTAGACTCTATATGGAGTTGGGACCCCCACTGTAAACTGTAGACTTCCACATACCAGGTGCTTAGAATTTAAGCACTAATGCATCCCCTCCTCTGCTCATAGATTTTTATTAAAATCCTTTTGATCACACTTTGGTTGGTGTGCTTTCTTCTGCATGAACTGGTTTCTTTAGATGGCTGTTTATTTTAGAACAAAGGCACCAGAGTTTTTGTATATTCACTCCAGCTTCCCTTCTCTCTGCAGAATGACATCTTTGAATGGTGCAGGGACCACCGAGTCCACCACAAGTACTCCGAGACAGATGCTGACCCTCATAATGCCCGCAGGGGCTTCTTCTTCTCCCACATCGGGTGGCTGTTTGTTCGAAAGCATCGAGATGTCATAGAGAAGGGGAGGAAGCTTGATGTCACTGACCTGCTTGCTGATCCTGTGGTCCAGTTCCAGAGAAAGTAAGTGAATGATTGCCATGGAGATTGCCCTCAGGGGAAAGGATGAAAAACCATGCAGTACAATTGGGTACAATAATGTCCCCAAGTGGTTTTTCTCAACACATCCTATTAGTTGGGTTATATTTTTCAGGTTTATATCTGTTTTTTAATTTCCTTTTCCCAATTTTCTCTATTCATACATTTTTTTTTAAATTTTGATTTGCAATGGATTTCCTTTAAGCCTACTGCCATTTCTTTCAGGCTAATCTGCATGACTAATTTCAAGGCTGGAGTTCTGCCCATGGCTTCAAATCAGTTCATTTTAGTTGGACCTCCTGCTGAGAATTTGATAATACTGAATCAGAATTTGCAGTTTAACAAAATACCCAAGAGAGTCATATGTATGTGTGCAGCTCGTCAGGTGAATTTTCTCTATAGGTGCCTAAGACTTACCAGTGCAGAGCATGTACACTGGTACAGATAGAGCTCGAGACACGGGGATCCAGACAGATAGACCCCTCAGGACCAATAATGAGAGTAGCGATCCTAGGAGGGTAGGGAGAAGGGGGGGAGGGGGGGAGCCGATCACAATGATTAACATGTAACCTCCCCCAGGGGGATGAACAATAGAAGGCTGGGGAAAGAAAGACAGCGGTCAGTATAAGACATGAAAAAAAAATTGATAAATTATTAAGGGGTCATGAGGGAGGGAGGACTGGGAGGAAGGGGCAAATGAGTAGCTGATAGGAAGGGCTCAAGTAGAAAGAAAATGATATGAAAATGATGACGGCAACATATGTACAAATGTGCTGGACACAATGGATCTATGTATGGATTATGATGAGTTGTAAGAACCCCCAATAAAATTATTTTTTTTAAATCACCTGGGGCTCTCGTCAAACTGTGGACTCTGATTCAGTGTATCTGGGGTAGAAATGCAAATTCTCAGAAAGTTGCACAAATGAACCCCTTCCAAGTCCTGGCTCTGTCCCTTCTCTCCGGCCCTCTGCTGCCACCATCCCCACTGCCACCCTTCACGGTTCCTGGGCGTGGGGATGAGGAGACCTGTTTTATTTCTGTGAGACACGCGACTCCAGCAGCTCTGGACGCCCTGCTGCTCGTTTTCTCCTGAAGGTCTTTGGTCGTGAAGCCCCCCCCACCCTCCCCCACTACCAGGAATGCTACACCAGGAGGGGGTTCTCCATAAAGAAAACGAGGTCACAACACGAGAACCTCAACGTGTGTGTCCTTGTGGTGCCTGCTGACCATATTCCATCTGTTGGCATTGGCAGGGGGAGTCGACTTTCAGCAAGTACGTGAAGAAAGGTCCTCTAGGGTTGTGCTACCAAGTTCGGAGCAGCCGCTGCTCACCTCTGAACTTGGAAGCTGCGTGAACACTATCTCTGTGGGTCTGGGTCTGCAAAGTTGGCCACGGTCCTTATTACTGTCCTCGGTTGCTCTTATTTTGATTCGGGCTCACAGTGAGCCCATGTGCTACAGAGTAGGAGGTCTTCTATCATTGTTATCTTTTTATTAAAAATCATTTTATTGGGGGTTCTTATCACCATCCATCCATCCATCCATTGTGTCAGCACATTTGTACATATGTTGCCATCATCATCATCTTCTAAACATTTTCTTTCCACTTGAGCACGTGGTATCAGTGCCTCATTTTTCTCCCTCCTTCATGAACCCTTTATAATTTATAAATTATTATTATTTTTTCATGTCTCACACTGACTGATGTTTCCCTTCATCCACTTTTCTGTTGTCCGTCCCCTTGGGAGGGGGTTATATGTAGATCCTTGTGATCCTTTTGTCCCTGTATCTTCCCCCACCTTCCTCCACCACCCCCTTGGTATCTCTATTCTCATTATTGGTCCCAAGGGGGTCCATCTGTCCTGGATTCCCTGGAAGCAAATTACCAGGCCTTTTATTCTGCTGCACTGCTGGGTGGGTTTGAACTATCAACCTTTGGGTTAGTAGTTAAGCAAAAACTGCATTACCCAAGGCCCTGGGCCCCGATGGCATTTATAAATGGACCTATTTCCCTAAAGCAATGGCTCTATGGGCAAAAGGGACAAGGTATGACTTCCACACTGGTTAGAGACATAGGACAATAAATATGTGAACACATGGTTATTTTTGTGATCCGTGTGACTCCAGCGGCTCCGGACCCTTCCAGTTCTGCTCTTTTCCGCCTGGAATTCTTCGGTAGTGAATACCCATCTCCCACCTTTGTAGGAACCTGTGATTTGTTTTTTTTAATGTATGGAAAATGTCAGTAGCTGCTATGTGTATGACTCAGGCAGTTGCTAATCTGGAGGATTCCATGTGTTCCCATCCACTGCCCCCTGCGGCCTTCCCCTGCTGCTCAGTGGAGCTCTTTCTGACAGCCACAGCCAGGAGCCACAGCCAAAAAGTCTCACAAAACAGGATGTCTTAAATGAGCAATTGGATCATCTCTGGATTTCAATTTTTCTTTTTACTTTGAGAATAAAGTTTTAAATCTCATCAAGTATTGAGCAAAGTAGAAATAGAGAAAAACCATCTACAGTCCTAACACATAAATCAGGCCACTATTAACGTCTTATGGTGCTTCCTTCTATTTTAAGCCCACCTTTGATGGGTTTTTTTTTGTCATGCTAGCCATGTGCCTATGTGATTGTATGCCCCATATTTTAACTGCAGATTCGGTGTAGGTACCATTGTCAAGGGCTGCTTAATAACTCATTATTTGATAGTGTTGTCATTTATTTAAACCATCTCTTGGTTGGTAGATGTGTATGCCACTTCCAATTAGGGGATATAAATGATTCTGATGTACCATTAGTAACGCTTTGGGATAATCAAGCCTTATATTAGTCTGAAGAGCTCAGATGAACAGGCACAGGATTTTCTATTTTATTAATGAGAACGGAGGAGGGTAGAATAGTCTGGGTTCCTCCAACCATAAAAACGGAAGGTTTATTTATTTCTTTTTGTCTTTCTCCTCCTCCCAAAAGTGTAGTACAAGCTGATTCACTGGCTGTGTATTTTGGGTACTATTTGTCCATGCAGGCAGCAGAACACCGGGACTATTTCAGTGAGTTCCCGGAATAGTCGTCCAAGAATAACATTCATCCCAGTCCCGCGACCGTCAGGGGCTGAGCCTGTCAGAAACCATCTACTCGTCATCTCACAGATGTTACTGAACGCCCGCTAGGAATCGGTGTGAAGGATATGGCCAAAGAAACTGGTCCCTGCCTCCTTAGAACTCAGACTCCCTGGAAACGCACATCGTAATGTAAATTGCACCCTAATGGGAGGCATGCTCTAGCAGGGCACAGTGGAGGGTCTCCTGGCCACATGGCAGGGAGGTGAGGAGGTGAGGAAAAACACTTTAAAAATTATTGTAAAAATACATATAACACATTTGCCCAATCAACACTTCCACCTTCACAGCCTAGGGCTATCAGTGACATTGATGACGTACAGTCCTCACCACCATCAGGGACAAATGGGAGGAAAGAGCTTTGGGCAGGAACTAGATCCTGCATTCAGACCTGAAGCCAAAGGAAGGTCAAGGGGAGAAGATTTAATACGCCTGTCATTTCCGAGAACACTGCAGAACCATTGCATTTTACAGAGAAAAGGTACCTTCTTGGCCCGTGTAAGCCAGGCCCTCGGTGAGGACGTGAATCAAGAGCCTGAGTATTCAAAGTTGGGCTTAGAAGCTCTCAGGACTCAGATTATTTCCCAATGCTTGCTCAGTGATCTATTATTAAATCAAATGGGCTATGGCATTTCCCTATGTGCGAACGAGCTCTTAGATCCTTTGGTATTTATCCAGCTTCAAGAACACAGAAATCCAGCACCTAAAGTAAGGGTTAGAACCACTGAACCGAATAAAGGAAGCTTCCAAAATACACAAAGATAGAACAGTGCTTTGGGTGTTTTCATGTTCACAGAGCTGGTTTTGCCAGTCCTGCCAGTCGGGTGGTGAGGAGACCAGTCACTTGCACGAATGGAAGTCTTTGCATTGGGCTTCCAGCTGGAAGCAGCTGGTTCATTGTCACAGTCATCGGCACCCCAGGGTGCAGTCCTTGCTACACTGCGTCCAGTGGCTTCCCGAGGAACACAGAGAGGTGCCCAGAGTGTTTGGGGCCCAGTGACATCTCAGCGTTCTCCTGGGCTGAATTCCCACCTGCTCACAGACGGGATACTCAGGGAGGGCTGCTACCAAGGCTCCCGTTCATGTCAGCACGGAGCTGCTCAAAACAAAGTGTCTAAACCTGTCTCTCTGACCAGCACGTGGTTGACCAACAGTGTCTTCTCTCAGCCTAAGCTTCCAAAACACACGAAGACAGAGCAGCGGTTTGGGTATTTTCCTTAGGGTGCCTATTTGCCAAAAGGATCACAGGTGTGCTAAAGGGGTGTGTGTGTAATTTTGAGGCCAGGTTTAATACCAATTTTTTAAAAAATTATTAAAATAGCATTTTATTGGGGGCTCTAACAGCTCTTATAACAATGCATACATCTATTGTATCAAGCATATTTGTACATATGTTGCCATCAATATTTTCTAAACATTATTTTCTATTTGAGCCCTTGGTATCAGCTCCTCCATTTTCTCTCCCTCCCCATCCTCCCATCTTCATGACCCCTTGATAGGTTATGAATTATTATTATTTTCATATCTTACACCGACTGCTGTCTCCCTTCCCCCATGGTTTCTGTTGTTCATCCCCCCCGGGGTGTATGTGGTTATGTGTCCCATCTGTAGACAATGGGACGTTCCCTCGGAGACGGGTCACAAGGAAAGGATGAGTCAACTAGGGCGCAGTAGAGCACCGATGAAACACACAGTATTCCTCTGGTTCCATGAGGCTTCCTCACGCCCCACTATCATGACCCCAGTGCTGCCTTTCACTGAGGGCCAGACTGGAACTTGTGCACAGGTATAGATAAGAGCTCATGACACATGGAATCCAGGAACAGGAATGGGAGTTGCAATACTAGGAGAGTCGAGCAAAGGTGGGGAGAGGAGGGAGGAAGGGGGAACCGATCGCAATACCAAGCTTTTAACAAAATTCAAGTGGACATCTTCGCAACTGATTGCAGCCTGACAACAAGTTTATGGGAATGCATCCCCATAAACATATTAAACAACAGTTTTGGCAACATATCAAACAACAGTTTTGAGATGCATCAAGCATTTTAAGGGAGGTAGGGCAGACCTCAAAGATGAATCCAAAGAAGAGAGCAACTCAGAAGAGGGTAGTGGCTGTCTATGAGATTTCAAAGGGATAACTCGATGCATTTTCTGAAAGAGCACAGGCCGATCATTGGGTGAGGGGTTGAGCTTATTAGGAAGAAAGTTTAAGAACTTTGCAAATTGCGTTGGTGAGAAAATGGCCAAGGAAGTTGTGCCAAGGGATTTTATCTACAATGCACCACCTCATTCTTCGAGGGTAGCCAGGGGTAGCGATGAAAACGTCACTGGGATGCCGCAGCCCCTCCAGGCCTGAGCTTGTTCCTTCAGACTTGTTTTTATTTCCGAAACTCAAAGACTACGTAAACAGAAGAGAGTTTGAAGACACTGACGTGTATGTTTTGAGGTGGTATCAATGGAAGAGTGCAGCATTCTTCAGTGAAAGGTCAGAGAGATGGAAACACCACTTTCAGAAGTATATAGATTTATTTGGGCGGCGGGGATTGAGAAATGATAGCGTCACATTTTGATATTTTGGTGTAATAAGGATGTGTGTAATTTTTACTTACCCTCATATGTGGCTTTCTGGGGGCAGCATTCTGGGGACTGAGCTAGGGTTGGGGATAAAATGGAGTGGGTCATAAGGCAAGGCAGGAGCCCCTGTCTGTGCCTGTACTCGTAGCCTGAGCCCTGCACATGTTAGGGGTGTGCTAGAAGTGAACCAAGCCCCTCCCAAGGTTGATAGTGGGTCTATTGATTAGGAATTAGTTTCATTAAGAAGGACATTTATTTCTCTCCTGTATGGAAGAGTTCTGGAGGTGGGCAGTTCAGGGCGGATGTATTGAAACCACAGTCAGTAGAGAACCAGGATCATTTTATCTTCCTGTTCCACCATCCGTCGTGTGTGACTTTGAATCTCAGTGTTATCTCATGGTCCACATTGACCACTGGGAAGCCAACCAGAAGGGAAGTGGGAGAGGAAAAGGGGACAGACTACTTCCTTGATGGAGACTTCCCAGATGACTTACACAACCTATTTCCATCCTTCTCATTGGCTACATGGGCCTCAAAGGAAGCTGGGAAATGTAGTCTTTTGGTTAACACACTTCCTCAGTTTGAAGGAAGAAAGGGTGAGTAAATAAGACAATTAGCAGTTTCTACCGTGGAGTACCAAGGTGTGGTGCAAGACACACTTAGCTGCTAAGGTTGAGTACACTCAGAGGCAGCGCAGAAGAAAGGCCTGGTGATCTACATCCTGAAAAAAAAATCAGTTACTGGAAACCCAATGGAGTGGAGTTCTGCTCTACCATACAGGATGTCTCCTGGGTCAGAATGGACTCCATTGTGATTTTTAGAAAATCTCTGTGATAGTTACTTAACTTTGCCACAAGCAGGTTGATTTGTCATCACACACGATTCAGACTTTTAACATTTGTGTGTGTGTGTCAAACAAGTGTTAGCCTTTGTTTCCATATATCCCCAAACCTCACTATCCTAGAGTTGATTGCAACTTATAGCGACCCTATATAGGGTTTCCAAGAATGTAAATCTTTATCAGAGCATCCTCTTCCCACCAAGTGGCTGGTGGGTTTGAACCACTGACCTTGTGGTTCAGCACTTAACTGACAGCACCACTGGTCTTCTTCTGATCCATGTTGCAAGCAAGCAGTAAATGGGCTCTCATGTCATTTTTCTGAGATGGCAGAATGAGGATAAACTCTAGAGTCTTGTTCCCTAGTGCTCTGCTTGTCCCGTTGATTCCCATTTTAGGAAAGAAATTCCTTTGAAAGTTAAATGCAGACACTGTCATGTGTATTTTTGAAGTAACCAGGGAGGATGTTGGTCTAGTCCAAACAAGGTCCTTGATTTATCACCATGGTGATAGGATAAACTAAGTGTAGATGAATAGTGAAATCATTCAAAAGAGTGAGGAACTTCTGTGTTGCAACTCTGGGAAGAGATGAAAATGCTTGCATCTAGTCTGGCTAGCCAGAGGATGTACACTGGTACAGATAGGAACTGAAAATACAGGGAATCCAGGGCAGATGAGCCCTACAGGACCAGTGGGGTGAGTGGCGAAACAGGGAGGGTAGAGGGAGAGTGGGTAGGAAAGAGGGAACTGGTTACAAGGAACTATATGTGACCTCCTCCCTGGGGGACGGACAACAGAAAAGTGGGTGAAGGGAGATGTCGGACAGGGCAAGATATGACAAAATAACAATTTATAAACTATCAAGGGCTTATGAGGGAGGGGGGAGCGGGGAGGGAGGGGGAAAATGAGGACCTAATGCCGGGGGTTTAAGTGGAGAGAAAATGTTTTGAGAATGATGAGGGCAATGAATGTAAAAATGTGCTTTACACAATTGATGTGTGTATGGATTGTGATAAGAGTTGTATGAGCCCCTAATAAAATGATTTTTTTAAAAGTCCACTGTATTTGTATTCTGCCAGAAAAAAGAAAAAAAAAAGAAAATGCTTGCATCTAACTCTTCCAGGAAGAAAGACACTTGAATGGTAACATCTTCCTGAGGCTTCAACTTGCCCAGAGTGGGTTATCATTAGTCTTCTTTTTTTCTCTCAAAAATGAGTATCACATTTCTCTGTGATGTCTTCCTAATTTTGATTTTGTGTCAGTCATATCTGTCTAAACTCTGAATATATATAACATATAGCTAAGGCCGAGTAGTCTGAAAAGTCTGTAATTGTCTGGAAGTTTACCTCTTCATCTCTCTACCCCACCAGCTTCATCTTCCACTCTGTGTTTCTCTGTGCGGTAAATTGAAGGAGCCCTGGTGGCATAGTGTTTGCGTGTTGGGCTGCTAACAGCTGCAAGTTCAAAATCACAATTTCCCCTGCAGGAGAAAGATCGGGCTTTCTAATCTCATGAAGAATGACAGTCCCCATACGAATCCCCGGGCCCTCTTCTCTGACTCATGACGCTGCAGGTCCGTTCCATAATCACAGACACTGCCAGGTCTGCCCTTGCTTCCTGCGGGCAGCCACCGCAAGTGTTACAAATGAAGTTGGTGTTTATTTGAGGTTAAAAAAAAGAATTACAGTCCAGGCCTTTCTACTCCAAAGAAGAGTTACAGTCTAGGAAGCTCACTGGGGCAGTCCTACCCTGCCCTGTCGTGTCTCCATGAGTCAGCATTACTTGATGGCAGTGAGTTGAGTTTGATGAGTCCATCTCCATGGACAAAAATCTATTGCATTTAAAAATTAAAATAATTCCTAGAATTTTGTTGTTGCTTTAGGACCACACAGCAGAATATATATCAATTCCATTTCTACATGTACAATTCAATGTACAATGACATTGATTACATTATTTAATTTCTTCAAGCATTTTCTCCCTCCTGTCCCAAGTTAAGCTTCCTCCATTAGCATAAGCTCATTGCCCCCTAAGTTTCCTATCTAAACTTTCAAATTAATGCTGCCAACCGATCCCATATAGGTCATTCTTAAAAGAGCACAGTGCTCAAGGCACTCTTTACTAGTTAGGCTAAACTTGAGTTTGATTTGCGTTAAGAAGACTCCATTTCCACACTCATCTGTCTGTCAGCCTGCAATTGTGTGGTGGCTGATATGTTGCTGGAATGCTGGAGGCGACGTCACTGGTCCTGAAGGAAACAGAGAGGTCACTCGTGGTGCACAGGTTTCAGCAGGGTTTTCAGAATAAGACCTACTAGGAAGGAGACCCTGCAAATCTGTTTCTGTAAAACCTGCCCAGTGAAAGCCTGGTGAATGTCAACAGAACGTTGTCTGATGCGGCACCAGAAGATGCGCTCTTCAGTTTGGAAGGCACTCAACCTCTGACTGGGGAAGAGCTCTCCCTCAAAGTCGAGTCAACCTTAATGATGTATACGGAGTAACATTTTCTGGACCTTCACTTCTTGATGTTGTACAAGTCAAAATGAAGAGAAAAGGCTATAAAATGCATTGGTAATTGAAACATTGAAACATAGAATGCATGAAATGTGAATCTTGGGGAATTAGAAATTGTCAAAAATTAAATGGAACACTTGAAGATCTATATCCTAGGTATTAATGAGCTGTCATGGCCTAGTATCGACCTTTCTTAAATGACAAATATGGTTTACTATCCTGGGAATGACAAACTGAAGAGGAATTGTGGAGCATTTATCATCAAAAAGAACAATATAGTATTATATACACTTACTTCAACATTAGGCACTGATCACTAATGCTAATGATGAAGAAATTGATGATTTTTCTTTTTTTTAAAAAAACATTTTATTAGGGGCTCGTGCAACTGTTATCGCAATCCATACACACATCAATTGTGTAAAGTGCATTTGTACATCATTCTCAAAACATTTTCTCTCTACTTAAACCCC
>NW_022111369.1:36596737-36629005 GCF_000313985.2 Echinops telfairi
CTTGTTTACCTTCAAGCTTTTAAGACCCCAGACGCTATATCTTTTGATAGCCGGGCACCATCAGCTTTCTTCACCACATTTGCTTGTTCACCCACTTTGTCTTCAGCGGTTGTGTGAAATTGATGATTTTTCAAAACCAACTTCTACCGTTTGAAATTGATCAAACAGTCAGCCAAGATGCATTTATAATTCCTAGAGTTTGGAGTAAGAAGTTTGGAAGCAAAGACTATGGATTGGTCACTGGAAAACGTCGGTTTGGGGATCAAACCTGCATTGGAGACTGTGAGACAGAATTTTGTAATAACAACAACCTACCCATTTCAAGTTCCTTTTTTGACAACATGAATGGCAGTTACACGAGAGGACGTCACCAATTTGAACGCCCAGGAACCAAACCGACTCCATCTACGGGAAGGAAAGGCAAGGCTCAGTATCATCAGTCAGAACAAGGCCAGTGGTTGACTCCAGAAAAACAACTGCAAATGTGTCCATTGAAGTTGAAGCTGAAGGAAAGAGAGAAAAGACAAAAATGGGTATTAGAAGAAACTCTGACGCTTGCTCTTGAATGTAGAATATCGAAATGAAGAAAAAGCTGGGCAGACTATTCTGAGGCAGCCCAAGAAGACAAAGTCAAGCATTGTAATGAAAAGTGCAAAGATCTAGCGTCAAAAACCAAAGGGAAGAACATGCTCAACAGTTCTCAAATTGAATGAACTGAAGAAGGAAAAAATCCAAGCCTCGAGTTGTAATATTGAAGAATTCCATGAACACAATACTGAATGATTCAAAAAGCATCAAAAGAAAACAGATGGAATATACAGTCACTGTATATTAAAAATAAAAGGTTGACATTCAGCCATTTCAGAAGGCAGCAGATAGTCAAGAAATGGTATTGACAGAAGCCCAAACTGCACTGAAGGCATTGCTGAAAAGCATCGCCCCAGGAATTGTTGGGATACCAATGAAAATGTTTCAGCCAACGGATAAAGGGCAGGGAGTGTCCACTCATTCATGCCAAGAAATTTGAAAGACAGCCTTCTGGCCCATCAACCAAAGGGAACAATATGTGTGCCATTCCAAAGAAAAGTAATCCAACAAAATGAGAAAATTATTGAACAATATTATTAGTATCACATACAGGTAAAACTTTGCTGAAAGTCAGTTTGAAAAGGTTACAGCAGTATATCAACAGGGAATTGTCAGAAATTCAAACTGAATTCAGAAGGGGCTATAGAATGAGGGATATTATTGCTGCTACCAGATGGCTCTTGACTGACATCAGAAAATACAAGAAAGATGTTTATCTGTGCTTTATTGACTGTGCAAAGGCATTCAACTGTGTGGATCATAAGAACTTTTGGATAACACTGTGATGAATGATAATTCCAGAATACTTACTGGCACTCCTACAGAACCTGACATAAATCAAAGGCTGTCTGTCATTCAAACAGAAGTACCTGTTGCATGTTTTCAAATCAGGAGAGGTGTGTTTCAGGGTTGTGTTTTTTCACCATACTTATTCAATCAATATTCTGAGCAAATAATCTGAGAAAGTAGGCTATGAGGATTTGGAGAGGCTCACTTAAACACTGGGCTGTGCAGATGCCTCTCCGTGCTTGCTGAAAGTGCAGAGGGCATGAAGCGCTGACTGAAGATAAAGGAGCGCAGCCTTCTGTATGGGTTGCCCATGAGCAGAAAGAAAACAAACATGCTCACAACTGGAGCGGTAAGCACTATCACAATAAATGGAGAAAAGATCGACTTTATCAAGGATTTCATCTTATTTGAATTCACTATCAACACCCATGGAAGCAGCAGTTGAGAAACCCAGCGATGTTTTACATCAAATCTGCAAACGACCATTTTAAAGTGTTCAAGAGCAAAGATGCCTCTTTGAAGATTAAAGTGCACCCCAGCCAAGACATTTTCATTTGCCTCGTGTACATAAATAATAAATGTACAATAAATAGGAAAGAATGAAGAAGAATTGATGCCTTTGGAGGCTTTGCCTAAAACACTTAGGATATGTTGTCAAGAGAGACCAGTGATTGCCAAAGGGCATCAGACTTGGTCAAGCAGAAGGCCAATGAAGGAGACACAGACCCTAAAAGAGGTGGATTGACAATGTGGCTGCAATAATGGGCTCAAACATAAGAACCAGTGTGAGGACAACACAGGAAGGACCCTTTTCTTCTTCTCTTGTCTTTGGGTTGGAACGGACCACCTGAAGCCTAACAACAATTGTCTGCTTTGTATTAGAATAAATACTATCTCTTGTTTAAAAAAAAGAATTGATAACTTTGAATGATGGTGTTGATGAAGAATCTACAATGAAGCTGCCAGAAGACCGGACAAATCTGCCGTGGAAGGAGTACAGACAGGGTACTCCTTAGAATCAAGGATGGAGAGACTTTGTCTCATGCACTTTGGGCATGGTTCAGGAGGGACCAGTCCCGGGAAAAGGACATCATGCTTGGAAAAGGAAAAGGTCACAAGAAAGAGGAAGCCCCTCACTGAGATGGGTGATACAGTGCCTGCAACATTGAGCTCAAACATGACAACCGTTGTGACGACAACCCAGTCCCCAACAGCATTTCCTTTGATCATACATCATAGTCCTGGTGAGGTGGAATGGAGTCAGTGCTAACAGCCACCACCATTGGTCCCGATCAGGATTCTAGGCAAGGCTCTTGGGGACTCTTTTGACACCCCTTGTTTTCTTTCTTCACATATTCTTCTTGCTTTGATTTATTCTTTTAATATGTTCTTTGCTTAGCTAAGCATTTCCTCTGCTTGAATTTCATCCTCTATTTTTGAAGGACAGTCTAACTGGTTCACAGCTTGAGCCCTGGACTCCTCTTTCCTGCTCTGCCCTTACCTCAAACCAGCATCTTATCTCAGTTCTATAACATTTTGGAGAATGATTTTTTCCCCTTGGATAATTTCGTACCCATTTCTCTGCAGCTGTCAGAAAGGACAGTTCTGAATCTCTAAAGTGTGCCAGGACTTGATCACTTCAAGTAACAATGTGTGAACTGTGTTTAGTTAGATTCCTTTTATGAAAATGGAATAATTTTACAACAATGAAAAGTTATTAAAAATAAGTGGAACAGGTAAAACATCCTGTCACTACTCTTATTAGACTTTGGCCTTGAATTAAACTCTGGGGACGTGGGACAGCAATCATTCATTGTAGATGTTATAGCACCAACACCAAAATTTCCCTATTTTAGTGGTTAAAAAAGCAGGGGAGAAATCCATGCCACATATAATTCAACAGCTTGTTTTGACTTTTTGAAAATTTCCAAGTCACAAAGACATTTGTTTGCCTCTGTAAGAGGTACTTTTCCTACTAGACTTTTGGAAAAACCTGCCTCTGTGTGTGTTTGCTTAAAAATAAATCAACGGCATTAGCAGTCATTTTCTTTCACCACATTGACAATCCCCATTTCTATGGCTGAGAAATTCCCCTGGCAAGATGAGGAACCAATTAAAAAAAATTTTGGAACCTGTGTACTTCACTCAGTAGCATGTTAAACCTATGCTCATTAATCAACAGGTGCCAGTGGAAATGCTGGTTCTGAAGGGGGAGTATCTGAGCTCCTTGGTTGCCGGCACTACAAGCATCATCATATGTCGTTGTTTCGTATCCGTGGCCAAAAATAGCTGCCATTTATTAACCTCCTACTATGTGCCTACTTACTAAGGAGCCTCGGTGACACTGTGGGTTAAGCGTTGGGCTGTTAACCCCAAGGTTGCTGGCTGAAACCCATCAACAGTCCCTAGGAAAAAAGATAAAATTGCCTGTTCCTGTGAAGATTTAGCCTCAGGAACCTTAGCCAGGGTCACTATGAGTCAGAACTGACGTGTCGGCAGTTACGTATTCTGTTTTGTTCTGTGCCTACTTTTTGTCTTTATACACATTCATATACTTTGTACACATTATGTCTTATCCTTTTCATTTCCTGTTGAATAGACTGTTACCTGGATTTGGACTGTAATTCTTAATACTTGCCCTCTTCTGTGGCCTTAATTAACCAAATCAAAGGAAAAAGAGCATTTGGGGGGGGGGCGGTGATGGTACAAAATTATTCCTTACTAGTGAATTATTTCTTTACCACCAAGGAGAAATCTTAATTACTTTCAATTAAATTTTAAATAATTATATAGAAGTCAAAGCAAGATTAAATTTTACAGTAGTCATTTTGGTCCAAGCAGGGAGCATTCTCCCTTTATTTACATGCTATCATTTCTGAACTCTCTTTCTAGACCATGTGCAGAAGAGCCTTCTAATCCATCCGTGGCTTTTTCTTGAAATCGTTCTTCAAGGTCTTGCTTCAGGGGGCAGAACATCAGCAACCTTTATGGCCGATTTCTATTTCATTCTTATTCTCTAGAAAGTTAGATCTGTTACCATTGGTTTATGCATTAGAGCAGTGGTTCGCAACCTTCCTAATGCTGCGACCCTTTCATACAGTTCCTCATGTTGTGGTGACCCCCCCAGCCATAAAGTTATGCTACTTCATAACTGTAATTTTGCTACGGTTATGAATTGGGTGACCCCTGTGAAAGGTTGAGAACCGCTGCATTAGAGGAAAATCTCTTTTTGCCTTACCAAAGCATCTTCCTTTCACTGCATACATAAGACCAAAAGAGGCAGAGAAAGCCTTATAAAACAGAACAAACAATTCATTTCCTGTTACTCGTTCCCTTCATCAACCAGCTTATAAAATGTGGACAACTTTAGAGTTCTTGAAATCTTCATAGTATCTTTTAAAAGTACACACACAGAACAGAAGATTTATATCCTACTGTTTTTCCCTTTGTATAAAACTTTATGTAGGTCCAATATAGAATATTTAGTAAATGCAAATAAATAGAAATAGATGAAAAGCATTTATATTCTTTCCACATAAGAAAAAAAATTGTAACATTTATTGTTTATCTTTCCAAAGCGTTCAATTTAGGAATCCTGCTATAATTTTAAAACAAAATATATACTTATACTCTATGTGCTATTTAAATATGATAAAATGATAAAATGATGATAATCATGATAAAAATATATTCAGTACTTACCTTGACTTTTCTTTTTCATTTCCAGCCTCATTAGCTCTTGCCCAGATACCTATTTCCATTTGTCACCATCCTTCTTTGGCCTGAAGAACACCCTTGACGATTTCTTGAGGCAGAGAGGTGCCAGCCTGAATCCCCAGTGTTTCTTGTTTGTCTGAGGCCTTTCGTATTTTCAAAAGAAAGGTCTTAGATACCCCAGTTGCAGATGTTTTCTGTCAGTATTTTAAAGATGCTATTCCATTGCCTTATGCTTGACAGTTTCAGAAGTCTGCTCTGTTCTTATCTTCGTTCTTCTGCATGTAATGGTTCCTTTTTTCTCACCTCTTTCAAGATAGTTTTGTTTGCTTTATCTTTGGTTTTCAGGATCTAGGGTTTTCTTTGTGAGCAAAGGAACAGATGTTTTGTTATTGTTTTGTCTTGCTTTGGATTCATTTTTTTTTATTTCCCATGGGTGTTTACTAAAATTGTTCTTGAACACACATCTGTATACATAATGAATTTCATAATCAAGTTTATAAAATGCCCTTTGAATGAAGTATAAACAATTGAATTGTTCTACATTTCAGTGCTGGAATTTAATTGGTTCTGTCTGCTTTGTAATACTGTCAGGATTACTTGTATGGTAGAGATGCTTAGCCAGTGTGATTGGGAATGGCTGGTCATTTAGTTTTTCAGTGTCAAAGAGTAAAATCATAAAAATTGATACATAAGTATCTTTTTAAAAATAATCACTTTCTTGGGGTTTTTACAACTCTTTTAAAAATCCATACATCAATTGTATCCAACATATTCGTACATACATCCCATCATTTTTTTCTAGACATTTACTTTCCATTGAGCCTTCGGAATTCTTGAATCTATAACTTGTCTTTCATTAATTACAGAAAATTGGGGGCCCTACTTCTTCAATTCCCACCTACCGCCAATTACTTCTTCTTCTTCTGGGACTCTAACACACATAGGCCATTCGATTTTGTTTTATTGCTATTGGAAGTATTGCTTGATTTATTGCTCTTGGAAGTATTGCTTGATTTACTGTTCTTGGAAGTATTGCTTGATTTATTTATTGCTTGATTTATTTCACTTCTTTTTATTTTAATGTTCCAGTTTGTATAATTTCTATTGGCTTATCTCCATGTTTACCCAATACTTTCATCAACTGTGTTTATTCTGCCAACATGTGCATCAAGGAAAGTCATCCTTTCTGATATTATTTATTTATAATATTTACATTTAATATACTTTTTCACTTTCCACCACTCAACTGAAATTCCCCATCTGCTCATACATGTTGTCTACTTTTTTGCATTAGATTCCTTTAGCGTGTGAATAATAAAACCCAAACTAAACTCACTGCCATTGAGTCAGTCGACCCCTGTGTGTTTCCTAGACTATAACTGTTTATGGCAATAGAAAGCCAAGTCTTTCTCCCACGGAGATGCTGGTGGTTTCGAACTGCCAGCCATGTGGATTGCAGCCCAATGCATAACCACTACACGATGTGAGATACTGGTTATTTTAAAGTCCATATCTGATCATTTTTGTTTCTGAGTCATCTTTGAGTCTAGGTAAATTGATTTATTTTTGTCTTTTTAAAAATAGTGTTTTCTTGAGTTTAAGGTGGCGATTTACACAGCAAATTTAGTTCCCACCTAAAAATGTCTACACCAATTATTCAGTGATATTGGATATATTTTTTTTTACATGTCATTATTCTCAATCATCCTGTTCTGGTTCTACCATGTCCAGTAATCTAGTTTCCCTTGTTAATATTTGCTTTAGAGTGGGTTTTGACTATTTGATCTCCTATAGATGTTTTTTTAAAAGAAGTTCATAACTCCTGGATGGTATATTTTGTTTTATGAGACAGCCTGTTATTTAGCTAAAAGGTGACCTCAAGAGATAATGTAGGTTTAAGGTTTAAGTTGTATCTCAGAGTGATAGTTTCAGGGAGTCCTCTAGTCTCAGCTGGTCCAATAATAAGTCTAGACTTTTCTTATCTCCAATTCTGTAAGGATTCAGCTATTGTGGCCCTGATTAGAATGGTTGGTATTGGTAGCTGGGCACCATCTAGTTCTACTGGTCTTGGGGTAGATGAGGCCTTGCATGATTCATGTAGACTATTGTTCTATAATCTGCTTTCTTCCTATATTCTACTTTCTTCTCTGATTGTTGGCTTTCTTTTATTCACTTTTGGCCTGAATGAGTAGGGATCAGTGGTTAGATGGCCACTTGCAAGCTTGTAAGATCACAGGCACTACTCATCACATTGGATTATAGAACATTTATTTTGTGAACCACATTATGCCAGTTAGCTGATGATTGATTTATGTCTTGTCAGTATTTTTTTAATGTTTCTCATAACTTTTTATTAGATGTTGGGCACTGTGTCTAGAAAAACAGAGGTGGTTTTAAAAAATAGTTTTATTGGCATATACTTCACATATCTTAAAATGTAATCTTTCCGTCATATTAAGAAGATTTATGCAATCATCACTATAATAAATTTCAGAACATTTTCCTTTCATACTCATTATTGTTTGCTCCCCCTAATGCCCATCCTCCCCTGCCATGCCCCTAGGCATTTATCAATCCAGTTATGGTCTCTATAGACCTATCTATCCTGGATTTCATATATAGAAAATCATACAAACAGGAAGCAAACAGACAAACACCAACAACAATTACTAGAAGAACAGAGATTTTAAGATAGCAATCATTTATGCCTGAGAATAGGCAAAGATCTTCCCCTTTCAAACCATTGATATCTATGAGTGGCAGGGGTTGGGGACTGAGTTGATCTAATCAGGAGTTGAGCTGGATTTCAGTATTGCTTTTGTTGCTATTACCTTCAGTATACTATGGACTTGAGTGGATAATTGCTACAGCTGTGTGCTTAGATCGAGCCCGAGGTTTCCTAAGTGTTCAGGCTCTACCCTCAGCTTTCAGCCGCCTGTACACATCCGCACCACTGAGGGCATCTCTCTTCAGAATCTTGCCCTTGCCCAAGGAGTGGATTGCTTTTGCTTGTTTCCTTTGCACAGCTTGTTGCAGGGGCCTGGAGTTTCTTTGCTGTCTTGGTCCAGCTATCAGCTTGGTGGGCCTGAAGCTTGGGGTTGGTACTTGATCAATAGCCCTGCCTCTCTCCCAGCAGTAGCAGACCTCTATTTTGGTATATCCTGAGCAGGAGGGGTTCCCTGCCTCTAGCTAGGGGGCAGGGATCCCACCCCCTACTCTCAGCACCAGTGACTGCCCATGCCTAGGGGCAGGGAGAGGAAGTGAGAGTTTCCTAAATGGCCTCCACCCCTTGTGCCCCTCAACACACAAGTTTTGCTTCTCCTCTTCTCCATCAGCAATAGATTTTTGCCTGGTCCTAAGGGGTAGAGGGTTTTGGGCCATCTCCCCCAGCAGTGATGGGCTTTTGCTTTCAAAGGGAAGGCTCTGGAGAAGAAGGCAAGTCCTCATGCTTGTCTCCCAGCAGGTCATCACTTTTCCCATGTCTGTGTTGCAAAGGGGGGGTTGGTCTCTTGGCCTGCCTCCTGCTTTTCTTGCAAGCACCCAGTAGAAGTCTGTATAAAAGAGCTCCAGGGTGAGTACAGGCTCCCCTTGTGATTGGGGTGCCAAGCTATTCCATATTGACACATTAGCTCACACTTGATGATTAAGGGCTTTAAATTTTTTACTTGATTCCTTCGTACTCACGGCATGAGGACTCCTTTGCCTCCCTTGGTAAGTGAAGCAGTGCATGTATGTTGCCTATCCTTGCATTCCATTTACTTGGTTGACTTGTGCCCTCAACTGCCTGAAATGCTCAAGAAAAGTTCTGATCAGGCATCAAAGAACAAAAAATCACTTTCCGAATATGATCTCTGAAGACAAATGGGTGCATAAGCAAATGTGGTGAAGAAAGCTGGCGGTGCCTGGCTATCAAAAGATATAGCATCTGGGGTCTTAAAGGCTTGAAGGTAAACAAGTTGCATCTAGCTCAGAAGCAACAAAGCCCACATGAAAGAAGCACACCAGCCTGTGTGATCACGAGGTGTCAAAGGGATCAGGTATCAGGCATCAAAGAACAAAAAAACCATATCATTGTGAATGAGGGGGAGTGCAGATTGGGGACCCAAAGCCCATCCATCTGTAGGCAACTGGACATTCCCTTACAGAAGGGTCGTGGGGAGGAGACGAGCCAGTCAGTGTGCAATGTAGCAATGATGAAACATACAACTTTCTTCTAGTTCTTAAATGCTTCCAACCTCCACCCCCACCCCACTATCATGATCCCAATTCTACCTTACAAATCCAGCTAGCCCAGAGGATGTACACTGGTACAGATAGGAACTCAAAACACAGGGAATCCAGGACAGATGTTCCCTTGAGGACCAGTGGTGAGAGTGGCGATACTGGGAGGGTAGAGGGAAGGTGGGGGTGGAAAGGAGGAACCGATTATAAGGATCTGCATATAACCTCCTCCCTGGCAGATGGACAGCAGAAAAGTGGGTGAAGGGAGACATCAGACGGTGTAAGATATGACAAAATAATAATAATTTATAAATTATCAAGTGTTCATAAAGGAGGGGGGAGCAGGAAGGCAGGGGAAATAATGAGGAGCTGATACTAAGGGCTCAAGTAGAAAGCAAATGTTTTGAGAATGATGAGGGCAACAAATGTATAAATGTGCTTGACACAATGGATGTATGTATGGATTGAGATAAGAGTTGTACGAGCCCCCAATAAAATGATTTAAAAAGAAAAGTTCTGATTGTGTGTCCTACCCTGTCTTTTCTCCTTGTTCACATGTGAATGGTGTTCTCGTCACTTTTTACACCTTGGACTGAAGCAGAATTCTGTGTCTTATTTTTATAGGCTTCATTTTTAACCTAACAGAACACAGTAACATCTTTCTGGTTTCAGTAGCTGTTTAATATTTCATAGTGAGGATGTATCATGATTAATTTTGGTGAACAATGAAGGTCTTCTTTTTTCTTCTTCTTCGCTCTGGATGTAAAAAGCAATCATCACTGAAACAGTGCCATGCTAAACAACTTGATCGTGATAGTGAAACTTGCCTTTGGTTAAAGTCAGAATGGTTGGGTCATATAGCATATTGAACTCTCAGGTCAATATTAATTTGCAAGGCTTTGATTATTAGTGAGATCAAACACATGTTTGTAGGTGTTCAGGCATTTGTTACATTGCCTTTCTGTGAGATCTACTGTGTTATTTTCTCTACAACCCTAATCCCACCGCTAGCCAATGACAAGGATGCCTTCTCTTCATTTCCTTTCTGCCTTTTTGTTGAAAGAAAGGCCCCGACAGTGTTCAGCTGCCAGCTCTCTTATCCAGGATCCTTCTTCTCTCCCTGGAAAGCGGGATGGAGAAAAACCTGCTTTCTAGACAGGCAAATTAATAGTTGGGACCTGTTACTTATTTTTGTTCCTGCTTCCCCCAATAATATATTATTTTGTGGGTAATACTAGTCATTTTAGTGCTCCCTGCTCTGTGCAAGGTTCTTTCTAAAGAGCCCAGCTATTTCTAAGCTAGCAAGACAGGAATACAGGAGATGTTGTTTAAACAAGAGCCACCTGGAGCCACGAATGCAAATATTTAAAGTAAAAAGTGGAGTGGTTAACTGAAATCAAATCCCTCACTTAATGTTCAACTTCTAGTTCAGTCCACAAAATAGGAGGGTTTGTAATGTTAATGTCCTTGGGAGCGTTATGTTGTGACAATATCAAATGCCTTTTTACAATGGCAAGAGCATGATTCGTACACAGTTGCTGACTTCAAGTGCATGTGCTCCCGGACTGACACAAACTGCCGCGAGCACTGTGTTATGGAGGCCCCTGGTCATTGGACAGTAGGCGGGAAAATATTGCCATCAGTAATGGATTTGTTGAGAGGTGTTCCATTACTTAAAAAGAATATTTAGATTAGTCATGTGCAGGTTGCCATGTAAGAACTAACAGGGTGCCTTTCTTTGGATGTGAGTTAGAGTTATCCTAATTCTTCAGCCCCCCTTTCAGCATGCTATATCCTATCGAATGTGTAAAAGGTTGAGAGATCAGAGATCTTGGCATTGGCACAGTTTCCATAGGCGCATCGGGAGAAAAGCCCTTACTGAATAAAGCTAGGGAGAACACGTATCCAGACTCTCTGTTCTTTTATGGGTACAGAGACAAGGAAGGCCCTCAGAAGGCCACTCTTTGTGATGCTTTGTGCATTGCCTCAAGGATACAGATTGAAAAATAACCTGTCTGGAGTGGGCTGTGTGGTTTTGTTACCACTCATTGAAAGTACCACTCCAGAAAGTACTGCTGGATGCTGCATGTATCTTCTCTGTCCCTGGACGTTTCTGAAGGTCAGAGGGAGAAGTGCACCCATAGAACTTGGTGATAACATTATTTAAAGTAACAGAAATATATTTAAAATCCAAACCATCTTTTCAACTGTAGAAGCTTAGGCAGGATTTTTATTATTATTTTTAATCTATATATGTTTATTGCATTAAGTTTAACCAATTTATTTCCTCTACGTTGCTAAGTAAGTCAAATCTAATATTATTTGCATTCTTTCTTTTTTTTTAAAAATCATTTTATTGGGGGCTCATACAACTCTTATCACAAGCCATACATACATCCTTGTGTCAAGCACATTTGTACATTTGTTGCCATCATCATTCTCAAAACATTTTCTTACTACTTGAGTGCTTGGTATTAGCCCATGTCCCCCCTCCCCCCTCCCTTCCTCATGAACCCCTGATAATTTATAAAATTTTTTTTCATGTCTTAACCGACCACTGTCTCCTTTCACTCACTTTTCTGTTGTCCATACCCCTGGGGATTGGGGTTGGGGGCTATATGTGGATCATTGTGATCGGTTCCCTCTTTCTACCCCCAACCTTCTCTTTCCCCTTCTGGTATCGCTACTCTCATTATTGTTCCTGAGGGGGTTATTGGTCCTGGATTCCCTGTGTTTCCCGCTCTTATCTGTACCAGTGCAGATCCTCTGGTCCAGCCGGGTTTATAAGGCTGAATTGGGATCATGATGGGGCGGGTGGGGGGGAGAGGCATTCAAGAACTAGAGGAAAGCTGTATGTTTCACTGGTGCTATCCTGCACCCTGACTGGCTCGTCTCCTCCCTGCAACCCTTCTGTAAGGGGATGTCCAGTTGGCTTAGGCAGGATTATAACCCATGCTTTTGTTGTTATTATTGTTGCTATCTACCCTCAAGTGGACCCCACATCATGAGGACCTTATGTATAGCAGAATAAAGTGACCTGGTCCCGCATCCTCCTCGGTCACCAGCATGCTGGGCTCGTTGTTGCAGTGATCGTGCCAATTCATCTCATAGAAGACCTTTTACGGCCTCGTTGGCTCTCAGAGCAATGGCTCCTTCTTGACATGTCCAAAGCAAGCAGTCTATAAAATAGTTTATGATCCATCGTTGTGGGAAATGGATCCTTAGGCCTTTCTTCTAGTCTGGAGTAGTCTAGAAGCTCTGCTGTCCTAAGTAATGCTTTCACTGAACTCTTCCATCCCCATCGCAGCGCAGGATAGCCTGTTGCGTGTGTTAAAGCATGATTCGGCTGAGACGTGAGATTCCAGCATCTGCGACTTTGGTAAGATGAGGGTGAGATCACGAGTATTGCCATGAGGGTTGGAGTTCGTATGTGCATGGGTTTATTCCAAACAACATGTTTGGCATATATGTCTCTGCAATCAATAGATGCCGCAGGTTCGTTCTCGCAGTAAATCCCTGGTCTTCGTCATGTTAGAGTGCCTTCAAAAGAAAGGTCCGATCAGAGCAGCAGCTTCCCAGGGGATCTGCGAGGCCAGTTAAATTCAAGGCGATGAGGTCAGCTCAGGAAGTTAGGGTGACTGTTTTTTGGATTCTAAGAGTGGTCACCTCGATAGGTTTTCGTAAAAGACACAGGACGATCCTGGGGACTTAGAAGTCGAAGTCTGAAGAAAATTTAAAATTGCATTGGTGAGAAAAAGGCCAGGAAAGTAGTGCTGAGGGGTATCACCCTCATCACACAGTGGTCTTTCTTGGAGGGTAGCAAGGGCTATTTATGCTATGAAAATTGTGTTGGGCTGGTACAGATCAGAGCTGGAAACACAGGGAATCCAGGACAGATGAACCCCTCAGGACCAATAATGAGAATAGAGATACCAGGAGGGGAAGGGAAAGGTGGGGCAGAAAGGGGCAACCGATCACAAGGACCTACATACAACCCTCTCCATGGGAGACGGACAACAGAAAAGTGGGTGAAGGGAGACGTCAGACAGTATAAAACATGACAAAATAATAACAATTTATAAATTATCAAGGGTTCGTGAGGGAGGGGGAAGTGTGGAGGGAGGGGAAAAATGAGCTGATACCAAGGGCTCAAATAGAAAGCAAATGTTTGGAGAATGATGGGGGCAATAAATGTATAAATGCGCTTGACACAATGGATGGATGTATGGACTGTGATAAGAGCTGTACCAGCCCCCAATAAAATCAGTAAGAAAAGGAAAAAAAACATGTTGGGAAACCTTACTCCACCTTGCTCCTTCAGACTTCTTTTTGTTCCCCAAACTCAAAACAATTGGATGTGGTGTAGCGCTGAGTGCAGACTTCTCTGAGGAGGGTTGGAGAGATGGAAACACCATCTTCAGAAATGTACAGACCGAGGTGGAGGACATGTCAACAGGAGCTTCACAGGTTAACCTTTTTGTGTTAAAAAGCTTTCTATGACTTTAAAGTAATATTTTCTGACCCACCTTGATAAGACTGTCAGAGCTTCCAGCATCATAGTAACCTACAAGTTGACAAACTCACAATCATTCTGTGCTAGCAGGTGAATTCTTTAGCCACCCATTCAATCAATACATGGTGGTAGCTATTAAGAAGTAAAGTCAATCTTAATCCATTTTGCCAATTTCTCTCTCTCTGATGTTCTGTCTTTTTACGTATAAAACAGGGCTAGTAATGATTTCTCCCTGACAAAATTAATGGGTGGATCAGTTAGTTAATGTGCCCAGCACAGAGTAGATATGCTATAATTAACACATACCATTCTCATTTTCAGAATTTATTATTAATTGGGAATTACATATGTCATTCCATAGTTCAATCATGTTCAGCAGTATTGTACAATTGCTACCACAGTAAGTTAGCAAATACTCTTTTCTTCCTGGACTCCTTGACATTGTCTCCCTTTTACCCCCCACCCCACCACTACTATACCCCAACCTCCCAATCCCCCGAAACCCTTATTCTCCTTGCTGTCCCTATAGGTTCATCAATCCTGGGTTCCATTTACTGAAAAAACAGAAAGACATATAACACGACTTCAACTGGGTGACCCCCAATGACATAACACCTCTGAGATACACCGTAATCTGAACAAACAAAAACAAAACAAAAATACAAAAACATCGAAAACCAGATCAGGTCCAGCCTGCCTCCAAGTGGGGATCAACTGATAAGGTTTTCGCTGTTCAAGTCAGGTTTATCCCTTTGATCTTCTATCCTCAGCTCTGCAAAGCACTCTGCCTAGTAACCCCTTTCCCCCCAGCCCTCAATTATGGATAGAGGGCGATCACTGGAGGCCGAGTTCCTATAGAGATCTCACAATGTATCGTGGCCTCCCACTGCCATGCAGAGCCTCCTGCAAACAGGATTCTCACAATTTAGGCTCTGATACTAATCCTTTCTTCGACTCCAGATTATATGACATACAGTCCTTTGGTGACTGAGGATGGTGAGCTTCTTCTATGTGGACTTTGTTGACATCTCACTTAGATGGCTGCTTGTTTGGAGACAAGCCTTTAAGACCCCAGACACTGTTTTATCTGATAACCAGGCACCATCTAATTTCTTGGCCACATTTTGCTATAGCATCCAGATCTTCTGTGTTCCCTTCCTGAGGGCAAGTATATCAAGCAGGGCCATGATGGAAGAACTAATTGGTCTTAAGTGGGATTTAGTGGGAGCCCCAAATCCATTCCTGGGTCTATGTTTTTTGTTTATTTGTTTTTTTATCTGCCTTTGGCTCCCTTTCAAAACCTCCTTGTTAATTTATAGTAGAGTCTTATCGATCATCCCCCTGGGGCATAGCGATCTGTGAATATTGTCTTTGATTAGCTCCTAGTATTAACTTTTTAAAGCCCTGTTGAGAGAGGAATATTGAGCCAATGTAGGCTAACTCCATATCAGAGTACCTGAATTATTCACGAGTCATTCCTTTGGTGGCTGAATGCTATTTAAACAATGGGGGTTAATTGTCAGGAAGATTTACAATAATAATCACTGAGGATGTCCGTCACAGGTTTGTCAGAATAATACCTATCTTAATACAGTACCTAGGGCATTGATGTAAATGACCATGTTTGTCCTTCGACTAACAGTTCAACAGTCTTGGTACAGCTGTCTTCTGCTTCCTCAGACACCTTGTATTTCCTGATTTACGTCCTCTGGTTACAAATGTAACACACATGTTCTGTTGGCTTGGATCTTTTAAAAAGAGAGAATATAAGCTAACTCCCTTCACTGGGAAAAAAAATACCTCCTTGCAGACAGTGTTTTGAGAACGGGCATCTTAGCCTAAAATACTACATTTACAAATACTAAGAGGGATTAATTCCCAGTGAAAGACAAACCAAAGGCTGACAAATCATTGTCAGCCTTTAAGACCCCAGTGAAGAAAATCAGAAGTCAGCTTTGGATTGTCTCACTCAGTCAATTACCTCTATTTTCCTACAAAACAATAACAACTCTGTCACACGGATAAAGAGAATCCTAGTGCTGAGATAATGTGATTTGTCAAAACCTGCTCATTGACTCAAGTGAACTGTGTTATCTCTTTGGACATTTGGCTTTTTCTTATAAACCTGCTCTTATCTGCCCTTCATTTTAGAGTGGAGAAAAACAACTACTTGGGTGTCCTAACTATCAATAGACTTAGAGAAACCCTTTGTGTACTGTGTATGTGTATCTATCTCTATCTGTCTGTCTGTCTATCTGTCTATCTATCCATACATATGCAGTAGAATCCTGGTATTTGACTTTATCAGTAAGATTCCAACGCGAAATGTCCAGAAAATTTTGCATCAGCATTCGAACAAATCATCGGAATCTGACCCAAAGCAGGTGATTTTTGTAAACAAAAGCAGCTCATGTTTAGGTCACTCGACGTTAATTGGTGTTGTTAGTATGCGTTGTTTAAACCTTTTGCAGCTGTGTTCCAAGCATTTTGCCATAATTTTCTTAGTTTTTGTGGCCTTTTATACTGTTTTTTAGATAAAACACATAGGTCCTAAGAAAGAGGTTTTTGAAAAGAATCATCATGATAAGGAACTGGTTAACATGTTATCGAGATCATTGATGATAATTTAGTAAACCCTTTTAGAAAATAGTTAAGGAAATGCCAACAGCAGACCACATTAGACAGATTTTTTTTTTTTTTAAAGAGAAAGCCAGCCAGGTCCTAGTGAAAAAAGGCAAAGAGGGGAACAGAAAAGCAGCTCCCAGTTGATTGTATGGAAGGGGATTCCCCTTCCCAACAATGACTCTCTCTCCATCCCTCCTCTCCACAGATCCAGACCCTCACCAATCTCAAGGTATGGGCCATACTGTAGTTGTTAAAAACTTTTTTAATGTTGTTTTTCTTATTTTAATTATATTATTTAACTCTGAATTTATTTACTTTGAAATTTCTGTGTAATCTTTTGTATAAAAAGGCAAGGTTAGAGCAAAAATGTGGTGGTTGAGAATGGATTAATCCATTTTCAGTTATTTGTTATGGGGAAAATTGATTTGGAATTCGACTGCATTGCATCTTGACTGTCCTTCTAGAATGGATTAGCATCGAGGCCCGGGGTTCTGTATATATTTATATATTTCAGGATATAGGTTTTAAATTCTGCCCAGCTAATAACTTAGATTTTTATGATGAACGAAAACTTTCACTTAGAAACAACCAGGGAGTAAATATTAGCTCTAATGGACTGAGAAAGCCATGTATGTGAGTGCAGTAAACACCACTTTAGGCCAACCATGGGATGTTAAAAGCCCCAGAACCCCAAGGGGTGGTCAGGGGATTTCCGGATCCTGAAAACAAAGTGTTTCTAGAAAAAAACGGGAATTGGAATTAGGAAAGACTATATAATGGAGGTTCTTAGGCAGAGAGAGTTTTTTTAAAAATTAGATTAATTGAGGTATAATTAATATACCATACAATTCAAGAGTTCAGTCATACTAAGAGGGGTTGTGAAATCATCGCCACAATCAGCTTTGGAACAGTTTTCTTCCTTTTTATAAATCATTTTATTGGGGGAGCTTACAGCTCTTAAAACAATTCATCCATCCATTGTACCAAGCACATTTGTACACTGGTTGCCACCATCATTTTCAAAACATTTTCTTTCTACTTGAACCCTTGGTATCAGCTGCTCTTTTTGTTCCTCCCATCCTCGTGAACCCTTGATCAATGAGAAGTCATTTCCCTTTTCCTAACGACAAGCTCTTCAGGGCTGACTGAACATAAAAATAGTTGAAGGCTTGAAACGGACTTGTGGTGTGTGAATTGATTAGCTTGTCAAATACTAACGAAGCATGCCTGAAGTGTGAATTCCCGATTAGGGTACTTCAAATGTCAATGCCCTCCCCAGTTTGCAGAAGGTTATGGATGATAGTGAGAGCCCCGCGTCTATATGCAGACTCCCTATGGGGAGTAAGCTTCCCTTGAATACCCTCAAGGAGCCCTGGAGGGGTAGTGGTTACCAGTTGGGCTGGCTGGCAGTTCAAAACTACCAGCCGCTTCTCAGGAGAAAGACAGGGCTTTCTACTCCCCGAAACAGTTGCAGTCTCAGAAACCCACAGGAGGGTCACGGTGAGTGAGTGTCAGCTCAGCGGCCCTGAGTGGATCCCGGGGGCTGCTGAGTGGGCCTGTGAAAAGCCTTGCCTGCAGAGTCCGTCCGTCCCCAGGGGAGTTAGATGATTGCCGATATCTTTAGGTTAAAACTAACATCTTATCACGTATGTTCCCTTTTAACCTATTCTGAAGTTGTTCTGCTTTTTATTATTTCCAGCTTTCTTTTGGATTGAAAAGAAAATGTAACTGTCAGTCTGGGTATTTTAGAGAAACAAATCCACAGAAACTCATGTAGAAGAGAGAGTTTTATATAAAGGTTAAGCGCACACCAAGAAAACATCCCAACCCAGTGCTGCCTAAGCCCACAAGTCCAACATTAACCCATATGTCCAACACCAATCCACAAAGTCCTCCTCCATCTCAAAAAAACGCACACTATGATGCCGACTGCAGGAGGAAAGCCGAGTCAGTGAATGTGTAAGCATCTCAGCGCTGGCAGGGGTCTCCACATGGGTGCTCCAGCACCCAGGGCTGCATCAGGGTAGGTCCATGTGGTTTCTCCTTGGGAATGTCTTGCAGGAAATGAGCCTTGCCAGCTGAAGCAGGGAACTGGCTAAGGCAGCTGCACCCTGGTCTGACCATCAGAAAGCAAGAGACCCGAGAACTAGAAAGGCGAGGATCACTGAGCCATTTATCCCTCCGCCCTTCAATTAACCCCATATGTCTTTATCGGCCAGGTTGGCACAATAAACTAACTACCTCAGTAACCAATGTCCCTGAACAAGTTGTATACAGATTGTTCAATTAAAACTTCAGCTGCTGTAATAACCTTCAATGAAAATGCAATAAAATTTTATTTTTAAAAGTGTTAATGCACTGCCTCTAGGGTGAAGAATAAAACTCTATTTCAACTGCTGTGTAAACGTTCACTGAAAACACAATAAAACTTTATTTTTAAAAAAGTTAATGCAATGTCCCTGGGGTGAAAAAAAACTAACATTCTCTCTCTCTCTCTCTCTCTCTCACACACACACACACACACACACACCTCACACTGATATGCCAGAGTATCTTACAGTAACTCACAGGCAACATAACTTCATTAAGTTCAAGTATACATAATATAATTGAAACTTATCCAATAATTGAATTGAACTGCAATAAAGTCAAGCCCCTGGGAATCAGCAGGGAGAACCATTGCAGTGGCTGCTCACTGCCAGGGTCTGCCTTGAGGGGATGGACACGTTATTTCATGGAATCTTCTCAACTCCAGAGTGCAGACCCGCCCTCTCGCTCTGTAGAAGGGCACCTGCGTATTAATGGCCCGGTACTAAACATTTTCCATGCACAGTCTGCGAACAGGAGGCCCAATGTGACTCTTAGAGCCTGTGTGTTCTTCATGTGCACAGCAATTGAGCAAACTTAGGTTTCCTCTTTTCAGACCCTCTGCAGATTAAGAGGAACAGACTAGTAAGAGGACCGGGAAGCGGCTCCCGATGGGAGCACCAGCAAGCAGAAGTGATGGCATGGGAGGTTAGGGTCAGCCAAACCTAAGAGAAATAGAGCTAAGAAGTCCAAAGGACTCAAATCGCTGGATCCAGTAGCTCTTTGTACCCCAATAGATCCTGTGAGTAAAGCACAGAGCAGCCACTGAGGTGTTGAAAGACGGCTCTCAGTGCATCAGACACCCCCTAGCCACCACTGCAGATGCATCTCCTGGACCTCCTCCGTCCCTGCGTTCTCTGCCACTGTTCTGGTCAGCTCTCCTGCTCCGGTGACTGCAGGCGGGTCATCTCCTCAGAGTCCTTCCCACACTTCTACCGGGGCATCCTCCTGCCTTGGGCCTCTGTTGGCACTGCAGTCCAAGATTCTCTCAGCACCCCGTCACATTGCAGGAGTTTCTGTGCAGTTGTTGGTGTATGTGTTCGTGGGGGTGGGGCGGCAGTGGAGGATTGACCAGGGTAAGGTGACAGCTACATTTCTCCCTCAGTCTTCTGCCTGAGAGACCACCCTGAGACACAGTCCTTCATCTGGCTCCTGGGAAGATAATTCTGGCAGATCAAGAAATCAGTGGGTGGGCTCAAAACCACGAAGTGACTAGTCTCATTCAGCCTCTAAGGGACACCCCTGCTTTCTCTGCTTCCACCATCTTCCTGCCTCTCTCGTTCTGCTTTCTTGAGATTGTGGTGGTGCTGTGGGGTGGGCATTGGGCTCTCAAGAGAAAGGTCAGTGGTTCAAACCCACCAGCTGCTCTGAGAGAGAAAGATGAGGCTTTTTACAGATTTCATCTTAAAAGCCCTATATAGGGGCACTATGATTTGGACTTGACTTAATGGAAATGAGTTATAGAATACTCACCCATAAGCCTTTGTTTTCAGTTCTGCCTTCTTAGAAACTCAGACGAAGACACATACCTCACCGTCAGGAAATAGTCCCTGCGTGGTGCAGCTGGTTAGTCACTGGACTTACAACCACGAAGCAGGCAGTTCAAACCCAATCAGAATTGCCCATTGACTTTCAAGAAAAATCACAGCCTTGAAACTCTATGGAGTGCACTTCTATTCTGCACACATGGCCCACCATTAGTCAGAACTAATGGTGGCAACTATGAAGGACAACACCAGGAAAAGGCCCAGTTTTCAAAATGGGTGCACAAGCAAATGTGGTAAAGAAAGTTGATGGCGTCCGACTTTTAAAAGAAATAGCATCTGGGGTCTTAAAGGCTTGTAGTTAAGCAAGGAGCCATCTAGCAGGGAAGCAACAAAACGCACATGGAAGAAGCACACCAGCCTGTGTGATCACGAGGTGTCGATGGGAATAGGTATCAGAAGTTCAAAAACAAGCAATCAAATTGATGAGAAGAAGCATAGACAAAGTAGAGACCCCAAACCCACCTGTGTGACAAATGGACAGTCCCTCACAGAAGGGCCACATAGGAGGAAAGATATATCCAGTATAGCACTGACAAAACACATAAGTGTCCTCTAATTCTTTAATATTTCTTCCCCTTACTATTATGGTCCCAGTTTTACCTCATTAATCTTGTTAGACCTGAATATGTTCAGTTATATAATTAAAATTTTTTGAGCATTGAAATCCAAGATAGATAAACCCATCAGAAATAGTAATGGGAGCAATGATTCCTTGGGGGTAAGAGAAGAGAGGGTGGGGGAAGGGAGAACTGATAGCAAAGATGAATAAGGGTTCCTGGGGGGCAAGGTGAGGGTGGGAGGGGATAAAGGGGAGCTGATATCAAGGAGTTCAAGAAGAAAGAAAATGTTTTGAAAATGATGGTGGCAGCAATTCTACAATTAAGCTTGGTCTAATTGATTTATGGATTGCTATAAAATCTGTAAGAGCTCTCAATAAAATGATTTTTTTTTAAATGAAAGAAAAGGTCCGGGGGCTTAAGTGGAGAGGAAATGTTTTGAGAACGATGAGGGCAATGAATGGACAAATGCACTTTACACAATTGATGTGTGTATGGATTGTGATAAGAGTTGTATGAGCCCCTAATAAAATGATTTTTTTTTAAAAAGAAAGAAAGAAAAGGTCCAGTTTTGTCCCAAAAACTCTGCTTAAGGAGGCAGGAAAATGGGTAATTTCTATCAACAATGAAACAAGAAGGGTAATTAAACATGCCTACTCCTAATTAGCATGGAACTCAACTATCTAGAATGATTGTCCTCTTGAGTTTTTACAACACAGTTGTACTGAAGAGGCAATGACTCATGCAACAACTATGGTTGGATTTGTCAGAGGAGGTTTCTGGAGGAAATCAAGTCTGAGCTGAACTTTGGAGGCCGGGAAGGAGTCCCTTGGAAGGACAGTGCCGCTTGAGTATCAGATGGAGTCCCTGGCCTAGGGCCCCTTTGTGCTACACAAGGACTGGGTCTTATATGTGAACTGAATGACTGTGACACCAACCTGGTCATTCTTGCCCTGTCCAAGAAAAACGGGCATTCTATCTAATCGATTCAGTTGCAGCAGTTGATGTTGGTCATGAAGGTGGCTGACGTGATTTGCTTGGGTCTGTTCCCTGCACAGAGCTTAGCTGCTGGTGAGTAGCTTAGTAATTGATAGAGTTTGGGAATTAGATGTGCTCCTTCGGTGGGGTCTGTTAGTGGACTGTGCCCCATCAGCTGGCAGGTGACCTCTAAGAACAAGGTCTACATATATGAAGGATAGAATGATCACTGGAGCGCGCACATCGGCAACGCCTCTGGAATATCATTTAATGCTTTAAAAATTTTTACTGCCAATTTTTTTTTTAGGCGGAGGGTTGGGGCATTTTGTTTTTAAGAAGTCTACTCTTTAAATTGAGTCAAATGTTCTTTCTGTTTTTGCTCTTTATTGTGAATTGGGTGAAGATGAACAGCTCTTTATTGTGAATTGGGTGAAGATGATCACCAGTTTTGCATCCAACGATTCATTCACATTTTGTTACATCTCATTCACTGTACTCTCCTCAAGGAAACTTCACTTATCCCACTGCTTCCCTGTAAACAAAACAAAGAAAACATAGTTAAAAACAAACCCAAAAATGCCACCACAGAAAAATTTAAAACAAAGTCAAAATAAGTCAAACTCACTGCCCTTGAGTCGACCCTGACTAAAGTGGCCCCATACGACAGGCTAGAACTGGCCTGTGGGTTGCAGAGACTGTAACTCTTTACAGGGCTAGAAAGCGGCTCCTGTCTCTGAGTTGTAACTGGTGGTTTTGAACTGGTGACTTTGCCGTTAGCAGCCCAAAGCGTAACCACTGAGCCACCAGGCTTAAAAGTAGCAGTCCTACTTTTGGATCGGATTATCACCCATTTAAAGAAAGCTTTGGACTTACTTTTCTAGGGGAAAAATGAAAAAGAAAAACAAGTACATACACAAAAGAGTTTGCATTGAAGCTCTGTGTCCCCAGGTTAAGAAGCAGAGACAGCAATGGCTCCGTGGTAGAATGCTGGCCTTCCACGTGGGAGACCTGGGTTTGATGCCGGGCCAGGGCCGGGGCTTCTCATCACAAGTACTACCCTGCTGTCCGAGTGCTGTGATGCAGAACAAGGTTCAGTGACACATGTCAACTTCAGACTAAGACAGACTTGGCAAAGAACCGGCTGTTGACTTGCAGGGGGCAAGGATCACCTTCTGAAGACCCTTTGAATCAGAGCCGTTTGATCGGCAACCAGTCATGAGGATGGACTTGGACCGAGCAGTGTTCCGTTCGTCGTGCGTAGGGTCACCGGGAACGTGAGTGGGCGTCCAATTTGACAGCAGCGAACAGCAACAGCGGGTCCGGAAAAGCGCTTCGGTTCCCCCCGGCAGGGCCCAGTTAGTTACCCAGGCTGGCACGGGTGAAAGGAACGCAGTTTTAAGGATGGCGAAAAGTAGAAATGCAGCAATTCTGTTTTTTAAAACTATCTTGCAGATTATTTCAATTGTAGGTTTTCGCCGTCCTATGTTCATCTAGGGTAGAGGCTTTGCAAAAACGGGAAAAGCACAGAGGAAGCCCCTCAGTGAGATGACGGGCAGAGGGCCGCAGAAATGGGCTCAAACACAAGAATTGTGAGGACAGCCCAGCGCCAGAGGGTATTTGTTCTGTTGCCAACAGGGTCACTATGAGCGCTAGCTTGGTGGCACCGAACAGCATATTCATGCCCTCAGGAGCTGGCATATTGTTCAGATCACTCATGGAAAACCGTTAGTAGCTCATGAAGGAGTGAGAGAGCAGACCAGGAAGAAGGCGAATGGGAGTGTGACGTGACGAGAGAGAGAGAGAGAGAGAGAGAGAGAGAGAGAGAGAGAGACCCAGAATGCCATCTGACCCACTAAGCTTAAATTTCTACTTGAGAAGACTAGGGAAACAAAAACACAAACAACCAACCCAAACACCTGTAAGTCCCAAACAATTGGGAGGATGAACTGGCCTAATTGCTTTTGCCAAGGACTGATGGAGACTTACCTCCTCCTAGGGCAGTTCAGCAACTCAATGGCTTACCTGTTATGCTCACAAGCTCTTTGCATTGGGGCCTGTGAGCATTGAGAATTTAGCGAGACAGAAGCTCTCCCCTCAGAGAATGTGCCGTCTACTGTGATGGAATCAAAGCTTTGCAGCAGAAAGCACGCCTCTTACCCTTCCTCAGACCAGACTGAGCGATTAGTACACCTGGGGATTCTCTTTAAGCACTTTGCTGGTAATGAAGCAGGAATAAAGCTTATTTTTTTTATGTTGAAATTCTGGACGGATTGCATTTATCTTCTGGACCGCTGCTTAGTGAATTAGTACAAGCTGTTTGTTCAAAGACAAATTAAATTCAAATGGGTGGATGCAGCTAATCTCCACGGTCAGACCTCAAAAGCAAATAAACCTGAAGGCAGAGAGAAAATGGAAATGGGATGCCGCATCCCCCTGGTGTATGGCAAGGATCTGAAGGAGATGCTTTCATGGGTAGTGGCTTGGCATCTCTCCTTCTTCCGTGGGGGAGGAGATGCAGCCGGAAGACTGTGCATTTAGATAGTCCAATTAAAAGATGTTCTTCTACGGGAATGCTCATCACGGAGGAGCACCGGAGCAGTGATGTCAAGCCTGACGGAGGGTCAAAGCCAGATCTGCAGTGATTGAGACTTAGTGAACACGTCAAGCAACAAGCACGAGTGCTTCCTTTAAACAATCAAAGACTCTGGAGGACTCTCGGTGCGTCTCCAAAGGGCTCCCACGCCCTACCTGGGCGCGAAGCTTCAGATCTGCATCCAAACCAATCATACATTCCACTTCTTCGTGGGGAAGCAAATGTTCCATTCATGTAGAAACTGTCAGGGTGTTTCCTTTGTCCCCTAAATCGAAGTAAACAACCCAGATAATCTTACAAAGATTGTAGGGAAAAGTGAATTTCTGGTTGGGCTTTCAGTGAAATCGCAAAACCCAAATATGTTTAATCGAGATGCCAATGACAGCTCATTGCTCATCCTCGCTCCATGACGATCCGTTGGTAGGGCTGCCGTTCTGTTTCTACCCATGTGGTGTGGATTTATTCACATTCCCTCTGGCTGTGGCGGCCCCCCACCCCCACCCCTGTGTGTCCCGGGAAGATAGCAGGTCCTGTCGCCTTCTTTCACGCCCTAATAGCCTTCTCTCTCAAGATGTCACACGCCAGCCCTGCACTGCTGTGCGCAGGTGAGCAGAGCGCTGGAGCGTGCTTGTGGACTGAGGACACCAATTTCCTTTTCATCTAAAGAAAAATGAGAGTTCTAAGATGCGTATCACACCTAGCTTTGAAAAACTACAGATGAAATCCCAAAGCCTTTCTTCTCCACAGAGCACATTTCTGGTCTCTAGGATTTCTATTCTCTTTGTTGTGATCCGGTTTACTAAAACGAGGCTGTTCTTCAAAGCATTGCAGAAGCAGGAGGGTTAGGACCTATATCCAAAGCTTTCTTGATTCGGGGCATCGTTGGGGGTGATTGCTTTTGATTGTGTGAAAATGGACTTCTGATCTTGAACAAAATCCTGAAAAATAGCTTCCCAGTTGTGGTATCGGAGTGCTGAGAAATTGCTGAGTGGTGAGCACTGGAAAGGTTTACATCTGTTGTTGACCTGGTCTCATAAACTGCCACGCTCATGCTGGAGAGAGCTGCTCTAGAATCACCTATAAAGCGAGCAGGTGTTTTTTTCCTTTTGTGTTTTTGGCTTAAACATAGGTCGCTGGTTTCAGATCTCTGGAAGAAAGTCATTATTTTGGGGGTCACTTTCAGACTCACTCCTACCAGCTGTGATAGATGATTTCATGTCAACTTGAGTTTTTCTGAATGTACCACACCCTGACGCATCAAGTCACAGCCTGATGACGTCCCTTGGTGCCGTCAGCCTTTCACATAAGAGGAAGGCAAACAGAGCTGACCCCTCTCTCTGCCCCATCACCTTCCTGCTTCTGGGACTCTGACAATGACCTTGAGAGTTGCAAGTGCCCTGCCACATTTCCACTGACCTTAGCTCCACAAGACTCTGGACCCACCAGCCTGTGATCTTTCTGCATTCTGTATCACTGCTTGAGCTGCAGGAGTCTGACGAGAGACATATGGACTAGCATCGGGCTTATGGATTTGAGTTGAACTGGGCTGGGATGCCTTCATATATGATTGCTTTTTGATAGAAAACTCTTTCTGGTACATAGATGCATGTCATTGGATGTGTTTCTCTAGTCAACCTGACCTAACACACCATCCTTTCCCTCGAATGTTCATTGCTTTCATATTGTCCCTTGATAATTACAGGGCCTAGCTTAGGAGAACATCAGAGAGGAAGTCACCAGCACACCAAAGGCCAAACCTGGGAGCATTGGCAGTTAATCTAAAATATTGCCGAATTTTATCATATTTTACACCTCAAACAATGACCTAGAAGCTTTTGCTCAGAGACTGCCAATTTAAATGGGCAAGAATGTCTGTCCACCACCCTGTGCTGCAACCGATCTGAGAGATGCGCATGTTAGGAAGAATCCAAAGGAAGGCTTCACGTTGATGGTGTGCTTTGTGTTGTTTGGGGAAACCTTGGCATCTCATCTCTCCCACTCTTTACCCTTGTGAAGTTATTGTAGTATTTTCACTTCCCTAAGAAGCTGAAAATTTATAAGTTGACAGCCAAAGTCTCATTTATTTAGTCATTCATCAATTATTTAGTGAGTACTTGTTCTGTGTGGTAAGGAGCCCTGGCGACATGGTGGCTATGAGTTGGGCTGTTAACCACAAGGTTAGTAGTTGAAACCCACCAGCCGCTCCAGGGGAGGAACACTTGGCTTTCTACTCCCACAAAGAATTACAGTCTTGGGAACGCACGGGGACAGTTCTGCTCTGTCCTGTAGGGTTGCTATGAATTGGCATCGACTCAATGCCACTGAGTTTGGTCTATAGGACACTCTTTGCGGGGTCGTTAAATGCTCTGCGATACTTCACAACCCAAAACCAATTTAACAAAAAGACAAGAGAGCTATATCGCTGGGCCCTCATCAGCCAGCCCTCCACCTCCTCCACCTCGTTACCAACTGAGGAAGAGACATCTTTTCAGTGAGGAGGGATTAGGTGCTGGAGAGGTAGTAGGACTAGAGAAGCACTCTGGAGGGATTGCTCTGCCGATGCTTGGCTCAGAGTTGAGACTGGAGTGTTATTATCAAGGAAGCGGGAACCATCTCACACTCGTGTGTGGGCTCGAAGGGCAGTGACTAATTAAATGGAGACCAGCTGTCTAGGCTTATGGTGCGAAGGAGGCAGGCATGCTCAGGGGAAGAATTGCTGAGCCCTTTGGAAATGGTAGGTGAGAGTTTTTAGACCGTTATCAGCATTGAGACCCATTTTATTGGCAATCCCACCCAGACCCACCATGCCCCCTAAAAACCCTTTCTTTTCCACCCATTCTTCTCAGCACACAAACGGGACTCTTACGTACATTACCAGGAAGAACAATCAGAGGGCAAGCCTATCATTAGAACTGTTAAAATGCTTTGCTGATGACCTGGGTGAGGACAGTGGCTATTTATGAGTGGCTTTTTGAGGAAGAGGCCATTGGGGCAGTGGCTGGGTCCAGAGGTGAAACAGAGACTGTCTGCTTCTGACACTTGGGAGCCTCGTTGCTGGCACTGCCTCTCCGAAGGGACCCAGCTCCTCTGGAGCAGAGGTTAGCAGGGCACTTCCTTGAAAAGTTCGAGGGAAGAAGGTAGGGCCAGATGTGCGCCTGGCTATCTGGGGACGGTCAAGGTATTCCCAAGTCAACTCCGAGTCATCGGGATGGAATCACAAGTCTTTCCAGGCCATGATCCCAATGGGAGCAGGTCTCCAGGGCTCTCTCCTAAATCGCTGCCGGGTGGATGCACCACCAGTGTTTTTGTTAGCAGTCAAGCCTTAAAGGGTGCACCACCCAGACTCCTAGAGTCAACGCAAAGGGGACAGATCATGTAGGTTGTGATGGAGAGCAGGAAGCCAGAGCAGGAGCGGGGGTCTCTCCAGCTCCGGCCCTCCATCCCAAGCTCCTCGGTGAGCAGCCCAGCCCAGTCCAGCACCCAGCAGCCAGCGAGGCGTCCTCCATGCCTGTGTTTCCTTCTCCTGCTTCTTTTCAGGCGCAAAAGGAGGGGCAAGCCGGTGGCTCAGAGCAGCACGAGGAGAGATGCTTCAAGGGCACTGGTTGCTATGCAGAGAGCAGAGGAAGGAGATGGTCCAGCTAAGTTGCTAAATGACCCCACCGGTAGCATTCCCCAGCACTCTCCTCCTCAGGGGTGCCAATAAGGAGAAGAGGTCCTGGCTCTGGGCACCTCCTCCACTCTCCCCGCTGAGTGCCCCCTGCTCTTCACACACTCCCCATTAGGCTTTCAGGGTTCTTGGAACCTCTGCTGATAGTCCCGCCTCCTCTCAGCTGCCCCCGCTTTCTGGGAATTGTCCTTACCCACGTTCAGGGAAAGTTGGACACGGAATAATGAAGACTGAAGAAGAATCATGCATTTGAGGGGTGGTGCTGGAGAGGAATGCGGAGAGTACCATGGACTGTCTTGGAAGCAATAAGGCCAGAGTGCTCCTCAGAGGCAAGGATGGCGAGACTTTGTCTTACATGCTCTGGACTTGTAGGGGAGCCAGCTGGAGAAGGACAGCAGGGTTGGTAAAGCAGAAGATCAGCAAAGGAGGGGAAGGCCCTCAAGGAGATTGGCACTGCGGCCCCAACCAGGGGTTCAGGCATAGGGACAATGGTGAGGCTGGAGCAGGACCGGGCAGTGTTTTGCTCTGTTGTGCACAGAGTCGCTATGGGTCAGAACCTACTTGATGGTACCTAACAATAACACCCTGCAGGGAAATGCCTCACCCAAGGGTTAGCCCCTCCCAGGGACACCCTGAGGCCCATAATTGGGTGATAAGGAAATACCTTTTAATGGGGGATGACTCTAGAGGGCCCCCCTAGTCCCAGAGTTCCCCTCAGATCTTCTGGACCTCACCGTGGGCTAGTCTCTCCCCCATCCAACTCTGCCGCCTCCCTTCTGCACAGGTGCACTTCATCCGAGCACTCACACAGCCAGCTGCATGCACCTCTAGGGAGCCCAGGCTAAGACGTCCAGTCTGTTAGACATCTGTTGCCCTGGCCCATCCAGCCAAAGCCCCCTTCACTGAACTCCCAGGCACCCTCTTTCCTCTAAAATGCTGTAACCCAGTAATGGGAAATAGGCGCTATATTGCCCATGGAAATGAATGCTGATAGGTGCCATCAAGTTGCTTCCGGCTCAGAGTGACTCAGTGCAAACCAGAGGAGAGGCTGCCCTGTCATGCACCACCCTCACACTCGTCCTTATGCTTGAGCCCATTGTTACAGCCACTGCGTCCATCTAGCCCCTTGACAGACTTCTCCTTTCTCCCTGGCCCCGACTTTACCAACCATGATGTCCTCTTCCAGGGACAGATCTCTCCTGATAACATGCCCAAAGTACTTGTAAGAAGTCGTACTATCCTCCCCGTCCCCCACCCCCTGCGTTTATGGAGCCCTCTTCCAAAATGCATTCATTTGTTGTTCCGGCAGTCCGCAGTCCGTTCACTCTTCTTCACCCACACCATAGTTCAAATGTATCGGTTCTCCGGTGGTCTTCCATCGTCATTGTCCAGCGTGCACATGCAGATGGTACGGGTGGTCACTGTGTTTCCAAGGTAACTCCGACTCATAGTGAGCGAGGGGGTGGAGCTTCGGCATAGGGCTCTCTCATTGAAATGATGGGTGGTTGAGAAGGCCATGATTTAGCTCAGGTACACCTTAGTTCTCAAAGTGACACCCATGCTCCTCAGCCCTTTAAAGAGATCTTGTGCAGCAGAGCTGCCCAATGCTGTGCATAGTTTGATTTCTTTCCATATTTATTACTATGGAGATGGACACTTGCACAGCCAGCAGTCTACAAAGCACATTGCATGATTCCAGGTCATCGAAGCGCAGAATAGGAGGGTGATGTCTAGGGTGATGCTGCCTGGAAGCCTGTGAATGTTGACCCTTTTAGTCTTGTGACCTTAGACCAGCTGTATAACTTTGCTGTTGCTCCATTTTCCATCTATAAACTGGAGGTGTTAGTTATCCCCTCTTGTTTGAACGGAGTGAGTCAGTACATGTGAAGAGACCCCGGCATCGTTCTGGCTCTCATGGTAACTACATAGTTAAACCAAACAGTTGACCTCGAGTTGACTCCAACGTACAGTGACTTCCTCGGTGTCAGAGTAGAGCTGTGCTTCATAGGATCGAAAGATCACCGGATCTTTCTTCTGAGCTGCCCCTGAGTGGGTTTGAACCTTCTGATTCGCAGCAGGGCATATTAGCTGTTTGCACCACCCAGGGACCTAAAGTACAAAGTCTGTATTAGCTTTTTGTGTTTGATCCTCACAATGACCCTGTGAGGCTTTTAGAATGGCTCCCTGTGTGGGATGCTTCACCTCACTTTCTCTCAGCCCACCCTGTCCCTCCAGTTGCTGCGGCCACCTGCCGGCACAGGTGTAACACAGCAGCACTTTGTTCAGTCTCTTACTTCCAGCACTTTGTTCAGTCTCTTACTTCCTGTCCAGGCTACTCTGCCACTTACCTCCACCTGCGATGCTTGTGGAACTCACTCCGTCATTCTGACCTAAGCAAACCTGGCAGTGTGGACGAGTCAATATTTCACAGAGTGACCCTAGTCCAGTGGGGTCCCTTCTCCTACTCCTCAAGTGGAGAAATCTGCAGTCTATTCTGCTCCATTAGAGTTCACGTTCAGTTGCCCACAGCTGGGCAATGACAGATCCCATAGCGAGGCTCCCTCTTTCCCTGGGTTACTCTTCCCAGTTGTCCACTGCCGTTATTAATATCACTTCTCGACCACCCACACACAATCCCCTCCCCTTCTTTTGGGAACCATATATCTGTGCCCATGAAGAAAATTAAAGAGTAAGAGGAGGCTTGCTCAACACCCATAATCAGATCTGAAAAGTACGAATCTTGTCACTAGTTCTGACCCGTAGCGACCCTATGTTCAACAGAACAACAACACACCACCTGTCCTGCGCCATCCTCACAATTGTTCCCATGCCTGAGCCCATTGTGGCAGTCACTGTGTCCGTCCACCTTGTTGAGGGCCTTCCCCTTTTTGCTCTCCCTCTACTTTACCAAGCACAATGTCCTTCCACAGGGGTTGGTCTCTCCAAAGTGTGTGAGATCAAGTCTTGTCATCCTTGCCCCTAAGGAGCATCCTGGCTGTACTTCTTCCAAGACAGACCTGTTTGTTCCTTTGTCAACCTATGGTATTTTCAATATTCTTGAAATTCAAATGCATCTAATCCTCTTCACTCTTCCTTATTCATTGTCCAACTTTCATATGCATAGGCGGTGCACATTAGTTCTCAAAGCAACTTCATTGCTTTTCAACATTTTAATTAGAGGTCGTGCACAGTACATTGTCCAATGCAAATGCATCATTTGATTTCTTGATTGCTGCAGCCATGAGAACTGGTTGTGGATCCAAGTAAAGTGAAATCCTTGATAACTTCAAGCTTTTCCCTCATTATCTTTATGCCATCGGTCCAGTTGTGAAGATTGTTGTTTTATTTACGCTGAGTTGTAATCTATTCTGAAGCCTGTAGTCTTTGATCTTTCTCAGTAAATGCTTCAAGTCCTATTAACTTTCAGCAAGCAAAGTTGTGTCACCTGCATAGCAAAGGTTGTTAATAAGCCTTCCTCCAATTGTGATGCCTAGTTCTTCCTCGGATAGTCTAGTTTCTGGGATTATGTGCTCAGCAAACAAATTGAGTACTGTGTATACTCATGTATAAGCCGAGTTTTTCAGCACATTTTGAATATTTTATCTAAAGATTTTATTTACATTTCATTAAATTCCCTAATATTTTTCTTTAATTGTTGTTGAGACCTGATCTGGGATCCTATGCTGCATTTAAATATTATGTCTCTCTCTCTTTTTAAAATACTTTAAAAATGTATTTAAATACATTTAAAAATACATTTTTATCACAATCCATACATTCATCCAGTGCAGGGGTCCTCAAACTTTTTAAACAAGGGGCCAGTTCACTATCCCTCAGACCCGTTGGAGGGCCGGACTATAGTTTAAAAAAAAACTATGAACAAATCCTATGCACATTGCATATATCTTATTTTGAAATAAAAAACAAACGGGGCAAAAACACCTGGCGGGCCGGACAAATGTCCTCGGCAGGCTGTATGTGGCCCGCAGGCTGTAGTTTGAGGATGTCTGATCCAGTGTGTCAAGCACATTTGCACATATGCTGCCATCATCATTTTCAAAGCATTCTCTTCCCACTTGAGCCCCTGATATCAGCTCCCCATTTCT
>NW_022111369.1:36629662-36630981 GCF_000313985.2 Echinops telfairi
TTTAAGACCCTAGATGCTATATCTTTTGATAGCCGGGCACCATCAGCTTTCTTTACCACATTTGCTTATGCACCCATTTTGTCTTCAGCAATCGTGTCAGGAAGGTGAGCATCACAGAATGCCAGATTGTTATAACAAAGTGTTCTTGTGTTAAGGGAGTATTTTAGTTGAGACCCAATGTCCATCTGCAACCTTAATTCTTAACATATACATATGAGTACATAATTCTTTTCCCCTCTCGTTATATATACACATATTTACATGTAAGTACATACCTGTATTTAGGCCTCTATAAATGTCTTTTGCCTCCTGGTTCTTTCCTCTATTTCCTTTTACTTTCCTCTTGACCCATCATCATGTTTGGCCTTCATTCGGGTTAGTAATTACTCACTACTATATTGTCCTTGATTAAGCCCCACTAGGCATCCTACGACCTTCCTTCCATTGATTTTAGTTCAGTTGTTTTTCCCTGGTTCCTGGGTTGGTTATCCGCCCCCCACTCCCACACACACCCCTTCCTTTCTCCCACTTCCCCTTCTCCCACACACACACCTTCGTTTCTCCCACTTCCCCTTCTCCTGTATCCCCCCAGAACAAATGGTCCCATTCTTTTCATCTCCAAATTATTTATCCTGCCTATCTTATCTAGATAGACATGCAGATACATTCATAAGTGCAAAAACCAGGCAAAGCTAAATGAAACAACAAAGGAAGTAAAAAACCAACAAATCAATAACAACAGCAGAAAGCAAGAACAAAATAACAAAAAGAAAGCCACTGACAAAAATGGAAAAGCTTATAAATAGTTCAAGGTCTGTTTGTTGGCCTTTACGAGTGTTTTCCAGTCAAGACTGATGGGGTGCCACACTCTGTCTCCCAGGTCTATTTTGGGATTTCCCTGGGGGTTTCCTCACTCTGCTCCCCCTGCTGCTCTGCTGCAAGCCCTCAGTGCCTCGCCCCAGTGTGATGGGGCCACACCACTCAGCACATTTTTTTAATGCAGTTTCTGTGGTAATATTAGGTGCCTCGACTGATATATGGGTCAGCTTATACTCAAGTATATATGGCAAGTGTGGTGAAAGGCTACAGTCCTAATGCACACCTTTTCTGATTTTTTGTTTGTTTGTTGGTTTTTAATCGTTTTATTAGGGGCTCATACAACTTTTATCACTATCCATACATACATCAATTGTGTAAAGCACATTTGTACATTCATTGCCCTCATCATTCTCAGAACATTTGCTCTCCACTTAAGCCCCTGGCATCAGGTCCTCATTTTTCCTTCCCTCCTCACTTCCCCCTCCCTCATGAACCCTTGA
>NW_022111369.1:36632257-36647098 GCF_000313985.2 Echinops telfairi
CTCAATTTTGGCAAAAATAGATACAAGAGAACATTCACCAATTCAACAACTTCTACATGTACAATTCAGTGCCATTAATTATACTCCTCATGTGTACAACCGTTGTTGTTCTCCTTCTCTAGTTGTCCCACCACCATTCAAATGAATTCAGTGTCCCGACCAACCACTCTTCCTCCTCCTCCCATGGTAACCGGAGGTCATGTAGGGTTTCTTTCTCTTTTGTCAGTAGTAGTTTCCTTGATATTCTTTCCCTTTTTCTTAGTAGTAGTTTTCTTGATATAATAGTCACATATCACACACTCCATAGTTAAACCACTTCTCAAAAGAGTTGTATATATAGTGTCACCATCAGCTCTAGTGCTCCTTCCCTGCTGCCGCATCCACTGATCACTCCCCAGTTTCTAGTGCTCCCTCCCCCACCCTGCTTCGCGATCAACCATTGTATCCATTATTATATCCGTGCATCCCTTCTGTGCTTCCTAAACTGGGAGACCTAGCAGAAAAACAAAACCAAAATGAGACAGAAAGAAGAAAATCATCATCATCATATAAAGATTAAAAATACTGAATAAGAAAGAAAAAAACCCACCAATACTATTTAAAAATTCAGAGACAAAATTTCTGTCATGGAACATACAAGAAATACCTGAGCCTAGAGAAAATTCAGCTTGGGTCAAGAGGGAGGTCAGCTTGCCAAGTATCATATTATATTGTGGTTCAGTTCACCAGAACCAGGGTTACAATAAGCTCTGTCTGATGGAAAAGCTGTCCCAAGTCCCTCACCTGTGGAGGAAAATACAGGATCTGCCAGAGACCCCATCTGTAGGTCTGCTTTTCATGATGGTATTTTTGAGGATGAGCACGTCTCTTCCTATCCTTACTGCTTATTTTCATAGTGGCTTAGAGAGTAATCTTGGATGCCTAAAGAACATTTGCTGACCTTGTTTTATTATGCTGAATCAATATACTACCACGTGTCTGAGAATTATTTAAGAAAGAACAGTTGATTGGCAAATGAAAGGAATCTCTGGGCCATGCCTCAAACTGGTGGGCTTGTAGGACTACGTAACTCTAAGGTGCATAAGGTTTGACTAGCAACGGAGGGTTATATTAGCCCCTCTGGTGGATGCCACTGGACCTGCCACTTCCCATAGCATTTGACCTGCCCTGATTCTCAGATTTGTATTTCCCGCCTTGTCCTTGCAGGTGTTTGGGCACGTGACTCCATCCTAGAGTGGCACACAGGAGGGTCTAAATGCTATAGAAGGAATGGAAGAAGCTGACTGGCACAGCCCCTTCCTTGGACTTCTTCCTCACAAACCTCCTCTTAGAGCTTGCGCAGCCATGAGAACTGGTTGTGGATCCAAGTAAAGTGAAATCCTTGATAACTGACTGGCACAGCCCCTTCCTTGGACTTCTTCCTCACAAACCTCCTCTTAGAGCTTGCGCAGCCTATTTCCACTCTCGCCATCACAATGACATGCTGTCTTTCCTTCCAGGTACTACAAGGTCAGTGTGGTGCTCATGTGCTTCATGATCCCCACGCTGGTGCCCTGGTACATCTGGGAAGAGAGTCTGTGGAACTCCTACTTCTTGGCCTCCGTCCTCCGCTATACCATCTCCCTCAACGTCACCTGGCTGGTCAACAGCGCGGCCCACATGTACGGCAACCGGCCCTATGACAAGCACATCAGCCCGCGGCAGAACCCGCTCGTTACTCTGGGCGCCATTGGTGAGTAGGGTGCTGAGAGACAGTGGGGAGCGTGGCAGCTCGGATTTCTCGTGGCTTCTGAATTGTTGCATGACATCTGTGAAGAGCTGCAGGGGAGTGGAGTGGAAGGAGCTTGGCCTTTGGAATTAGAAGCCTCGATCGTAAACAAGTCACTTTATCTCTCTGATATGGTTTTCCCAACTCTAAAATAGGACTAGCAATCCCTCCTCAATGGGGATGTTGCGTGGACTAACGAAAGTGCTGGAGGGAAATCACTCAGTACAGTGCCTGGCATCTAGTATATAGTCGATGACCAGTTGCTATTGAGTCTGCCCCTGGGTGGTACAAACTCTTAGTACTCGGCTGCTAACTGAAAGGTTGGCAGTTCAGATCCACCCAGAGATGCCTCTTCAGGAAGGTCTGATGACCTATTTTGAAAAATCAGCCATGGAAATCCCTACAAAGCACAGCTCTACTCTGACACACGTGGAGTGGCCATAGATGATCATAATTGGTAGCTTTTTTTTAACCATAAAAGCTTTCCTAAATAAGCAGAAGTTGACTTTCCCCCCAGCCTGCCATTTGGCAGGATGGAGAAATAAAAAGACCTTCAAGCAGAGAGATGGGATGAAATGAGACCCTGGTATCATGCAGTGACACACACATGGTTAAGGATGACTAGTTTGATCAGATCCCAGTTTCCCCACTTGTCCTTGGGGAAGTTATCTGACTTCTCGGCGCCCCTAGTCCTCATTTATAAGTGGGAATACAAGTAGCACCTACCTTTTCCCGGGGGGTCTTTGGAGGGTAGATGCATCGCATTTGCAGCAGCACTTAGCACAAAATAAACCATCAATCATGTTGATTTTATTCCTAGCAATGTGGTCTTGGGCAAGGTACTTGTAACCATTGTGGTTTTACCCCTGCCTTTGTCACATGGCCATAACTCTAGTAGCTAGCGTGGAGGAGTGGGGATTATAGGAGTTAGTGACCATTAAAGCTCTTAGGTTGGCTGGTTGAGCCCACTCAGAGGCCCTTCCAAAGTAAGGCCCGGGGAGCTGCTTCCAAAAGACCTCAGCCACGAAAGCCTTGTAGTTGCTGTTGTTGTTGCTTTCAACTTGGTTCTGCTGCGGTGACCCTGCGCACCACAGAACACAAACTTCTGCACCATGCTCACAATGGGTCTTATGTTTGAGCCCATCGATGCCATCACTGTGTCAATCCATCTTGTTGTGGGCCTTCCTTCTTCTCATTGCCCCTCGGCTTTGCCAAGCATGATGTCCTTCTCCAGGCATCAGTCTTTCCTAACAACATGTCCAAAGGACGTGTCTAAGGAGCATTCCGGCTGTACTTCCAAGGTTGATCCATTTGTACCTCTGGCAGCCCATGGTACTTTCAAAATTCTTCACCAGCACCATAATTCATAAGCATCGATCTTTCTTTGGTCTTCTTTATTCAGTGTCCAACTTTCACATGCATACAAGGCCACTGAAAATTCCATGGCTTGGTTCAGGTGCACATTAGCCCTCAAAATCATATCCTTACTTTTCAATACTTTAAAGCGATCTCGTGCAGCAGATTTACCCAATGCAAACGTGTCTTTTGATCTGTCTGCTGCTTCCATGAACATTGATTGCGGATTCAAGCAAAATGAAATCCTTGGCAACTTCAGTCTCTTCTCAGTTTATCATGATCCAGTAGTTCGGAGTTTGATTTTTTTTTTTTACATTGAGTTGTCATCGTACTGAAGGCGGAAGCCCTTGATCTTCATCAGCACGTGCTTCGAGTCTTCCTCACTTTCCTTTTAGCAAGCAACGTTCTGTCATCTGCATATCACAGGTTGTTAAGCAGCCTTTCTCCATCCTGATGCCCCACGCTCCTTCATGATTGAGAATGGTGAGAGGCTACAGCCCTGAAGCACACCTTTCCTGATTTTAAACCATGCAGTATTCCCTTGTTCTGTTCACAGACGGCCTCTTCATCCTTGTACAAATTCCATAGGAACACAACAGAGTGTTCTGGAATTTTTCTCATTCTTCTCAAGGCGTTAACCATGGTTTGTTATGATCCACACAGTTGAATATCTTGGCATCGCCAATAAAACACAAGTAAACATCTTCCTGGTGTTCTCATTTTGAGCCGAGATCCATCTGACATCAGCAATGACATCCCTTGTTCCACATCCTCTTCTCAATCTGGCCTGAAGCTCTGGTAGCTCCCTGTCAATGGACTGCTGCAACCATTGCTGGATGATCTTCAGCAAAATGTACTTACCTGTGATATCAGTGATACTGTTCTATAGTTGGAGCATTCTTTGGGGGGAGGGGCAGTTGTCCACGTAGCTGTCATGGGGGCTGAGCCCTAAGGCCCCTCTGGAATGCCCTTTTTTGAAGATAAATGCAGTGTCATTCTTCTTAAAGCTGTCATTCCTGGCATCCCGACTTAAAACCAAGCTATTTCAGCTCACGATTACCTAGAATGTTGGTCTTTATGCATTCTATTTAATTTTTTACAACTTCCAGTTTTCCGAGATTCATCCTTCTAATGTTGTGGGTTCAAGTAAATGGCAGCCACTATATGTCTTGATGATTTAGAAGCGTCTTTATTTGGTTATAACCAGACTGCTAGACTCTAAAAGCGATTCTTTGATTGGAGTCCTGAGTGGACGTTTCAGTCTATCTTTGAAGACAAAAGCTCACTTATCATTTGTCTAGGACTTAAGCATGGACAAGAGCAGAAAGCAAAAGTGATGTCATTATTCTTTTGCCTTCGTGAGTGTGACAGGGCACAACATTGATTGTCATCCTGGTTAATAAACGAAGACTAGTAATATCCTGGTTACAACATCAAAAGGAACAAAATTATTAACTACAATGTTCTGATTTTGGGAACATAAAAGTACATTTTAAAATCAGTCACTAGTGGGACTTTCTGAGATGGGAGCGGGAAGGAGGCAGGTCATTCAGCCAGTTAACAAGATGGCGCTACAGTGGCTAGTGCTAGCCTGTCTCATATATTCCAAGGTTCAATTATTACTTGATGTCTGCAGCTGTTTCTTCTCATTTTGAGTCAGCCCCCATCAGCAAATGAAGGTTCTGAAGGCTTTACTCCTGGAAGGCTTGCTCCATCTGCGTCATCATGGTCAGCTCTGCTTTGAGAAGGCAGCCCTTCCTCAGTCATGTTTTTAGTGTCTTTTGACTTAGGGGACCTTCTTCTCACAGTATCGTGGACAAGGTTCTGCTTCTGTTCAAGATCTGACAACGTTACGATGTCATCCATGAGGTTTTCAGTGGCTAGTTCCTCAGAAGTACATAGTCTCTTCCGTCTTCATCGTCTGGAAGCTCTGCTGAACACTGTTCACTGTGGGTTTCACTGCTGGCATTTGAATACCAGTGGCCTAGCTTCTTCCAGCAACACCCAAGCCACCACAATAAGACAGACAAGCAAAAACCTTGTAGTAGGGTCAATTCCAGATAGCTATGAGTTGGAATTCACTCAGTGGTAATTGTTTTTAAAGCCCTTACAACTGCTTTAACGAATAAATATTCTTTGGTGCTTTACAGAAGCATCTCAGGCTTCTTGGCACCCTAAGCCTTCAGCTCAGAAATTACAGTCAGGAAGGACAGTTTCTATTACTAAGTAGAAACGGTGACTGCTATCATTCAGTGATGTGTTTCTGCTCCACCAATTTTGTTGGGGGCATCTATGTATTAAGGTACCAGTGATCTTAATGGTCTTGCCCACTAAGGTTGCCAGCAACACAGGTGGGAGAAAGACCAGATTTAGCTATGAAATAATTGGGAAATTAGGGAGAGTAATGACTACAAAAGCAGGCAGAGGAGTTCCCTGACTTTGCCTATTGATTTCCCACCTTCTCACCCTTCGCACAACAGAGGGGCTGTCATGAAGGGGGTAATGCCCAGAGTTAATTCTGAGAGCAGAGTAGGGATGGATGGACCACCACCATCTGCTATGGGATGCACAGACTGAGAGACCCAAGGAGTGCAGCTGTGGCCCAGACCCAGTAGCTGGTGATTAGTGGCAAAACTTCCTGGGTCAACAATTAACTCTGTTTGCTTCGTACAACCCTTAGCAAGTTCTTGTTACACCTGGGTAGCAAGATGGGCAATGCCACCATCTTAGAGCAGTGCCCATTTCTGAAAAAGAGGGAGCAATGACTTCTCTGAACTGAAAACACTAAAGCTGATGGGGTGGCGGGCAAGGTGGGGAAGTCATAAACGACAAGGAAACTGCAGACTTCCTATTGATCATCTTGGCTCTTCACTGCTGAACAGAATCCTTCAAATGTACATTGGCAGAGAACTATATTGTGAACAGTGTCCACTTAAGAAGCCACTTCTTATTTTTAAAAAAAATTCCCATTGCCATCCAGCCAGTTTCAACTCACAGCAAGCTAGCCAGACAAATTCGGACTGGCCCTGGGGCTTCCGAAGGCGGAAAGCTTTGCTCAGGTGGACTGTCACCTTTCTCTCCTGTGGAGAGACGGGTGAGTTCTCACTGCCATCCTTTTGGTTAGGGAGCCAAGTGCTTTAACAGCGGCACCACCCGGACTTCTATGGGTGCTCAGGGGGCATTGGACGTATGTTAATGGTGGCAAGACTATTTGGGAAAGGATAGGGACTTGAATAGTGTAATCAATGTCACTGAATTATATATGTTGAAATTTTTGAATTGGCATAGGTTTGGTTGTTTATTTCTTCACCACAGTTTTTGATAAGAGAAAGAAGGGAGGACCCTGGCAGCCATCAAACTGTTAAATATAGAGTTACCTTCTGATCCGGCAATTCCAATCTTTGAAAAAACATATGTGCACACAAAAACATGCACAGGGGATTTTAGTAGCAGGAGCCCTGGTGGCATACTGGGTTATACTGTTGGGCTGCTACCAAGGTCAGTGGTTCAAAACTACCAGCCACATTCCTTGGGAGAAAGAGGAGGCTTTCTACCCCCAGAAACCCTCAGGGGCTGACATACTCTGTCTTATAAGGTCACTATGAATCAGAATTGACCCAATGTCAGTGAGTGATTCATAATAACCGTACACACAAAAAGTATAAACAATGCAAATGTTCATAACTGATAAATGGATAAATAAGCTGTGATATACCCATCAATGAATATAATTCAGCTATAAAAGGAAAGAGGTTTCAATATATGCTACATCTTAGGCAACCCTTGAAAACTGTGCAAAATGAAAGAAGACAGTCAAAAAGTACTGTATATTGTATGCTCCCACTTACAAAATATCCAGAATATGCAACTCTGCACAGACAGAATGTTATATTGGGTGATTAGTGTTTGCCTAGGGCTGGGGTTGTAGGGGGGTGGAGGTGAGGGTGGAATCGAACTGACATCTAAGGGGTAGGGGATTTTCTTTTGGGGGTAATAGAAGTTTTATAAAGTTGATTGTACTGATAGCTGCACAGCTCTATGAAGATACTAAAAATCATTGATCCGTATACTTTTAAATGAGAGACATATATGGTATAGGAATTATATCTCAGTGTAAACTATTTTTAAAAATCCAACGAGAGAGGTTGTAAGGCCTCTCAAAAACACTAAAAGGGAAAGTGTGGAGGTGGGGGAAGGAAAAGGTACTCACTGGAAGTTGAATATCGTATGGATCACTGCTGGTGATGGATAGAACTGATCTCTAATTCACTATCTAAGTTTTCCTTTAAGGGCTCCACCCCACAGGGCGGGCTGGTCTTCTTTTTTAACTGTGAACATTTTCTTGTGGTTTCAGTGAAAGTTTACAGAGCAAATTAGTTTTGCATCCACCTCACACCAGTGGTTCTCCTAATGCTGCAACCCTCTAATACAGTTCCTCATGTTGTGATGACACCCAACCATAACATTATCTTTGTTGCTACTTCACAACTGTAATTTTGCTACTGTTATGAATCGGGCGACCCCTATGAAAGGGTCATTCAACCCCCAACGGGGTCGTGACCCACAGGTTGAGAACCGCTGCCTTACACCCATTGTGTTTCGTGACATTACCTACAATCCTCTCACTGTAACAGCTTCCTTCCGGCTTCCTCCTTGGGCTCCCTGCTTTCCACTCGGTCCTCTTCCCTGCCCCTTCTGCTTTCTGAATGTTGTTTTGGGCTAAGGCTGCCTTCTGGGTCTCACGGTTTATTGTTCAAAGGAGCATGCTCCTTACAGGTGTTACTGTTTATTCAACAGGCTTACCTGTTATTGGGCTGGAAGGCGGTCTCTGGGAGTGAGTTCAATTACAGGTTCAAGGTGCACACGAGTGGGATGATTTGTCTTTATGTCCACACATCAGAATGATGATCTGTTAGTGGACATTTAACGTTTAGCTTAAGTGTAGCTCTAAAGTCAAGGCATCCTTTCTCTCATTTACATGGGGGAAATATAAGCTTGAGCGTTTCGGCTGGTAACTTGGTTGTTGGTTTTGTTGATGTTGTCTAATTAGTTGTCCAGCCAACCGAGTGAGCTTTGGTGGTTGGGCGGTAGATGTCATCACTCCTTCCATGAGGGGGACCTGGGCTCAATTTTCAACCTCAACATGCACTTCCCGCACAGCCACCATCTCTCCGTCCGAGCCGGGCGAGTGGTGCAGTGATGCTGAGCAGATTTCAGCAGAGCTTCCTAAGGCAGACTGGGAAGAAAGGCCTACTTTTCACCACCCAGTGGATGGCAACAGTTGGGCCTGCAAGTGCTCATGGGAATGGCACAGCCTGGCAGCCTTTCATTCTCTTGCACACGGGGTCCCTATGGGTCAGGGCCCACTCAGGGCTAGCCAACAATGCACAGCCAACTCATAAGTCGTTCCTGAGAGTGGCACCCACCCAAATCTTTTGCTCGGTTGGATCCTCCAGTGAGCCTGGCAGTGCCTTGGTCATGACAGACTTTCCATAAGTGGGTGATTGGTAACTTTAAAAATGTGTGGCCAGGAGATGATTGAGTAATTTCAATGACCACTTTGTCTTTCAGGTGAAGGTTTCCACAATTACCATCACACCTTCCCCTACGACTATTCTGCAAGTGAATTGGGCTTGAATTTCAACCCAACCACCTGGTTCATTGATATCATGTGCTGGCTGGGGCTGGCCACTGACCGGAAACGGGCAACCCAGTCAGTCATCCAGGCCCGGAAAACAAGGACTGGAGATGGCAGTATTTGAACCTGGAGCCGCCACACCACATGCCTGCTGCTGACATCTCTGATCATTGCTTGTGCTATTGTCGTTTTCCTGTCCATTGGATTGTGGGAGGGGGCTGGAGGGTGGGGAGGAGGTGGAATCTATGAAAGAGCTTTCTGTTTAGCTCAGAATAATGTTTTAAGGACAGCTAGCTGTGGAAAACATTTTTCAGAAGTCAGTGCAACTATGATTTAACGTTAGCATGTGGACATGTGGTCTCATTGCCGTAGTGCACTATGTCCAACATACATCACCATGTGCTCCCAAGTGATGTTCACCCTGACTGGATGAAGGCATTGGATGCTCTTTCAGGCTGACTCCGGAGAGCATTTGTTTTCTTTCATCCTTATGAACCCAGCATCGCTGTGCAGCACAGTTTCCGAAGGAGCAGAGAGGCAGGGTGGAAGACAAAAGGGGAGTGAGGGTCGAAGTAGTCATGCAAGAATGTTTCTGTTTGGCAGTTAGTATGTGCACATTTGTTTTGTTTTGTTTCAGCAAGAGAATGGACAGCTCTTCAGAAGGAAAACACAGGAAATGGCTCTACTATCACGAATGTGTGTTTGGGGCTCTATTTACAGCTTGTAAATGCCCTGTCTGTGCTTCAAGTGGGGTTTGTTCGCCGCCCGGCTCGTTTTGTGTCCCGAGCTGAACTCCCAGCAGTTCTATGACTCGATGCTTGTAGAAGTGTTTGGTTTCGTTCTCTCTGATATTGTCATTTTAAAGGCGTATAACTCAGACATGCCAGACATCGCGTTAAGCTCACATTAAATGCTCATTTAAATGTTTAGACACCTAATTTATATTCGAATTGATCCTAGCCAGTGATGCATGTATTTGAGCTACATCTGTGAAATAAGCATATTATTAATTTTCCACTCGAGACCATTGGATCTTAATAACCAGCAGTTAACTAGAACTCATTGTCTGATAATGTTTTACCTGCATGCAAGCCTTCATTGATTTTGACAGCAAAATATAAGTGAACATTATGTAGCTTCTGGATTAAAAATAATAAATTCTTGTGTGTTAGGTTGCCTTGTAAAGAGCATGTTGAAATTAATGGTATACCACACCTTTGTGTTAGACGTTAGATCAGAATGAAAGGTGGACAGATTTGGTATTGAAGCACTTTGAAACTAGGGGTTTTTTCAGGAAAGAAGTCGAATTTAACGTTAAAACTTAACTTTGGGATAAGAAATGCTACCACTAGGAAATTGTCATAATGAAGTTCTTCATCCAGCAGGTGTTTAGGAGTGTTACTTTGCCATTAATAATGTGTGGACTATGAGTGGTTTACAATAAATGATGAGGAATTCATTGGTGTGCTTGTCTAGATACTCATATGTTGGAGAAAGTTCTCTCAGCGGTGCTAGATGTTCAGTGATGTCCGTCCGATTTCACATTTGATGGGGGCTCTCAGCTAGCAAGAGCCCCTAAAACCCGACTGCTGCCACTGCCTCCATTGCAGGCTAACCAATCAGGAAGCCAGTTGGTTTCGTTTGGAATGCGGCACACCTGATGGGCCGTTTCCCATTTCTCAGTCAACAGCCTTGTTCCCTGCACTGCTTCCTGCTGCTTGATGAGAACCTCTACTCCTTGTCCCCAGTTGATGCGAATGGCTCACACTAGACTACCCACAGAGAGGTTGGTGGTTGAAACTTAAAACAGCAGCACTGCAGAAGAAAGGTCTGACAATCTGTTTCCGTCAAGAATACAGCCAGGAAAACTCTATGGAGCAGTTCTGCTCTGTGGCACTTGGGCTCACCAGGTATGGGAATTGACTCCACAATCAGGAGGTTTTGTTTTGTTTTTAATGGTTTCTTTACTCCTGCAAAGGAGCCCTGGTGGCATAGTGGGTTACCGGTTGAGTCGTTAACCCACCAGGTCAGCAGTTCAAAACCACCAGCAGAAACATATGAGGCTTTCAACTCCTGTAAAGATTTACTGTCTCAGCTATCCACTGAGGCAGTCCACGCTGTCCTATAGGGTTACTATGAGTCAGAATCTACTTAGATGACAGTGAGTTTGGTTTTGAGCTCCTATAGGTTACTCAGGAACTTAAAGGATCCCTCCCTCCCTTCAGGGCCAGCTTACTCAGTAGGCAAGGCAAGCATGAGCAAGTCCCTACCTATTAGTAAGAAAGCACAAGTAAGCACAGGCTTACTGGGTACTCTGTCCCTGTCAGGGCTGGAAACTGGAAACCAGGCTTTGATTCGAGAGGAAGGTGTGGTATGGTTGGAAGAGAGGCAGGAACCAGCCATACCCAGAAGCAGACTCCGATGTGTAGATAATGAATGAAGGTGAAGTTGTTCAGTGCAGATGACTACGTAACTCTGGCTACCTTGTTCTTTGGGGAATCCAACCCTGCCTCCCCCCATGAGCCCCACTGGGCTCAGTGGCACCAGAAAGGGTGTGATGGGCTCCATCTGGGCCCCGCCTCCCCCAGGTTGGTCTGTGCTTCCTGAGTCTGCCCATCTTTTGCTCCGGAGCAGCTGGGTTCCAGCCATCATTTGTAGACTTCTGAGCTGCCTGCAGCTGAGTGGGATTCTGGCCATTGGTGGGTCCTGGACCAGATCTCATATTATAAAGCTTTCTTGGGTGGGACCGTGGCATTTCCCAGCTGCGTTCTGGTCCAGTCAAACTTAAAAAGCTGCCCCGCCGAAGACCATGGTGCTGAGGTCGGGTTTGGGTAGAGTGTAACCGTGTTCCCGGTGAAGTTTGTAGGAATGGACCAAAAATGGGCCGAAGTGGGGAGGTTTCTGGGAGCCTTGGAGTCTTAAAAGTACCAGATTTGAATAGATAATTCTGACCTTAAAACATGCCTGTCAGTTTGAATTTACTCCTGACTCAAATCCGGAACAGCACAGAAAGAAACTATTCCTCCCAAAGCCCCAAACCAAACGCACTGCCATCGAGCTGACGCCGACCCTATAGTACACGGTAGAACTGCCCTGCGGGTGGCTGAGACTCTTCACTCCGTACGGGAGTAGGCAGCCTCAGCTTTCTCCTGTAGGCTGGCTGCTGGTTTCAACCTGCTGACCTCTCGGCTAGCAGTCCAACATGTAACCCACCACGCTCCCAGGTAACCCTAATAAACCCAAACCACACCTCAGTGAAGCTGCGGACAGCCTGTTTACCTGCAGTGCTATCCTTGCGTGACCTCAGGCTGGTGATTTGCAGGCAGGTGGTGGACAAAGGTTCGTTTAGTCCAGTGCCAACTGTCCTGACAGTCCCTGCAGGTCTGAGCAACATGGAAGGGAAGAAGCAGCCCTGTAAAGACCTATCCCAGACCCATCCCAGGCGGCCCAAGAGGGATTGGTGCTTCTTTTGAAAGGTTGAATTTGGGTGAAGAAGACATGCTAGTTTCTTGCCCTGTTGCTTGCCTTTCATCTCCACAGCTCTGCGTGTATTTTGAAACCCCCAAGTGAGGAAGCCAAGGGGAAGCAGTTCCCATAGGGAATATTCCAGCATCATGGCAGCCATATGGTGCTATCCCGCCAGGGGATGCCAGCCCAAGTCTGAGTCAGCCAGGCTGCTGGCCAGCTGGGTAGCTTTGAGGACATAGGCTTTTCTCTGCATCTAGTTTTTGTCTTTTGAAATAATCTGTGAAAAGAAGGGATTAGAAGCAGTGGTTCAGACTGAATCGTGTCCCCTGGAAACTGTTTGGTAAGTGTGAGGGTGACCTTGTTTGTAAAGAAGCCTCTGATGATGCTATCAGTTAAGATGGTGTGAGGGCATACAGGAGTAGGTTGGGGCCTAGTCCAATCTGGTGGTGTCCTATGGAAGAGATGCTGAGAGACAAGCAGAAAGCAAAGACGAAACTGAAGAGATAACAAAGGCTCTTTCTTTAGAGTCTTCAGAGAGAATCTGACCCTGCCCACACCCTGGATTCAAGCTACTTGCCTCTAGGGCCATATAGACTATCGATTCTCTTCTCACAAGTCCCCTAATTTGGGGCATTTTTGTGCGGGCAGCCTGAGGAGGACTCTTAAGTTTTCCTATCATCCTAACATCCAAATGATAGCAACAGATGCTCTCTGATGCTTGATTTCCGAAATGAAGCACCTCTCAGCGGTTAGTCATGCCCAACCTGGAAGGGCAAGGCCAAGGGGAAAGAATGGAGTCCCAGGGGTAAGACACACACTGAGGCTGAGAGGATAGCACTTTCTTAATGGCAATGTGTATGTTCACATCTTCCCAGCACGCAATGAGGCAATACAAATAGAATCCACTATGAAAAGTAATTTAATGAAAAAAAACAAACAAACCCAAACCAAACCGAGCTCAATGCCAAGTCATGGATGGCCAGCCTTCAGGCAGGGTAGGACTGCCCCTGGAGTTTCCCAGACTGTGACTCTTACCGGGAGTTAAGAAAACCCTGTCTTTTTCCCTCAGAGCTGCCAGTGGTTTCGAATCACAGCTTAATGTATAACCGTTTATACCGCCAGGACTTACTGAAGGCATACCTGGGCCTTATAAATGACAACGGACTCCGAGTCCTATGTTTGAACTCCACCTCTTAAATCTAACACCCTGTGTGACCTTGGGAATGCTTTTAGGCTACACCCCATGAGACCCCCGTTTAGCCTCTCTGGTCACCTCAGTGTCCTCATCCGCAGAATGGGGACAGCGAAGCTTATTTGCATGCAGTGACTGGAAGCACAGGCACGGAGCAAGCACTCGTCCTCGCAGGTCCTAGGAGACATCAGGTGAGCAGTCAGCTCCAACAAGACAAATGGGATGCAGGACAAAGAGCCCCAGACCAGAAGTGAGTAAGGCCGGCTTCTCGCCTCCCTTTTTTTTTTTTTTGAGAAGATAATTAAAGAGCATTTATTTTTGGCTGGGATTTTTATCTTGATGATGTAAGTAGCTGTTGTTCCCACCCCCCACCCCCACTATTATCTTGCAGAAGGGTTAATACACTGAAGGTTATAAAGTGGATATGAACATGTGGAAGATTTGGAACTAACATTAACCGACAAGGAACAGTTTTCTTGTAAGCCATCGTAAAAATGTTTAAGTAAAAAAATAAAAGAAAAGGTAGGGGGAGTGAGGGAATCAACAGGAAGTTCAGGTTGAACAAAATACTCACATTTCGTGGAACACATTCAATCCTGGCTACAGTGTTCACACAGTGGAACAAGACTACTATACTACAACCCCCCACTACAGCACACTGTCCGCGGCTGTGTGCCAGGCCCACGCCCTCCCCAGATGCTTCCAACTCAACTATTTCCCAGTCCGTTGCACCTGCCGACGAAGGAGCACTTCGATCTTCTCCTTAGTCCAGTCTCATCTCCCTTTTGCTAATAGCCAGCCCCTCGGAACGTTCATGTTCCCTTCTGCAGGGCTCAGATGGCGCAGCTGGTTGGTGTGCTTCGCTGCTGATTAATTGGAGTTTACCCAGCGGTGTCTCAGGAGAAAGGTCTGGAGACCTACTTCTGAAAACCCCGCCCCTGCCACCCCTGGGGAGCGTCAGTCTACCCTGACCCACCTGGGCTCGCCCTCAGGTGGAGTTGACTTGCTGGTGTGTGTGTGTGTGTGTGTTGATGAGGATGGACTGGATGATGTTATTCAGCTCTGCCACGTTAGGGGTCTCTCCTCCCCTCCTTCCAAAGACCCCAGCACACCCACAGGGTCTTCAAGCACCGTGCCTTCGGTCTACTCTTTTGCTTGTCCCTCCGGCCCTCTGGCCTCCACGCCTCCTTTAAAGGACATGTCTGACCTACGGCATCACCTGGGCTCCCCTCCGCTCATGTTTCTCTTCGTCAGGAACTTGCAGGAAAGATTTGTGGAGGGACAAGGGTGAAGCTCGTGGGTGAAAATGCATGCGGAGGCTTACTTGGGACCCTGATGTATCCATTTCACGCTTGTTCCCAATTACAAAGGACACTGAAGTTCTCAGTTCTCAGTGAAAAACAAGGAAGGAAAGAAATA
>NW_022111369.1:36648180-36654835 GCF_000313985.2 Echinops telfairi
CATTGGCTCCTTTGCAAAGCTGCTTGTAGTTACAGGATTGCTGAACGAGGTCCAACAGCTTCTTGGTGAGGTGGGCATCTGCGAGGGGATAGGCTTTCTGATTTACATCTGCCTCAGTCATGGCTGCGGTTCCGTGGTCTCGCCACTCCGGGAGGAGCGCGGCCAAAGTTGGAGCGCGAGCGGTGCCTGTGCCGGAAAGCCGCACTGGGAAGCAGCAAATCAGTCCAATTTCTTTCCTTCCCCTTCCTCGACGTCAAGGAAGTGCTATAAATGAACTGGAAACTCCTCTTCCGTTCCCATGTGGACTGCAGCATCCATGCCTACCTCCGAGAATGAACTCGGCTTCTGAATTTGCAGCTTCTGAAGCACGAGGAACCCTGGGCCACAGCACACGCGTGATGCACGAGCCCGACGGCGCCAGCCGCTTGCAGCAGCCGTTACTGCCTCTGTCTTTCCTCTTCACTTAGCCCCCGTCTCTCAGAGGCCCAGTCTGGAAATCCCGTCAGCTACACCTTGCCCGTGACTCTGTCACACGGTTGCAAGGAAGACAGCAGTGCGGGAAATGGGGAGCAAACAATGCCTGCAGGAGGGGCAAGGGAGCACTAGGACCGATTGTGGTGATGTGTATACAACTCTTTTAAAAAGCGATTGAACCATGGAAGTGAAGGATATGTGAATTTTATATCTAGAAAAATACTCAAAGAAAAAGAAACCAAAGTTGACCGATGGTTACCATGGGTGAAAGGAGCAGAGTTTTTGCTTTACGGGACATTGAGTTTACCTTAATGGTGGTGGAATAATTTGGAAAAGGAGGTCAATAATAGTTGTATACCATGAAGAGTATAATCAATGACACTGAGTTATACATGTAGAAGTTGAATTGGAGAATTATTTTTTGCATACATTTTTGCCATAATTAAAATAATTACATCAATAACAATGAGTACAAGGAAGAAGAACATGTTCTATCCTTGATTGTGGTGATGATTGTACAACTCTTCATAATATGATTGAACTATTGAATTGTATAATATGTGGATAAGCACCAATACAGCTGTTTAAATAATAATAATAAAAGGAACACAGCTGTTCACATGAGCCCCAGCTAGGGCATCATCGCTTGAGGAAAGAGCCCCCTTCTGGTGGCGGTGTAGATCTGGGTCCCACGGGAGTGGGGCTGAGTGTGTCCTCAGTACCAGATTTCCTGTAAACCTGTTCTCCCAGCCTGTGGACCCCAAACCCTGGACTGGTGTGTAAAGGAAGCTCCCCCATCCTGAGCTGTACAACATCACGGACGTGTAAGGGTGGGGTGAAGAGAGTGTGGCGCCATGCCAGCTCCCTGTCATGGCAACTAATGCAGGATGAAGTGAGCTAGCTGGGACACCCGCAGTCTGAATAGAATCATTATTGTGAAGTAGTGGTTTTTCAGTTCCAGCAAACCAGGGTCTCACATCTGAGTTCAACGAGCAGGGAAGACCCACCTCATTTCCTTCCTGACCCTGCAATTGCTGCTCACAAATGCAAGGACCGCTCTCTCAGAACTGGCTGGGCTCTCTCTACTTCCTTCTCTGAGTTAAAGCGCACTTATGTTTCCAGCACCGTAAAGTGCTTATTCCAGATGTGCCCGCCCGTGAGTGCATCTCTCTGTGCTGTTCTCAACAGCTCCTGCCAGTCGGAGCTATCGGTCACACGCCAGATCCAAATCCTTAGAGTCAGCTTGTTAGAAAGTGCGTGCTATTGTACCATGGCCAACAAAGCGAGAAGTAACCTGAAAGTAGACGTTGGCCAGGATAGTTTCAAATGGCCAGTTTAAAAGGACAGGCCTTGATTTTACTTCCATGTGGGGAATCCTTAAGCAATGATACTTGAGGGGAAATAAAACAAAACGATTGCTTTATTAAACAAAAATCATAGAACCCTTTGTTATGTAAATATATCAAAAGGTGAAACTCCTTTTCCCAACAGACCTTCTGTCTAGGCTTATACCCTTTGTTTTTTTTTTGATGTTAGGAATTTTTTTTTTAACATTTTATTAGGGGCTCATACAACTGTCATCCCAATCCACACACACATCAATTGTGTAAAGCACATTTGTACATCATTTCTCAAAACATTTTCTCTCCACTCAAACCCCCGACATTAGGTCCTCATTTTCCCCCTCCCTCCCCGCTCCCCCCTCCCTCATGAGCCCTTGATAGTTTATAAATGGGTATTTTGTCATATCTTGCCTTTGGAAGGCAGGATTTCCATCTCTCCAACCCTCCCCTGAGGAATTCTGCACACGTCGATCCACACATCAAAATGGCAGTATTGGCATCCTCAAAGAGCTCAAATCATGTTCATTTTCATTGTTCTTTGAGTTTAGGGGATAAGAAGTCTGATGGGGCAAGATCAGAGTTGTGGGGTGCACTGAGTAAGGGTTTCCTACTGAAATTCTCAGTAGACAGCCTTCAGGCACATACATTGTCATGATGGGAAAAATAAAATTTCTTTGCACAATTTTCCGGGCCTTTTTTTCAACAATGCAGTTTTCAATTTAAAAAAAATTGATAAGCCCCCAGGACTTTTCTGTGTCCTTCAAAAAAAAAAAAAAGCTACCAATATTATTCCTCTGGAATACCCCAAAAGAGCCACCTTCTGAGCTGACCTCTCTGTCTTGAGTTTAACTGCCCTGGCAGATCCTCTTGGAAGCTACTGTTGTGCTTGGATCTTGCTCTCTGGTTCATATTGGTAACTCCAAAGATCATCCCAGGTTATGATTTTTTTCCCATGAAGTCATCTCCATTAGCTTAAGTTTTGCTTTAAAGGTGGAGAAACATCAGTTCTTTGAGCCAGCTGATCTTCACACAGTGCTGTTGGCACCTCTTGAGTGGAAAGCTTCCTGAAGCCAAGATGTTCGCTTAAAATGAATGCTGGAAGCATCCCTCTTTCCCGAATCGGTTGGGTAGACGTTTTCACAGACCCTGCTGTGACCGAGTCAGCCACGGGCCATGAGCAGAGACCGAGGCATCTCTCTGCAAACCCACTTCCCTTTAGGGCTTCCTTCACTATTTCTTTCCAGGAGTCAGTTTCCTTCCAACCCGAATGCAAAGCCCCAAGTCTATGCCGTGGAATGGGCGAGTACCACAATTTCAATCTGGGAAGCCTTAAATGAAAATAATCTAAAATCATAGATCATAAACTGAGGAGAGACTCCCCCAATCCACAATAAGGTGGAAAAGGATGGTGCTGTCCTTGAACAACCTGTAAAATGGCATCGATAACCCGGTGATCCCTTATGCTGGCACCATTCCTAAGCAGTTGGACCCTGGGACTTTGATTGTAATACGTGGGCATGTGCCCAATGATTCAGACAGGGTCCAGGTGGACTTCCAGCGTGGCAGCAGTGTGAAACCCTGAGCAGATGTGGCCTTTCATCTCAACCCACGCTTCAAAAGATCTAGCTGCGCTGTTTGTAATACTCTCCTTAATGAAAAATGGGGGTGGAAAGACATCGCCTGTGACATGCCTTTCCAGTAAGAAAACTCTTTTGAAATTGTGATAATGGTGCTGAAGGACAAATTTTGGGTGGCTGTGAATGGAAAACATACACTCCTCTATCTACACAGGATTAGCCCCGAGAAGATCGACACTCTGGGCATTGATGGCAAAGTGAATATTCAGTCCATCAGTTTTAGCTTCAGCTCTGACTTACAGGGTACCCAAGCATCTTCTGTGGAGCTGACACGTATAGTACGTAGAGAAAATACGCTGCCATTTGTTGCAAGGCTGAACTCTTCCATGGACCCCTTCCATGGACCCCGAGCAGACTGTCGTCATCAAAGGAGATGTGAAGAGAAATGCTAAAGGCTTTAATGTAGATGCAGTAGCAAGAAAATCAAGGGATACTGCTCTGCACTTGAATCCACGCCTGCATAGTAAAGCATTTGTAAGAAACTCTTTTCTTCAAGACTCCTGGGAAGAAGAGAAAAATATTACCAGTTTCCTCTTTGCTCCTGGAATGTACTTTGAGATGATAATTTACTGTGATGTTAAAGAATTCAAGGTTGGGGAAGAGACAAGCCAGTCAGGGTGCGATGTAGCAACAATGAAAAATACAACTTTCCTCTAGTTCCTAAATGTTTCCTCCCCGCTCCCACTATCAAGACACGAATTCTACCTTGCGAGTCTGGCTAGACCAGAGGATGTACACTGGTACAGATAGGAACTAGAAATACAGGGAATCCAGGACGGATAATCCCTACGGGATCAGTGGTGTGAGTGGTGATACTGGGAGGGTAGACGGACAGTGGGTAGGAAAGTGGGAACCAATTACAAGGAACTATATGTGACCTCCTCCCTGGAGGATGGACAACCAAAGGGGGGGTGAAGGGAGACGTTGGAAAGGGCAAGATATGACAAAATAACAATTTATAAATTATCAAGGGCTTGTAAGGGATAGGGGAGCGGGGAGGGAGGGGAAAAATGAGAACCTAATGCTGGGGGCTTAAGTGGAGAGGAAATGTTTTGAGAATGATGAGGGCAATGAATGTACAAATGCGCTTTACACAATTGATGTGTGTATGGATTGTGATAAGAGTTGTATGAGCCCCTAATAAAATGATTTTTTAAAAAATTCAACGTTGCAGTAAATGGTGTACATAGCCTGGAGTACAAGCGTAGATTTTAAAAGCTTAACAATAATTGACACACTGGAAATTGATGCAGATATCAACTCACTGGACGCAAGGAGCTGGTAGTAGACATGACTGCTGTGAAAAATGAAATAAAAAATGGCTTATGTAACAGACTAGTTACAACAAAACAAAAAAATGCTAAACCACATGCAACCCTAGCTTCAGTAGTTACGGAGCAATAATTTTTTCTCATCAGTTTCTGGACTTCTATAGCTGCTTCATCGTTGAGGTTGAAGGTCTTCTTGGCTCATCTTTGAGGTCTTCTTGACCTTCCTTAAAATGCGTTATCATCTACAAAATGTTGTTTCGTGTGCCATTCTATAAACTGGTTGCAAAGTTCCAATGATTTGGGAAGCTGTCAGCTTGAGTTTTGTTAAGAATTTGGTATTAACTCAGAACTTAAAATCATTTTTCCACCCCTTGTGGCACAAAAAATATCCTTTTAGGGGATGGGGAAGGCACCCTAATGAGACTAAGACAAATATATTATTGAGGGAACTTCCTGCAGCTACTCCAGAATCATAGAGACACATGTAAACATGTTTCACTTGGAATAAGCCCATGCATGTATGAACTGGACACAATAGCAATATTTTTTGACATAGCCTTGTATTATGCCATTTCACCCTTTACTAGGCCATGTGAAGCCAGGGTCTGGTTCAATCTTGTGCCACCAACGTGGACAGACTTTTTTTCCCTCTTAATTTTGGAAAGTTTGTTATTGTTGAGAACATGCACAGCAAAACATACGTCAATCCAGCAGTTTCTACATGTACAATTTAGTGACATTGATAACATTTTTTGAGTTGTGCCACCATTCTCACCTCCTTTTCTGAGTTGTCCCTCCCTCATTAATATAAACTCATTGCCCACTAAACTTTCTAGTTACCCATTTGATCCCATATAGCTAATTCTTACTAGAGGATATGCTCAAGGCTAATATTTTTGAACTAGTTAAATTAAGCTTCTGTTTAATTCTAAGAAGACTCTGGGGACTATTTGCCATTTAAGCTCTAAAGATTATCCCAGATCAATAATTTCAGGGGTTCATCCACCCTCTACAGCTCCAGAAAGTCTGGAGTCCACAAGAATTGAAATTCCAATTTGAATTTTCCTTCTTTTTCATCAGGATTCTTCTATAGCATCTTTGACCAAAATGTTTAATGATGGTAGTGTGATAGTTGGGTTTATTGTGCCAACTAGGCCAATGGGAACATGTGGGTGGAGTTTGGTTGGTGTGTTAGTCTTGGATGACAAGAGAAAAAATTCATAAACACACTCTTATGTGTATAAGAAAGAACTTTATATACAATAGAAGTTGAATATTGAGAAAACATCCCAGCCCAGTCCAGATCAAGTCCATAAGTATGATACCAATCTATAAAGTCCTCTTCAGGCTCATGAAACATGCAATGATGCCAAGTGCAGGAAGATCACAGGCCAGCAGATGGGAAGTCTTGTGGATCCAGTGGTGTTGTAAGCATCTCAGTGTGGGCAGGGTTCTCCACATGGCTTTTCTGGCTCCATCAGCCTCTCTCCATGTGTCTTTTCCACAGGGATGTCTTGCGGGGAGTGAGCATGTGTCTCACCTCCAGCGAGCTATTTATCTCCTTTGCACCTCTAAATGAGCCCATCCACCTGATTGACAGGTTAGACACCACCCCATTCACTCTGAATCCTCAAATTGACACCAGATTATATAACTATCACACTTGGTTCCCAGCTTGATTGGAGGATGACTGAAATAAATTAGACAGCCAGCATCCCATCTCTCTCTTGCTCCCTGGTGATTGGACCAGCGTGATGCTGCTTTAGCTAGTTCTCTGTGATAACCTGTGTGCTACACTACCTGTGGGACAAGCCAACCCCATGGATCATGTTGCTAGAGCTCGAGGCTCCTTCGAGACCTCCTTCTCCACACTGCTGATGTGTATATGACTTGAGCTTAAGACTGATGGATCCGTTGCTGTGCTTGAGTT
>NW_022111369.1:36655936-36658860 GCF_000313985.2 Echinops telfairi
GGCACCATCAGCTTTCTTCGCCACATTTGCTTATGCACCCCTTTGTCTTCAGTGATCCATTCAACACCTCGTGATCACACAGGTTGATATATTGTTCCATGTGGCCCGGCTATCAAAAGATATAGCGTCTGGGGTCTTAAAAGCTTGAAGGTAAACAAGCTGCCATCTATCTCAGAAGCAACAAAGCCCACATGGAACAACATATCCTCTTATATCTATATAATCATAAGTGTCCTGGTTTTGTTTCTCTAGAGAACCTTGCTTAACACAGGTAGCCAGGCCCTCTCCAATGCTACACTCAAGACAAAGGCAGCAGAAATTGTTCATAGAGGTAATTAGCCATACATTTCTTTTCTTATTCCCAACTTTCCTTCCTTTGTTACTCCAGGTAAATAGAGACCAATTGTTGTGCCTTGGATAGTTATTTACAAGGTTTTAAGATCTCCGATCCCAAACCCCAACCCTAGAAAACCAAAACTCACTGCCACAGAATCAATTCCAACTCATAGTGACCTTATAGGACAGAATAGAATTGCTACTGTGAGTTTCTGAGACTATAACTCTATGGGAGTAGAAGTCCTACCATACTCCCAAGGAGTGGCTGGTGGTTTCAAACTTCTAACCTTGCAGTTAGCAGCCCAACCTGTAACTATGATGCCACAGAAGCATTAAACACATTAGTATGCCAATTAAATGGGATATTTCATGACATAATGACCCTAAACTTCCAAACAAAGGAACTAAATCTCATGAGGATTTTGGTTGTACATAAATAAGCAGCCTCAGTATCTACTTTTTGGGGGGTGGTCATTGTTTTCTGTGTTCAGTGTTCATTTGAATGCCCACTTTGGTGAGATGTCTACTCAAGTTCTTTGTCTATTTATGATTGAGTTATTTTTTCATCTTTATTCCAGATGTATATATTGCTATATATATATATATAATTAGATTGTTGTCAAATATAAAATTTGCTAAGATATTCTCCAAGACTGTACTTGGTCTTTCCACTCTTTTGGTAAAGTCTGTTGATGAGCAAAATATTTTAATTTTTATGAGGTCCCATTTATTTATTGTATCTTTTGCTGCTTGTGCTTATGTTATTGTATTAGATAGATAATTTTTGGAAACTAAGTTTGATAGCACTGACTTTGATTTTTCTTCTAAGTCTTTTGTGGTGTTGCTTTGTATATTTGGGTCCTTTATGCATTTTGAGTGTAGCCTTTAGTACAGATTGCAACTCTATGTAAAGAAAACCAAAATTCTGACAATTGGCTCAATAGACAACATCATTAAAAATGGTGAAAAAATTAAAAAGGTCAAGGATTTCATTTTGCTTGGATCCTCAAACAATGCTCATGGAAGCAGCGATTAAATCAAACAATATGTTGTATTGGGGCAAATCTGCTGCATAAGAGGTCTTTAAAATGTTGAATAGCAAGGATTTTGAAGAGGACTAAGGTACATTTGATCCAAGTCATCATATTTGAGCATGGAAGTTGGATAATGAATAAGAAGGCTGAAGAATTGATGCATTTGAATTATGGTGCTGGTGAAGAACATTGAAAGTATCATGGGCAAAAAAACATAGAATGCTCCTTAGAAGGAAGGACAGTGAGATTTCATCTCATGTACTTTGGACATGTTATCAGGAGAGACCAGATCCCGACAAAGACATCATGCTTAGTAAAGTAGAAGGTCAGAAAAAAAGAGGAAGACTCTCAAGGAGATGGATTGACACAGTGGTTGCAACAATGGGCTCAGACATAACAACAGTTGTGAAGGTGGCACAGGGCTGGCAGTGTTTCATCCTGTTATATGTAGGGTCGCTAAAAGTTGGAATTGTCTTCACAGCAACTAACAACAATTTGAATTTGTTTTTCTGTGTAGTGTGAGGCAGGGATGGGCCCTGTTTCGTTTTTCTGCATGTGGAAATCCGGTTTTCCCAGAACTGTTTATTAGAGACTCTTCTTTCCCTATCCTATGGCCTTAGTATCATTGTCAGAAGTCAGTTGACCATCATGGTCAATGGTTTGGGCCAGATCATTTCAATGTAGACCTTTGCTCACACCAACATGACCTGGAGGTGTTTAGATTGTTACTTTATTGAGAACCAGACAGCTTATGAAAAAAATATACAATATGTGAGACCTAATACAATTGATTCCTAAAACAGCAACCACAACACAACAACAAATGATTGCTTAGGTCCCTTCTTAGATCCCACACTGAAGCAGAGAAATCCCACTTTCCTTTTTGGAAATGTCTACAATATAAGGATTTAGGATTCCAATAGCCAGTAAGCTAAGGAAAAGATTGTGCATTCCCAGATTAAAAGATGCTGATTGAAAGCGACCCTGGTTTTATATCCCTATAAAAGAAACAAAAGGACTAGGCTCAAGGCCACAGGATATTGTTCAGGAAGATGGCCCTCTGACGTTCACTTTTATGTAAACAACTGAAGATGGAGAAATAATCATGAGATATAATTTATGTCATATTGTTTACATGGCTATATATTTCTAAACAATCTAGTGTTTGGGCTTGTTTTGCTTTGCTTTTTAAGTGTGTATTTAAGAGAGCTTCAAAAGTAATTATCGTGGTGTCCAGGAAGTTGAAGCATTAAAATACTTGGAAACGGTGACTTGTTTCAACAAAAGGTCACTAAGCATGAATGCCATAATGTTTGGCTGCCAAAATTCCACACTCCATTGAAGAATGAGGCTGAGGATGCGAAAAGTTGAGAGAGAAGTAAAACTTTCCCAGCAAACTTGTCTTTGTTAATCTGATTGATACAATGCCTTTGGTGGTTGTGAAAATCTACTGTTTTCCATTTGGTTTAAATTTAGCACTGCCACATAAAAAAGAGGAAATAAAATAGGACAGCTTGAAGAGGTGTAAAAATATAATTGCTCTTTTGAAAGTAA
>NW_022111369.1:36659509-36661196 GCF_000313985.2 Echinops telfairi
TGTGGCTCATCTTTTTGAAAAGTAATGTGGGGGCCATGGTGACCTCCTCTAGCTATGCACTAGGGAGAAAGAGAATCCAACTGCATACCCACCACAGTGGGGTGCCATGTGGCCCTTTGGCCTCTACCTTGCTAAGGCAGGTGTTATAAAGCTCTTTTAGTGCTGATAAGTGCCCAAAGGGCACCTTACTCTGCAAACTAGCCTCCCACTGTAGACACACAACTTTACTTTTTCCACTGGCCAGGAGGTCTGCTGCCCTGTCTCATGGTCTCAACATGCTTTCACAGGCTTGAGGTTTCAGCCATTGCTGGGTCCACTATGTCAGCCAGGGATCTTGCACTTGTCCTGCTGGTTGCTCATCTTTCTTGACGATCTTGAGTTTCTCCCCTCCGGCTTCTGAAATGGCTCTCTTTTTACCCAGCTGAATGGCTAACTGACCTATCCTTGAGTTAGAAACCCTTATACCTTCTTTTCATGCTTCCAACCTGGTCATTTGGTGGGTGTTACAAAGACTTTGAATAGAGGAGCCATACCAAGGAGCAATTTACTTTCTGGTATTTTTGTAAACTCTTTCCTTTGCATTCCCTGTTAAATGCAGGCAACGGGCAGGCCGTTATGCCCTGAACTCCCAGCAAATGACCTCGGGAACTATGTGTTGAGTTGTCACTGTTTATTTATACAAGCAGGCCCTACTTTCAGAAAAAGATTGATCTGATAATCCAACTTATAAAAGTAATTAAATTATAAGACAATTCTCAAATTTACAGACATGTTTAATACAGTTTTCTCTTAATACACAGGCTTTGAAAATATGCTTCAGCTGATACAATTCTTCAACAACTATTCAGAAGCACATATGCTGTGAGGGATGCAAGACACTCCTCTCTCCAATGATCTCAAATTGTGAAAAGCACATGTTCTCTCTGACATATCCCCACTGCCATTATCAGTGGACACGAAATGCTCCTAGACTCAGGGGGACCTGATGTACATCACAATGAAACATTGCCCAGGCCTGTACCATCTTCATGACCATTGATATGTTGGCATTCATTGTTGTGGCTATTGTATCAATGCCTCTCATTGAGGGTTTGGTTTCTCTTGTTTTCATTGGTCATCCACTTTATGAATATGAAATATGAAAGTCCTGTGATACCGCTAAGCTACCATAATCACATTAAGCTAAGAAGAAAAACAAGGAAGTGTGGATAAGCAGAAAGCCTCCTTTTAGATTGGCTCTCAGAAAGATTTACAGTCTCAGAAATCCCACAAAGCTGTGCTACTCTGTCCTATCGGGTCTCAGTGGATTTCTTTGCTTGTTGGTTGATTGCCATTATTCTATAGACAAATATATGTATATATAGATGTAGATATAGATATAGATATTTACGTGTGTATATGAAGATAGGTAAAAATCAGTGCTACAAGATCATAGAAACTCCACTTAACAAAAAATGTAAAAAGGTGAAGTTATTGCTTTTTGATAAATCCTCCACCTAGAACTATCCACTTCTGAAGGCAGTAGTATTTCCATCTCCCTAAACCCTTCCTTGAAGAATTGTTGCAAATTCTTAAAAATAAAGAAGAAGGGTTGCATTCTTTGATGTGCACCCCATGAAAACAGCCAGTTGGTGTCGTCTCTCTCACTGCCCTGGAGGCCATTCCGATTCCTGGTGACCCTTTTGTG
>NW_022111369.1:36662759-36672111 GCF_000313985.2 Echinops telfairi
TTGATCAAGGGAAATGTAACCAAGAGGAATTACTGTAACCCAAATGAAGGCTGAACATGATAGTGGGACAAGAGGAAAGTAAAAGGAAATAGAGGAAAGACCTAGGAGGCAAAGGGCATTTATAGAGGTCTAAGTACAGCAGTGTTTCTCAAACTTCCTAATGCCTTGACCCTTTCTTATGGTTCCTCATGTTGTGGTGACCCCCCAACTGTAACTCTTTAAAGCCTCATCTTTCTCCCACAGAGCAGCTAGTGGTTTCAAACTGCTGACCTTGAGGTTAGCAGCCCAGTGCATAAATACTATGCTACCAGGGCTCCTTTTGGCATGCTAGGGCGACTCAACTCATGTTACTTGAAGATATTCTTTGACTTTTGAGAACAAAAGTCTGAAGAGTTCAGATCATAGCTATAGGGTGGACAGAGCAAGGGTTCCCAGTAGAATTCTTATAGGAGAGCCCTTGCTCCCTCTGAAGAAAGAGCAAGTGCATGGTCCAGATGGGGAACACAACCCCTCAGCACACCTTTCTAACCTTTTCCTCGTGAGTCCAGTTTTTCAATTTTCTTAAGGCTTCTTCCTCATAAGCCCCCAGCATCCTTTGTCCTTTAAGAAAGTTTATCAACATGACCCACTGCAATCCCAGAAAACAGCCATCATAGTGTGCTGAGCTGACCTCTCTCTCTTGACTTTAAGTGCTCCAGAACAGTAGTTCTGAAGCTACGGCCTTGATTGGACCTTTTCTCTTTGAAGATACTTTAAAGCGATTAAGACAAGTGTGTTACTGCAAGAACTTCTTCTGCAGCCTCTCCCTGACCAGAGAGACATGTTTAAACCCACGAATCTGTTTGGAATAAGCCCATGCATATATGGAAAATGGAGCCCTGGCAACATAGAGGGTCACACATTGTGCTGCTAACTGCCAGGTCAGCAGTTTAAAACCACCAGCTGCCCCATGAAAGAAAGATAAGGCTCTCTTCTCCCATAAAGAGCTACCATTTCAGGAACCCACAGGGGAAGTTCTACTCTGTTCCTGAGAATTATCATGTGGCAGAATCTATTTGATAGCAGTAAATTCTTTTGTTTTCTTTCGGTTGTATGAACAGGAAACCTAGTAGCCATGCTTCTTGCCTTACCCTCATTTAATGTAGAAATTTTCAAATCCCAGACAGTATGTCAGAAAACAAAGGCAAGCATGCCTTCTCTCACCAGGTGGTTCCTCTCCCACCTGGACTTTGTCTGAGGCCGGCATTATATTCATTCTCCTCATAGGCAAGCAAGGCTGTGATTCTACCGAGAGGGATGCCTGAGCTAAGCAATGCCATCTGTACTCCCACCAGCAGAGGGCCCTACGGAATGGTTTGCCTTTCCTTTTAACAGTCAACAAGACTTGACTGAGGAATTTGAGTCAGTTCCTCAGACCGTTGCCTAGGACCTATAGGAAGACATGGGCCTAAACGCAGGGGTCTTGCTTCCGACTCCCAAGGAGGAACCCTGAGGGGGCCAAGGGCACATGCTGTATGATCCCTCTTAGACAAATCGGTAAGTGTAAAAAAACAAACAAAAACAAATAGGTAAGCGTATAGCTCCCAAAGTGGGCTACCAGGTGAGTGGGAGGGGAAAAGAGGGAGTCGTTGCTTAGGGGCACTAGATGAATAAAAACAAGATAAAATTCACTGTCACCCAGTTGATGCTGACTTATAGTGACCCTATACACAGAGTGGAATGGCCCCTGTGAGTTTCTGAGACTGTAACTCTTTAAGGGAGTGGAAAGCCCAGTCTTTCTCCCAAGAGGAGGCTGGTGGATTCGAACTGCTAACTTGGTAGGTAGCAGCCCAACTTGTAACCACTACGCCACTCATTTAAGGGCAGTTGACTGATTTGGTCAAGAGAGTGGTAACAGTGGCACAACATGGTGAGTGTCATCAGTGTCACTGAATTATGCATGTGGAAATTGTCGACTTGGCAAATGTTATCTATGTTTTTACCATGTGAGTGGGTGGGTGGGGGACAAATTCCCTTGGAAAAGAACTGGACCTTCTCCACCTCCCACTCAATTGTGCCAATACAATCACAACCTTTGGAGATTTCCCACAATTCCTTTTGAAGACCAGGAAAATAATTGTCTTAATAAGTTGTAGGCCTTCATTTAAGAATTTCATCCTGGATTTCTAGATTGGAGGTGAAGAAGCAGGGAGTCAGGGTTATAGACAAATGAATTACATCCTTTCCCTCAAAATAGGCCAAGCATCATCAAAACCATTTAAGGCATTATTTCCCTTCAACAGGAGTTCAAATCAAATGTCTCACTCAGTCAAACTGAGTTAGGAGAGCAGCCATCTGCCAGCTCCTGATTCAGCTCCGGCAGGTCTGTTTTGACCACCGTTGGCTGGGGCCTGTTTGTATCATTTAAAAAGCATCTTAACTGCTCTCTGACAAAAGTAATTTGCCTCGCATTGTCCACTCCTCGGAAGCAGAATGAACGTTTCCTGTGGCTGTGAGTGGCTGTGGAATAACATTACAAGACCCATGCCTCCAGTCAGCCGAAGACAGCGAGCTGGCAGAGATGAACCCTTGTTCGGGAGTGATAAGTGGGACCACGATGCCAAGCGTGTGGCCCTCTTGTCCTCTGCAGAGCACCAAGCCCTGGCAGGAAGGGAATATCTGACGACAGACAGGCTCATAACTGGGTCTCCAGGTCATGCCCGCAGTTCACAATCACATGCTAGCCCTGCAGGTCAAACCCAAGCTGTCTGCTCCCATAAAGAATGACAGTCTTGGAAACCCTAGATGAGGGTCTCTGTAAGTCGGAATTGAATCTATAGGAGTGGGTTTATGTTTTCTAATTTACCTGCAGTAAGCCCTTGGAATAGCCTTTCTTTTGTTTTAATAGTCTTGCTGACATATAGTTAAAATATCATACAACTCAATAGTTCAATTATATTAAGAAGAGTTGTATAATCATCACCACAATCAATTTTAGAACAATTTCTTCTTTCTTGTACTCATTGTTATTAGCTCCCATTTCCCCCAACCTCCCCTGCTGTACCCCAAAAAACCATTGATGTATTGTCTCTATAGATTTATCTATACATGTATAGAAAAACATACAAGCAAAACCAAAAATAAACAAAATAACAATGGCAAAGTAAAACAGTGAAAAACCTCCATTGAAAAGAAAACAGATCTTTCAACAGAAAACTTTCAGTAAGTTGATTGCTTCTAGTCTTCGAATCTTCTGCCTTTAAGTTCTGGCTAGACCGGAGCATGTACACTGGTACAGATAAGAGCTCACAACATATGGAATCCAGGTAAGATAAACCCCCCAGGAACAGAAATGGGAGTAATGATACCAGGAGGGTAGGGGGAAGGGAAGGTGAGGAGGGAAGGAAGAGGGAACCGATCGAAATGATCGACCATAACCCCCCACCCCCCAGGGGGACAAACAACAGAAATGTAGGTGAAGGGAGACAACGGTCAGTGTAAGATATGAAAACAATACTAATTTATAATTTATCAAGGGGTCACAAGGGTGGGAGGTGGGAGAGGGAGGGAAAAAAGAGGAGCTGATACCAAGGTTTCAAATAAAAAGTAAATGTTTAGAAAATGATGATGGCAACCTATGTACAAATATGCTTGATGTATGGAATGTTATAAGAGCTGTAAGAGCTCCCAATAAAATGATTTTTAAAAATCTTCTTTTTCTTTTGGCTACTTTCCTCCTAGTTGGTCCCTGGGTGGTGCAAATGATCATGCACTCATCTACTAATCAAAAGGTAGTTTAGGGCTTCATTGATCTACCTCTTGATCCAATATATAACTGTTCCAGGTTTTTCTTTTTTAACTGTGTCATTTAAAAATATTTTCTGCTTTGTTTTTTACTGAAATTCTTCTCTGTTTCATTCCGTCAGTGTTATTGGGCTGTTTGGCTTTGTGGCATAGTGGTTATGCAAGGTGCTGTCATCTACAAGGACAGTAGTTCGAAACCACCAGCCAGCTGTGCGGGAGAAAAACAGGAACCAGTTATATACTCTCAGAAACTCACAAGGGCAGGTCTACCCTGTCCCATAGAGTCACTGTAAGTAAGTCTCAACTTGGTGGCAATGAGAGACAAGGCTAGGTAACCCTGCAGAGCAGTGGTTCTCAACCTGTGGGTCATGACCCCTTTGGGGGTCGAATGACCCTTTCACAGGGGTCGCCCGATTCATAACAGTAGCAAAATGACAGTGATGAAGTAGCAACAAAAATAATTTTATGGTTGGAGGGGTCACCACAACATAAGGCACTGTATGAAAGGGTGGCGGCCTGAGGAAGGTTGAGAGCCACTGCTTGTAGAGAAACAACTGGATCAACAGATTCCAAGAGACATGGCAGGGGAGGCTGGCAGGAAATGAGGCGCTGGACACTGAGGACGAGGAAGAAGAAGTGTCCCGGAATGGACTGTGGCGAGGGCTGCCCAACTCGATGGAATGTGCTTGAACTGTTGAAATATATGCTAGGTGAATTGTGCCACTGTTAAACATAAACTTTTTTTAAAGGTCAGTGGTTCAAACTCACCTCGAGAGCACAGCATAAAGGCCAGCCATTCTACTTCTGTAAGATTGCAGTCGAGAAAACCCTACGGGGCCCACTTGTACTCTGTAGCACAAGAGGGCACCGTGAGTTGGGATTGACAGATGGCAACAGGTTTTCTCTTCTTGGACAGCCCTAGCCCATGACTGAGCATGGTGGGGGTACTGGTCGTGGCGACCTCTCTGCCCAGGGAAGGGCTCTGCTATCTAGCAATCTCTGCTCCTGAGCTTCCTGTTAGATTGGCTGGGATGTGGTCACACCTATCTCTCTCCAGACCCTACCTGCCCAATGCTACCTCTTTCCTCTTCTATTTCCCAGAGGTCAGACTTACACGTCAAACGGAGGATCTCCCTGCCGGATTCTGCCTCCTCCCTCTTTTATCTCCCCATTAGCGTTTGTTGTTTTTTTGGGGCAGTGGTGGGGTGGATGTGGGTGGAGGGCCTTCACTTGGTTTGGATTCACAGTGACCCTTGGTGACAGAGTAGAACTGCCCCTTCGTGTTTTCAAAACTGTAAGGAGCTCTGGTGACCCTGTGGGGGAAAGTGTTTTACTACTAGTAACTACAAGATTGGTGGTTCAAACCCACCAGCTGCTCCTTGGTAGAAAGAAGAGGCTGACTGCTCTTATGATGAACCGTTTCAGAAAGCCGACATAGGGTCGCTCTGAGTCAGAATCGACTTGGTGGCAGTTTGGATTGGTTTCTCTATCATCTTTAGGCGAGGAGATCACCAGGACACCCCACATCCCACTCTGCGTAGAAATTGGGTGGGTTTGAACCAACAGCCTTTTGTGTAGCAGCTGAGTGCTTCTTTTGTCAGGGCTTCTCTTTTTCCACAGACTCTACCATGCTTCATGCCCTCATACTCCCCATGCCAAGAAAAAGGAGAGTCTATTTCACACCTACCTGTGTGCCAGCATCTGCTTCCTAGAGGTTCCACCTGTCATGTCCCTGCAGTAAAGTCTCCTTAATCTCTTCCCTGGGATAAGGACAGGGCTTTCTACTCCCATTAAGAGCAAACAGTCTCGGAAACTCCCAGGACCCTGTCCTACAGGGTCCTTATGTGTCAGCATGGACTCCACAGCAGTGAGAGAGAGAGATCTCTTCCCTAGTAGTCCCCTGATGGATATACCTTGATATTGTGTGTGTGTGTGTGTGTGTGTTGAAAAATATACAGAACAAAGTACACATCGTGTCAACAATTTTCGCTCTTATAATTGAGTGCCCTTAACGACATTCTTTAAAGAGTGCAGTCATTCTTGTTAACCTGCTCCATGGCTTTCCACCACCATTAACATAAACTCGGCAGACCTTGCCGTTCTTTGAAGGAACGTGTGTTCCTGTGTTCACATGCCGCCCTCAGAGCCCGAGCGTTGTCAAGGCTCAGTGCCAGGCGGCTAACTGAAAGGTAGGCAGTGGGAACCCACCGGCTGCTCTGTGGTCGAAAAGATCCAGTGATCTGCTTCTGCAAAGATTCCCCAGACCCACTGCCAATGAGTTGGTCCCTCCGTAGGCTTTCTGGGACTGGAAAGCTTTACAGAGGCAGAGAGCTTCATTTCCCCTGATGGCTGGTGGGTCTGAGCCACAGACCTGGCAGTTAGCAGCCAATGCGGAAACGTCATCACCACCAGTGTGCCTTTCCACAAAGATTACAGGGTTTAATCAGTTGTACTCTGTCACATGGGGTCACTATGAGTCAAAATCAACTCCATGGCACCTAATGACGACAAGTTATTGTCGTGGGCGGGGCAGCCTGGAGGGGTTCAGGTTGTTCTCCCCGATGGATATGAGGGAGTGCAATGAAACCCTTTGTCCCTCTCACTTCCCCAGTAGTGTTTGCTCATCTTTACACCCACACTCCCTGCCTCTCTTCTCCAGGCCTTTGTAAGGGAGCCTCTGATGACAGAGCTTGGGTGAGATAGAGTCTACTAGACTGTGGAGAATAGGAAGTGACAGTAATGAGAAGCACAGGCCCCTGGCTGCTGCTGGGTTTTCTCAATAGGGCCTTAGAAAAGTACATTTAATCCTAATCAATTGGAAGAGAATGTTCAAAGTCATTGAAGCAGCGAGGTAAGAATAGCATCAGAAAGGTCCCAAGTCTATCCATTAACCCTGGGATCCAAACTTTTCACTGACTGGGAGCTGGGGCTGTTGTCTTTTGCTTTGTTTTGTTTTCCAGGTATGATCTGTGCTATCATGAAAAGATTAAGAAGAAGGGTCTTTCTGCAAGCAGATTTAGGAGTCCTGGTGGCTCCTTGGTTAAGCTGCAAACCAGAAGGTTGGCTGTTAGCACCAACCAGCCACTCTGCAGGAGAGACATTGGACAGTCAGCTTCCAATGGTCATGACACTGGAAGCCCGCTGAGACCAGTCTCCTCTGTCCCACAGGGTTCCGCGAGTCAGAACCGACTAGATGGCAGTGGGTTTGGGTTTTGACATTCTAATGGAGGCAGACCTTGCCACATCTCTTCCCACAGAGCAGCTGGTGGGTTCTAACCACTGACCTCCTGGTTAGCATTGGAGCATCTTTACCACTGCACCCCAGTTGGGTAGAAGCTGTGGGGCCCTTCTGTAATTGAGCTGCTGTGAGCGGTCACTGTGAGTTGGAAGGGACTCAATGGCAGTGGGATGGGTTTGGCTGAGTTCACATATCGACTCTGTGGCAATGCGTTTGGATTTTTACGCTTGGAGGCGAATGGTTCTGAGTTACTCAGGGTAGGGCATGTGGTGTCTAAGGCATTTGGGGGAAATATCTAGGCTCGTCATTCTTAATCTTAGTTTTGCAAAACTGTCCCATGGGATTACTGTGAGTTGCAATCCACATGCTGGCTCCTAACAATGAAAACACATTTTTCCCCCTAATTCCCTCAAGATGGGATGATAGACGATAGACAAACAATTCCACAAACAAGAATAACGTACTTATAAAAAGTGGGGCTGCCACAGAGAACTCGAACCTACTGCCTACATTTTCTAGGACAGTTCTCATTTCAGGAATTCTGTCTCATGAACAAAAATGTACCTACTATCATATGCTAAATGCTCTTTGCGATTTTGAAAATGTGGTCCTATTGTCTCATGCAGCAGTTTTAGGAAGGGAAGGAGATGGAGAAAGGCAATGTACGGCTGTAATGTTCTTGAACATTAAAAAAATGTTCAAATTCATTCCTATCATGCCAGGTATTTGTTTTTTCTTTCATGTAATAAAGGAACAGGGTCCCCCACCCCCAAATCCATAGATTTGTGCTTACTTGTGGGGGCAGTAGGGAATGAGAAATACAGCAGAAAATCAGTCACTTGAATTGCTCCTTGAAATAAGTCAGTCACAAAAAAGACAAATACAGGATGATCGCACTGATTTGAAATCGACCACGTGGATACCAGGGGCAGAAGGAATGGAGAAAGGGGTACTTATTGCTTAAGGGCACTGAGTTTCTGTTAGTGATGATAGAGCAATTGAGTAATGGTTACCTAACATAAATGTCATCCAGGGCACTGAATGACACATGTAAAAGTTGTTGGATTAGCAAGTGATTTCTTATGTATATATCCACACCACAGTTTCAAGACAGCAGGGTAAACCCTCCTTCTCTAGAACTCCACAGGTCAGCAGCTCTGGTGGTGCAGAGTTCAGGGTTGGGCCACTCACTTCGTGGGTGGTTTGAACTTGGACAGAGATGAGGCAACCTGTAAAGATTACAGCCTCAAATACCCTCTGGAGCAGTGCGACCCATCATAGAGGGTCAGTGTAAGTTGCACTTGACTCAATGACAATGGATTTCTTTTCTTCACGTAGCTTTGAGATTCTGAGATCCTTTACCTTGGATCTGACTTCCAACCTTTGGATTGGATTCCAACCCCATAGCTAGACTTGAGTCTAGACTAACAATTGTGACTAGGATCGTTTTTCCGGCCTTAGACAAATTTGTCTCTGAGCAGTGGCAAAAATGAATACCTTCAAGCTCTAGATCTGAGTTGAATGGCCCTGCCTCTCTCCCACCTCCCACTCCTTCCCTATCCTGGGTCTGGCAGTACACAGAACTCTTACTCACTGCCACAGAGTCTATTCTAACTCACAGGGATCCTACAGGACAGGGAAAATTTGCCCTCTGTGGGCTTCTGAGATTACAAATCTTTCTTGGAGTAGAAAGCCTCATCTTTCTCCCTAGAAGCAGCTGGTGTTTTGAACTGCTGACCTTGCAGTTAACAACCCACTATGCCACTAGGGATCCTACACAAAACTCTATCAGTGTTTAAAAAATTGGTACAGACCTTTTTTCCTTTCATGTTTCTATTACCTTGTTAGTCTTTCTATGCCTCTATTCTTCACCCCATTCCCTCTTCTCCTCCCACTGTTCTCTTGAGATCTATCTCCTCTGACTCTTCTCTTAGCTCCCTAGGGCTCCTCTGTGCATTTGGTGCCCCACAGCTGCCACCGGAAACAGACTTTTCTAGTTCTCCCTTTGAGGGTAGAAGGTGGAGAAGGTGCTCCTTATCCCTCAGTGAACCATCACTATGTCCACGAAGGAGAAGTCAATATTCTCTTACTGCCCACCTCCCACTGATATTTCCAATCTCTCTCCTCCACTTGCATGAAAACACCGATACTCTTTTGATTCCTCTCCCTCCTTATAGACACATTTATATAGTCACCATTTCCCTCTTCTCATCGTATAGCCTCCATGCCATTCCCCTCATAGACTTTGCCATCCTCCTCAGACACTTTGTCTCCACTCCAATTCCCAGGTGTGTTAGTCTGGGTAGACTAGAGAAACAAATGCATAAACAC
>NW_022111369.1:36675637-36683584 GCF_000313985.2 Echinops telfairi
TCACTTTAAGTCTCAAATTATATGACTGCCACACCTTACACGTACACCATGATTTCTGTTTATATGTTTTTGGCTAACCCTAAGAGCAAAGAATCCTGGAAGTTGTGGTCTTTGAGTTACAAGATTGAAATGTTTAGTCCTGTAACATGATGATCTTCTAAGTAAAATCATAATTTTATCAGTAAGAAGGGGAGAAAATAATAATTAGAAAACTAACCTTCTTACCCTGTAGTTCTGTCTCCTATCATCAACTTTTATGTCTACTCTACTTCAGCCACCAATTCACATAGTCGTTCTCTGGCTGGTTATTCCTGTAGCCCTTGCCCTCTAGTGTATGATGTTCTAATGTACTGCTCTCGGACGATAACCACGTGCCTGTGCAGTGATCCTGTTCGCACTCCTTCTACATCTATTCTTCCACTGCAGGGAAACATCAAATCAAGTCCCTTCATCGTTTTGACCCCACCCTTACGTATTAGAAATTGTATCATTTGGGGTCCTTTAAAAGACAGACACTGACATGGAATTAGATATACAAGAGACTTATTGGGGGACATGTCTCTAAGTTAGTTAGGAGCAAGAATAAACAAGGAGGGCTGTTAGACCCCCATCTAGGACTGCCACCAATCAAAGGAAGGAAGGACTGAGTAGGAGGGGCCTCAACTGCAACATGGTTTTGAGAAAATTATGGTCAGGTCTTCGGAAAGTCCACAAGCCAAAGTTGCTTACTGATGGAATCTTGTGTTAGGCAGAAATGACCCAACACAGCCCCACTATTCCTGCTGTTCTCAAGCATTGGCTGGGGCAGCTTGGGGGAAGCATGGCTTCAGCATATGGGGCTGTCAGTCAACCATGTGTCCTGTAATGGGTTCTTGAGGGAGACGAGCGGGTTACATCCACAGTCATCACAGAGTCCTCCTCCCACCTGCTCTTAGCCTCAACCCTATGACCTGTCACTAGAATTTCTCTTTCACCAGACCCTCCACCTTCCATATCCCTGAATTTACACCATTCCTACTGCATCATGTCCACCTGTGCTACAACCATTCACCCTTGCATTAAGGCTGTCATCCTTTTTGTTGTTGTTGTACTTATACTCAAGAGGGTAACAACCTGGGAGAAAACTGCCCAGCTGCATTGTTGGTGCCATTAAGAAGTTTATCATTTCAAATCTCTCCTAGGCATCCCTCACTTCACATGATTTTTTTTTTTTTTTGGTTCATCATTGGTCAATATTCTCTCTCCAATCTTCAGGAACTATTACAATTTTTATAAGCTTCTCACGCACTCTAAATTCTTTCTCTCTCACATACGGCTGAAAACTTTTTTATTTCATGAAGAAACTCAAGACCCAAAGATAGAAATAGTCTTGACATCATGCCCTTTCTACGATCAACACAGTTAGTTACATCCCTGATAATCCATACTCTTCTCCTAAAATCTCATCGGAGCCTGTCTCCGTCCTCTCTTTCCCGGTCACTGATGGGTATTTTCCTATCTCCTCCGGGTCTTTGTTTTAGTAAGTCACTCATTTGCACCTACTTCTTCAACTCTGACTACAGCATCTCCGTCTTCCTTCCAAACCTAGCTGGCACTTACTCGTGAATAAAAAAAAAAGAAAAGAAACCTGCCAGTGTTGGGTATTCTCCAGTCTTGCTTGTGCTTTTGTTTCTTTTATGTGGTATTTTAATTACTTCCCAATTAAATATTGTGAGCTCAAGGTTTCTGAACATCTTATTGCCTACCATTATGTCTCGGGATTTAGCAGGGAAAGCCTTCTGATCCCCCTCTGAACCACCTGATCAGAAGACTTGGGCCTGAAACATTTTCTGACAACAAAGGCTGGAAACAGGGCCTCTCTGTTTGTCCCAGTTTCTTCTTCTCCTCAGTACCTTCTGTCCCTGCTCTGGGTAAATGATAAATGTGTTTTCTATGCTCTTTCATGCATGTTGTATAGCACTTAGCCACCCACAAGAAAGGCACTGTCCTGTGTCCCTGCAGGGAGATAGGCACCCGTGATTGAAGCTGATCGTGCTCTATTTCTTTGCTACGGAAGTTACATATTGCTCCATCTAGTACCTGTGTATAAGTTGTTGGTGATTAGGCTCAACAATCTATCCCAATCTTATCTACCCAGTGAATACAGTATACTCTCTTTGAGAATGCACTGTAGCCACAAAGCTATTACAGAGGTGCGTGCTATCACACCTTGGTGTCCCTTTCTTTGGCCCAGTGAGTTTCAGACATCAGAGCCAGCTAAAAGAAGCTGCAGGGATTGGTACATACAGATCCGGAGTATGGCAAATGAGTTAGACCTTGGTTGGAGGGCAAAATCTCAAAGTATTATCTGGAAACCAGTTATTTTAAGGGTGAAGAGCAGACAAAGGCCACAGTCAGGTTCTCCCCTTGGGAAGTAAGGAACTCTTTTGAGAATAAAATTATAGAAATGCAGAGTATAAAGGCAGAACAAGAAATTTCTTTCAACCAATATATCAGGATATAGCCTGAAGGGAAATCAGGTGGTCTTTGTGTGTCTAAAGTTCTATAATAACAAGATGTTTGTTTATCTAAAGGAGGCTCGATTAAGAAATGGTGTCCAGTGCTGTCTGCACAGAGTGAGGATGTCCTGGCCCCTGGTCCACCTGGCTAGCCCTAAAGGATAGTAGATTTCCACAATGGGCCCGGATGATCAGACTTTCTGATCTGATGCTACCCGATATGTGATTCATGCTCAGCATCCACTCATTCAATGATAATTCAATGAGTATTATACTCCACGTCAGTTGCATCTTTCATTATAATGAATATCCTCAGCCTTTTGACTTGCTCCTTCATTATTTTATCAATTAGGCTAGAGTGAGTCTTTCCTCAAGGTATACTGAGAGTGTCATGTTCCTGAACCTATACAGCTCTGGGCAAGACCTGAGAATGGTGATGTCAAAATTCTATCCAGTTAGCTATTCATAGAAAAATGGGAAATTACAAGTGTTGACAAGAATGTAGAAAAAGTATAACCCTCCTGCATTGCTGGTGGGAATATAAAATGCTGCAGTCAGTATGAAAAACAATTTGACAGTTCCTCAAAAAGTTAAACCATGCTGTTGTCATTTCTGGGGGCCAATGAGTGGGCTCTGACTCCCACTCACCTTAAGTGGAAGAGAGAAGAGCACACAGCCTTAGTTGTACCATCCCCACACCTGTTGGTATGATTGAGCTCAGCATTGCAGCCACTGTGTCAACCCATCTCCTCCAAGTCTGCCTCTTTTCTTGCTGCCCCTACGTCACCAGGCATGGTGTCCTTTTCTAAGAACTGGTCCTACTGATAACGTGTCCAAAGTTTCACCATCTTTGTGTCTGGGAGCATTCTGGCTATCTTTCCTTTAAGACTGGTTTGTTCATGCTTCTGACTTTCAATATTCTCGGACACAGTACTTTCAATATTCTTCACCAACACCGTAATGTAACTGCCTCACTCCCCGAGTTTTCCTTCCCTGCTTTCACGTGGATATGAGGGGATTGGAAATACTATGGTTTCAGTCGGGCTCACCTCAGTCCTCAAAGCAACATCTTTGCTTTTAAAAAGTCGGGTGTAGCACATCTGCTCAATGCAATCATGTTGTTTGAGTTCTTGACTGCAGCTTCCATAAGGGTTGATTGTGGATCCAAGTAAAATGAAATGCTTGCCGACTTCCTTTGTTGCTCTGTCTATCATGATGTTGTCCATTTTTCCATTTGTGAAGATTTTGATTTTCTTTTCTTTGAGCTGTAATTCTTCCTGTATGGTCTTTGATCTTCATCAATAAATGTCTCAAGCCCTCTTGGCTTGCAGAGAGCAAGACGGTGCCATCAGCACAACTGTCATTAGCTTTCCTCCCACCCTCGTGCGGAGTTCTTCATAGACTCCAGAGTCTCAGCTGAGTCCACAGAGTGACTAAATACAATGCATATTTTCTCTTCATAAACCATTTTTTTCTGTTATGACATCTTAGTGCCTATGAATGGGTTCTCCATGAGCACACAAAAAATTTGGAATTCCAATTCTTCTCAATGTTATTCATAGTTTGTCATCATCCACACCGCCTAATGCCTTTGCATAATCAATAAAACACAAATGTCTTTCTGATATTTTCTGATTTTAGCTCAGGTCCATCTGACATCAGCAATGATATCCTTTAAGCTGCGTCATCTTCTGAAGCCAACTTAAATTTCTGGCAGCTCTCTGTTGATGTTTTGCTGCAACCGTTTTGAAAGATATCTTCAGTAAAATTTTACTTGCATATGATATTAGTGTTATTATTCAATAATTTCTGCATTTTGTTGGATCACCATTATTTGGATAGACATTTTTCACACCTGGTAGTCTTGACGCCCTCCCACAATTCATGTGGTCTTTTTTGTGTTCAATTTGTCAAATCTGTTCTTGACATGGTCTTTAAATTCAGGTGGGCTATACTAAAAGTCATATTTTTACCTTTCATAGATTTGTTTAAATTTTCTTCAGCTTCAACCTCAGTTTGCATCATTGTAGTCTGTTGCAATGACTCAGTTGCAGTCATTGACAATCTTTCCCATGGTTAAACCCTGACCTTGTTTTGGTGGATGATATATAACGCTTCCTCATCATCTCTTTCCACACAGTCAGTTGTGTTCAGCTGTGTTCCATCTGGTAAAGTCCATGTGTAGAACTGCCATTTATGTGGTTGAAAAGGTATATTCCAATGAAATTGGTCTTGCAAATTCTGTCAGTTGATCCCCAGCTTTGTTTCCATCACCAAGGTCATATTTTCCAACTATTGAACCTTCCTCTTTGTTTCGAACGTTTGCATCCCAAAATCACCAGTAATGATCAGTGCATCTCGATCAATTTCAGACTGCAGAAGTTGGTGGGATTCTTCTGTTTCTTCACCATATTCTTAATGGGTGGCTTGTCAGTTTGAATGATAGTGTATTAACTGATTTCCTTTTAGAATTACAACACCCCAAACCAACTCATTGCCATGAAGTCAATGTTAATCGATAGCGACTCTATAGCTCAGGATAGAACTGCCCCTGTGAGTTTCCGAGATTATACCCTTGACCGGAGTAAAAAGCCCCTTCTTTCACTCATGGAGCCATTTGTGGTCGTGCACTGTGGACTTTGAGGATCGCAGCCCAATTTGTAGCCACTGTGCCATCAGGGAAATTCACAGGATGGAATGCCCATTCTTCCCGGCCCTGTAGGCTCACAATGAGTCGGCAGAGACTCTGTGGCAGTGAGTTTGAGTTTGAGAATGACAATATGACCCAGTAATGCTACCCCTGGGTATATAGCTGAACGGCTTAGAAGCCTGGACTCAAACATTCTTATACGTCAATAGTCATAGCAGGCTTGCTAAAAACAGTAAAAAGTGGAACAATCCAAGTCTCATGAACAGATGAATGGATAAACAAACTATGATAAATCCATCCAATGCAATACACAAGTAGAAATGAAGTTATGATATATGCTACATCATAGAAAAATCTAAAACATGGCGAGTGAAATAAGTCAGACACAAAAGGATAGTTATAGGATGATGCCAGTTTTATGAAATATTTATAATAGATTAAAACAAAGAGATAAAAGGTTATTAGTGGCTACCAAGAGCTAGGAGATGACGGAGTAGGGAAGTTATTGTTTAACAGGCCCTGAATTTCTGTTTGGGCTGATAAAAAACTTTGGGAAATAAGTAGTGTTGGTGGTATATAATGTGGTGACTATGATTAATGTCATTGAATTCTACACTTAGAAATTATTAAAATTTCAAACATTTTATTATGCAATTTTTACCATGATAAAAAGTAAATTGAAGATGCTTTAAGGAATAAGAGTAATAACTACCACACATTGAGGCCTCTTTCTAGACATGACCTCAGTCAGCTTTTCCCTGTGACAGCCCTCTGTCTCAATCGAGGCCCCTTCAAGTTGTCACCATGATGTATGTGGATGACTGGTGAGGATCTACTGATGAAAGGCTCAGGAGAAAGAAACTGAGAGAAAGTGTGTGTAGGGGGGGTTGGGGTGTGTGTGTGTGCCCAGTTTAATACAACTTCTAACATAATGTGGAGCTTGAAGAGTCAATCTGATACGCTACAGGGGCTTCATTAAAATCATACCCTTTGCTACAAAGGCTTTCTAAAAGTAAACGTTGGGCTGATGAATGAATGGATGGATGCATGCATGCTTGAATGAATAAATGTCAACTATTTAGCTTTGACTTCAAATTTAATAGCTGGCATCTATTAGTCCAAAGTTGCTGAGCTAAAAACAAAAATTAAAAAGGACATGCTAAGTTCTTACTGTATTGGGGAAATTTTATCTTTCCAAGTTCCTTGTTTTATTGAAAAGATGACTTTAGGGAATAACCAAGTTCAGAGTAGAGTCAGATTATAGAGCCTTATGGATTTTCCCAAGACAAAATGAATAGGACATTTTCTGTGTATAAATCCTCACATTAGGAGACAATAGCTTAAAGAGAGGAAAAACTAAAAGCTGTACTGAAAGAGGTATTTCAGTATTCATACTCAGAGAAGATTCTCTTAATCTGTGAATCTGATATTGATATCAGCAAGGCTATGAAGACTCTGAATGATATGTAGAACACAATTTTCATCTTTGCAGAAATGAAAGGTTAGTTTTCATGACTCATATTAATACTGGACATTCTTTTAAATCTACGTATGAAAGTCTTTAGGGGTGCTAACCTGCATACAATATTAGTGAATGCTTTTAGGTGGCACATCAATTCAAACTCAGTTGGTGAAGTATGAGGACCCACCTTTGTTTAATGCCTCATCACAAGGCATTTTTCATAGGTCCCCACACCACCAAGTGCGGCTATTATGATTAATCATGTTAATCAAGACAGAGCTATAATAAACTGGAGGCAGAAGGCCAAAAAACAAAAGCCACCACACACCAGCCCCTGCTCCAGAGTCAGGGGCCGGCAAAATGAACTCGTAGAGAAGCCAGGCAGTCCAGGTTTCCTTGACAACTGTTCCCATAGAACCAGTGTTCAAAGATCGACTCAAACAAAGCACCTAGAGAGATTAATTGGTGATCAAGCTCCAATATCTAAAATGGCATCGAGATCGGAGGATACTGTGTGACCTACTTCTAAATTTAACTGGAAATTTGATCGATTGTGTGGTTGGAAACCTAACTTTCCTTCTTTCATTGTTTGTACGTGTGTGCGTGCACGTGTGTGTGTGTGTGTGTGTGATTTCCCCCCTTCCTTTTCAGTTCTAATATAAGAAGCACCATTTCAAGAATAGCTACTGTTCAATGTCTGCTTTGGAAAAACGTCACCTTTGAAACAATTATTTTTCATTTTAAACCAATAATCACCCCACAGGGGTAGCAAACACTGGTGAGGACTGAAAGGGAGGGAGTCTTAGGGTTTAAGACCGTTCTTTAAAACAAACATCTCCTTGTGCATGTAGGTGTGATGTGTGCTTTAATAATCTGGATGCACGGCCAAACACCAGGAAATTAATTCATAACCCAGACTGTCACAAAAACGCAAGTACACGCTCAGGAAGAGAAGACGACAATCCTACTGTGTCAGCCTTTCCCCAGTCTGCATGCACGACAGAAGACAACGCACCCAGCCGTTCCGGGCGCAGAATGAAACCGTGTGTGCGAACCAGAGGCAATTTGAAGAAAAGGTGTGGACAGAGAATAGCTGAACAATAAGCCAAGCAGCACAAAGAAACCCAATATGTTAGAATAATAGGAAGCTTTGAGATGCTGTCCTAATACTACTGAGCCAATCCTTGTCCCTCAAAGAAAAGACCAGCTACGCATGTACTCCAACCCCAAGGAGTAAACACACAACAAGAAGTCAATGAAAACGCAAACCAGAACAGAGACTTAAATCATTAGAAGTAGCTCAAGAAATTGCTTTTCAGCCACTCAGGGTGCGATGT
>NW_022111369.1:36685698-36687316 GCF_000313985.2 Echinops telfairi
TCAGGATCGATTCGATGACGAGTGTGGTTTGGCCTTTGGGTTGTTGTAACTAGTCATTATTCGTGATCACTGGGTTTGTGAGTGGGCCCTGTCTTTTCCTCATGTGGTTTGGGCACCATTAGGGCACTAGACCTGTGCCTTTGTGCAAGAACCACAGTCAGCCTGACCGTTTAGCCATCATGTTGTTGCCATTTCCCCCAGAAGTACTCACTCCACCTCTGAAGATGAGGATGGTGCTTAGAAGCAAGATCCTTGCACAGAGCAAATGATTGTGCTTAGCTCTTAACTAAAAGACTGATGGTTCCCACCCACCTAGGGGTGTTGTGGCAAGAAGGTCTAGCCGTCCACTTCGGTAACTATTCCAGCCGAGATAACCCCATAGAGTGGCTCTTTTCTGTTATGTGTGGGGCTGCCATGAGTCAGGCTCAATTCAATGGCAGGGAGTCTGGTCTAGGGTCTCTGGCATCGAAGCAGATTGCACCTCAAAACCATTGCCTCCATGGGAAGAATTCTCAAAGCCATGATATTTCCATAATGTCACCATTTCCAGAAATCACGAATCCTTCCCAAAGAGAAATAATTTTAAAAAATCATTTTATTAGAGGCCCTTACAGCTCTTATAACATTCCACACGTCAATTGTATCAAGAATATTTGTACATATGTTGCCTTCATCATTTCCAAAACATTTTCCACTTGAGCCCCTGCAAAGAGAAAGCGTTTGAATATGCTTTTGATTTTAAAATATTTGAACAAGACATTGAACTCACTCTTGGTGAGGATGTAGAGAACTAGCGGTTGCTTGGATTGTTGGTAGGAAATGATAACTGATATCAACTTTCTGGAAAGAAATGGAGCTCTATGTCCCAACATTTAAAAGGAAGGCATCGGACAAATGGCTCCATCTTCAAAAAGTATCTAGAATCCTTCAGCTTCTCATCACTCACTGTCACCTTGATCTAAGCCACCTGTTTCTCCACAGTAAACTCCCAACCGGTCACCATATTTTCTCCCTTGACCAGCAAGTCTATGTCCAACAAGCAACCAGAGCACATGACCCCGCTTATTATGTCCTCCAGTCTCATCAGACCAAAAGGCAAGCCTTTGCAGCAGCCAGATGGCTCTGCAGGATCTGTCCTCCCTTTTCCTACCCTCTCTCTCAGTCCTCCTTTCCTTCTTCCCCCCACCCCCTACCCCAGACCTCGTTTCTACTCCTCTTCTCTCTGCTGGATCCGTGCCAGCCATACTGGCCTTCTTGTGGTTCTCGAACTCACCAGGCAGGCAGGCCTCTGTCTCAGGGCCACGGTATCTGCTGTTCACGTGTCCTGCAAAGCTTGCACCCTCTTGTTCCTCCTTCACCAACTCGCAGCCTTCACACAAGTGCCTCCTGTGCAGGGAGGCCTTCTCAGACCCACTCTGGCTTCACAGTGCTCCACCACCCCATGTTCCTCGTCCCTGCATCATTTTTCTCCAGAGTACGTATCGACCTGTCACGTCTTTTCTAGCTTGTGCATATTATTTAAATATCATGTAAAAGAGTAATACACAAAACACTTGGAAGAATGAGGACCTACCCAAGCAGTTGATCTCTGAGTTACATAAGCTAATTTTTTAAATTA
>NW_022111369.1:36688417-36692513 GCF_000313985.2 Echinops telfairi
ATGGCAACAAATGTACAAATGTGCTTGACACGATGGATGGATGTATGGATTGTGATAAAAATTGAATGAGCCCCCAATAAAATGATTTTTAAAATAAGAATAAAAATAAAGAGAATGAACAGACAAGAAAAAGAAAAGAAAGTTCAATGTAATGAATTTAATGGTTAGCTTTCCTCTATAACGATTAAGGCTTCAGCCACAGCATGATCACCATTCTGTCAATTTTGCAGTGTTATGCTTTATATTTTCTCATTTTAGTACTCTCATTAATTGTCAACTTCTCAAGCCCAAAGTGTGTGTGTGTTGTGTGTTAGGACTTGGGGGAAGGTGAATCTTTTATTTCCCCCAATCTGTCTGGAGGTTGCTAAACCAGTCAGCCAGCATGCTTCCAGATTACTCTCTGTGTGAGCCGGATGCTAGGGATAGAACATTGGGCAAGATCCATCCGGGCCTTCCCAGCATAATGGAGCAGGCAGATGTTCATCTAGAATGTTGAGTGTTCTGGAAGGCTCAACACAGAGAGCGGTGGGCCTTTGTCATGGAGAACTTAACCTCCCAAAGAGTTCCTGGGTGGGGGTGACGGTTGAGAAATAGCTCTCTGAGTTAGTCCGGTTGATTCTGATCTGTCTTGGCAAAGTCGATGGGGAGGGAAGGCCTCTTCAAGCAGAAAGCACAGCATGTGCAGAGAAAAATGTTCCCGAAGCAGAAAGAAAGCTGTTTGACCCCAAAGTGGTCATGATCTCCGAGCCCAGTGTGGAATGTTCGTTAGACTTGACCCTACGGGGCCGGGAAGATCGCCTGATCTGTGTACTGACCCGCCTCCGCAGCCCTTCATTTCCTGACCCTGCCTTTCCCCACGCGTTGCACTGTTATGGGAGAGCAATTCAGACTCATTTTCCAGGCTAATAACCGAACTTTCAAATTCATTTTATTCTCTACTGCGCTTACTCGTGAGATAGAAAAGAAACTTTAGATGGCATCTAAATACCCTAGCTAAGAATAAGCGCTCATTAGGAGGGGAGGCTAAATTGCTCTTACTCTTGCTTTCTCCTGCTCCAGTCTCGGGGTGGTGCAACAGTGAAGTGCTCAAGTGTTAGACTCCTAGTCAGAAGGTGAGTGGCTCAAGTCCACCCAGAGGCACCTCAGAAACCAAGCCTGGTGATCTGCTTCCAGAAGGGCACAGCTTTGAGAGCCAAATGGAGCACAGTTCGACCTGCGCCTGTGGAGTCACCCTGAGTCAGAGTCAACGCACGGGTGACCCACGACATGTTCGACTAGACTCTCTTAGAGCAAGGTGGTGTGGGGCGGAATTTTAAGTGCAGGCCCCGTAGAGCCTGCATTCATATCCCAGCTCTGTCATTTACTTTCTTGTGAAAACTCGGGTAAGTGACTACGGTCTCTATGCCTCAGCTTGCTCATTTGCAAGATGGATGGTAACAATAGGTCCTTATAGACAGAGTGTCCACATAATTCTCATCCAAGCCTGGAGACTTTTGAGATGGGGAGGGACAGGTCAATAGGTCAATCTATGAAAAGCCTTTAGAATACTGCCCGGCGCATAGGCAGACCTGGTAGTTATCATTATTGAATGCTTTCATTGGTTCCTAAGATTAGAGTCGCCAACTGTTTTTAAACATCAACATGATTGAAAGGAAAATTGAGAAACTATTTAGAACTATGTGTTACTGTGGCCTACTTAAAAGTATTGTAACTTGAGGAGGATTATCTTTCAACAGAAGTTAAGCAAAGGAGAAGAAACAACAACAGAAAATACTAGGAGGGTGGAAGGAAGGTGAGGTAGAAAGGGGGAACCGATTACAGGGGTCTACATATAACCTCCTCCCTGGGGGTCGGACAACAGAAAAGTGGGTGCAGGGAGACGTCGGACAGTGCAAGATATGACAAAATAATAATTTATAAATTATCAAGGGCTCATGAGGGAGGGGGGAGCAGGGAGGGAGGGGGAAATGAGGATCTGATGCCTGGGGCTTAAGTGGAGAACAAATGTTTTGAGAATGATGAGGGTAATGAATGTACAAATGTGCTTTACATAAAGGATGTATGTATGGATTGTGATAAGAGTTGTATGAGCCCCCAATGAAATGATTAAAAAAGAAAAGAAAAGCAACCCACAGTTGTGCTTAGAAAAATCAGATCCTTTCAGTGAGTCATCTTGGTGACGTACTACCATTTCTAAAATGGGATTCAAAGTTATCTGATTTACAGATGTGGATGTTAATCTGCTGGAAGCATCAATAAGATGAGTACTTAGTGTCGTTCTGGTTATGAAGGTAATAACTGCTGGTTATAGGAAATTTGAAGATGAGTAAAGCAGGAAATGGAAGTCATTTATTATCCAACCACTCAAACTGCCCACACACCCTTATATGTAATATACCATGCTCTCCTCTATGCATACACATATGTATGTATGTGCATATGTCTGCTTGTCTCTTTTTCCAATATTGAATTTATTCTATAAATGCATGTAATGAATTTGTGGTATAGGATACAATACCATCCCCCACATCCCATAGCACCCCCAAAAGCAATATTTAAACCTTCACTTGCCAAGATTAGCAGGAAGTTCAATCTAGCTTCCTTCCTTACCTCCCCCACCCACCCCCTTCCACCTCTGTCCCCACCCAGAAATGTATCATTGTTTGCTACGGTGGGGATGTGGAGTTAATCTAATCTGTCTAGAATCATAGAAACCATGTCCTGGATGTAGCCACTTGTCAGTGTTAACTATAAACTAGGAGCTTGACATCAGGTTGATCCAGGGTATTCTGTAAGGTCAGCAGTAGCCAGACTCTTCCCAACCACACAGTCACCTTCTGAGGTAGGGTAGATTCCTAGGGTAGATTCCTCTCTCCTGGCTCATGGGCATAGACTAATCACTGGTTCCATTTTCCTTTGATGTCTGAGGTATAGCAGATCACCAGTCCCATCTCTCCCCCTCCTCCAGGTAATCTTATTCCAATTATCCTGGCACGAGGCTTAGTTTGGTCCCTCCCAATCTAACCCTGAAAGAATTGTGCAACTTTGAATTTCTGGGATAAATTGTTGGCATGTTAGTCTCTTCCCCTCCAAAGGCCCCTGAGCTTTTTATGCAAATTAGACCACTTCCTCAGAATTGTTTGTACTAAGAAGCCCTGGGAGAGATGCCTAGGCTCAGCCCCAGAAAATATATTGTTCTTCCTTCAGGCCACACGGGCCTAACTGCCTTCTTACATTTCGTAACAAGTTAGTAGCTATTTATTAAATACTTCTTCCTGTTTAAAAAAATAGTGTGTTTCAAGAGGCCAGTAGGGTGGCATAATTTTTAAGTCCCTTCACTGTGTTCTGGAGCCCCTAGTGATGCCACAGCTCGCACACTCAGCTACTAACTGGAAGGCTGATGATTCACGTCCATGCAGAAGGGCCCCAGAAGAAAGATCTGGTGATCTACTTCCACAAATTGCATCACGGAAAGCCCCATGGAGTTCTAGTCTGACACACCTGGGGTGGCCAACAGTTGGAAGAAACACCATAGCAATTGTTTGTTTAAATAACTGATTGTCATGTGCTTTTGTTGAAAATATTCTTAGCAGAACACACATCAATTCAACAATTTCTGCATGTATAATTCAATGGCATTGATGACATTCTTCAAGCTGTGCAACCACTCTCGCTCTCCAAGTCAGAATTATATTGTTAGTATAATATAATTATATTAACCATATAATTCCTTCATTATCAACATGAGCTCACTGCCCCCTAACCGCCTTATCGAGAGGTAGAGCAGAAGCACTAAATATAAGAGCAAGCCAGTGAACTGGGCTGGCCCTGAAATCAGAGCCCTAAAATTCCAAACCCAAAGACTTTCTGGTTGATGTTGTCAGTTCGATCCCATACAGATGGTTTTTAAAAGGTCACAGTACTCAAGATGGGCAGTCTTCGCTAACGAAGCTGAACAGCCGTCTGGTTTACGAGTCCTGATAATGCAGTAGCTGTGCAGCGCACGGCTGCTCTGTGGGAGAAAGACAAGGCTCTACTCCCCTAGAAGTGGCGTTGCTGCTTTGTACTATGGGTCACTATGAGGCAGAATGTGCTT
>NW_022111369.1:36694919-36699922 GCF_000313985.2 Echinops telfairi
TGGTCCCTCTTTTCTTATCTTTATGATGCTCCTCCTGCATTCTAGTTGTGTTAAAGTTCCCTCTAAGCAACTCTCCTGGGCTGGATTCTGTGGAGTCCCTCTGGTATGTGTCACTCCGTCGCCATCTTCCCGGAAGTCCAATAATTAAGATTTAAAGATTATCTCAGTACCATAGGTTCAAGAGTTCATCGAACTTCAGTAGTTCCAGAAAGACTGGATTCCATGATAATTTTAAAATATCTTCCACATTTCCCCCCCTTTTGACCAGGATTCTTCTATTGAGTATTAGATCAAAATGCAATGGTAAGCAGGTGTCCTCCAATTCTGGTCCCACAGAGTCAGTTGCTAATGGAGCAATTAGACTTGCATCTCTCCTCCTATTCCTGACTCTCCTTCCTCTGATCTTCCAGGTGAATAGATTCCAATTGTTGTATCCCAGATGGCCTCTTGTAAGCTTTTAAGATCCCAGGCACTAACAATGAACTAGAAAGTAGAGCGGAAACACTAACTGCAATGTAAAGCCAATTAACTGGGATGTCCATGAGATTATGGCCCTAAAACTCCCAACCTTGAAACAAATGGCATCAGCTGTTTAGCTGTGCAGAAGCTGCCTCAGCAGTTGCTCTTTTCTTCTGGCACTGGTTGTTTTTTATGTGTACCTATGACACTGTTCTAGGCCTAGTACTGTATGAAAGTCATGAGTGTTGAAGAACTTGCACTTTCGTGAGAGGGAAGGAAGATAGCAAACAACCAGTGGGTGACACACTGCCATTCATTTCAGCTTTGTATTGCACCCTGAATTCCCACGACATAGTATGAGTGAACTATGTCATTCCTGAACGTGTTCAAACAGCCACAAACATTGTTAGAACAATTGCTGTAAGTTCAACAGAAGTGGAAAGGGGTTTTTCAAGGATGAACATGATATGTTCAAAGAAGGGAAGTTGCCTAGCTGTTTCTAATATATCAAGAAACAGCTATTGTCCAATTGGCCTCCCTCTAAAGGAGTGGGATCCTACTCTGGCAGTGAAAAGATGGTTGAGGATCAATCACACAGCAGATGATGCTCAGATGAAATTGAAGAATATTTTGAGGGCGCAATCAAGAAGCAACATATCTTAAGTAACTGTTTTATTGTTTTTGTCAGGTATTATTTAATATTTTTCATTGGTATTTTAAAATTCTTTCTTATAACAGGAGCCCTGGTGGTGGTTACTCGTTGGGCTTAAATCCTCATAGTTGTCAGTTTGAAACCACCAGCAGTTCCGCACGAGAAAGCCTGGGGTTTCTACTCCTGTCAACGTCTCCGAAACCCACAAGGGGTCACCATGAGTCAGCACTGACTTGATAACCGTGAGTCTGCCCACTTGGCTAGCTCCTACCTTGGCATTGCTTGTCTAGATTTACAATTCCAACTCTCACTTGACATGAAGAGGGGTCGGAAACTGGTACAACCAGAAAATAAATAATGGCAGAAGTAGTTGTTTGACAGGAGTCCTGGCAGCATAGTGGTTATGAGTTGGGCTGCTAACCCCAAGATGAGCAGTTTGAAACCACCAGCCACTCTACAGGGTCAAGGTCTTTCTACTCCTGTAAAGAGCTACAGTCTCAGAAATGCAACAGGGGTAGTTCTACTCTGACCTATAGGGTCACTGGGAATTGGCATCAACTCAGTAGCAGAGAGTTTTAGAGTTGTTGGTTAACAGCAACCTCAATAATCCTACCCCCCTGGCACTGTGGCTTAACCACCGAGTATTTGGTTTCACAGTCTGGATTTCAAAACTCTGTAACATATTACACCCACATCAAGAACATGAAGAAACAATTTAGACTGGAGCAAAGACTTTTTAAGGAAGGTTGGAGGAAAGGGGAAAGGAAAGCAATAGTCACAATTTAAAAAAAATCTAAGTTACCCATTTCTAAACAATCCCACAGAAATGAATCTCAGCATGCATCCCTCCAACCCCCAGCCTCTCCTCTTTGAATGTTCCCAAGTGCTTGAAGTCTTCAGCCGCAAGCTTCCCTATAAATGGCAAAACAGCGGAGTGCAGCCTCTGTGTTTTGATTTCTAGGAACCAGAAGGAGGAGAAAAATGTTATGTGTCACCGTGTATAGTTAATGTTTACCTTGTGCAAGTCTGACAGTTATTAATTAAGCAACAATGTCTTACTTCCCAAATTTCTCTTGCCAGTGGTTCTTCTGTTATCTGTTTAAAATCTTCTAGGCCTCCGTTTGACTTTCACTTCACTCTTACTTAAAAAATGTCCCTATCTTGGGCCAAAGCAAATACTCTCTGTCTATCCCTCCCTCCAGCCCTTTCCTTCCACAATATAAACAGTATTTTCCCAAAAACATCCCATTCAACTTGGTGCTTATATTAGCCTTTGTGATGGATTGAATTGTGTCCACCAAAAATACATGCTGAACTTCTTAACCCCTGGTGACCTGTAAACATCTCCTTGCTCAGAAATAGTCTTTGAGGTATTACCCACTTAGCGGCCATGAGGCTTTATAATGCCTGGAAAAGCTGGGAGAAACAAGAACCAAACTCCAGAGATAAAATGGCCAGGCTGATGGCCTGAGAAAAGACCAATCGCCTCACCACTGGACCAATAGGTAGCACTATGATAAATGGAGGAAAGATTAAACATGGAACCAGCAATCAAGAGATCAAATGACACAGTGCATTAGGTTTGAACTGCTTTATAAGATGTCTTTAAAGTGTTGAAAAGTAAGGAGATTACTTTAAGGATTAAGGTGCACCTGACCCAAGCCACAGTGTGCTCATTTGCCTCATAGGCATTTGAAAGCTGGACATTGAATAAGGAAGGCCAAACATGTGTTGGATTCATGGTGCTGGAGAAGAATATTAAAAGTGTCGTGGACTGCTCAAAGGACAACCCGATCTGTATTGGAAAAAGGAAGGCCGGAGTGCTCCTGAGAGGCAAGAATGGCAAAACTTCATCTTGCATACTTTGAGCCTATTGTTAGGAGAGCCCCGTCAGTCCCTGGAGAAAGACATCATTTTGGGTGGAGTGCAGAAATGGACTTTGGTAAAGTACAAGGACGGCCCTCAGTGAAATGAATGGAAACAGTTGCTGCATCGATGGGCTCAGCATAGGAAGCATTGTCAGGATGCACACGGCTGTGCAGTGTTTTGTTCTGTTGTGCATAGGGACGCTATGGGTCAGAGTCAATTCCAAGGCACCTAACTACAACACGGGACTTTGATGATGTTCTTCAATGAGTGCCATACTCCGTCCAAGGTCCCTAGACCAAAGACCTAGAGTTAGAAAACCAAAATGGAAGAATGTGGTCAGCATGTCTTAAACTGAAAGAACTAAAGAAAAAATTCAAGCCTCCAATTGAAATATTGAAACATTGTCTGGGCAGAATATTGAATGATGCGGGAAACATACAAAGAAGATGGAAAAAATACACAAAGTAACTGTACAAAATGGTCAGTTATTTCAAGAGGTAGAATATAATCAAGCACCAGTGGTGCTGAAGGAAAAAGTTCAAGCTGCATTGCATGTATTAGCCAAAAATAAGGCTCCAGGAATTGATGCAATAACTATTGAAATATTTCAACAAGCTGATGAAGCACTGGAAGAACTTATTTGTCTATGCCAGGAAATTGGGAAGACAGCTACTTCGCCAACTGACAGGAAGTGATGCATATTTGTACCCTTTCCAAAGAAAGGTGATCTAACAGAATGCTCAAACTGCAGAACAATACCATTTATAGCACATGCAAGTAAAATGTTGCTGAAGATCATTCAACAACAGTTGCAGCAACACATTGACAGGGACCTGCCAGAGGTTCCGGCCAGATTCAGAAGACGAGGAAAAAACAAGGGATCTCATTGCTGACTCAGACGGATCTTGGCTGAAAGCAGAGAACACCAGAAAGATGTTTACTTGTGTTTCATTGACTAAACTAAGGCACTCGGCTTTGTGGATCATAACAAACCATAGATAGGATTGAGAAGAACGAGAATTCCAGGGCACCTCATTGGGCTCATGTGGAACTTGTACCTGGATCAAGAGGCCGGTTTGTGAACAGAACAAGGGAATATTGCATGGTTTTAAATCAGGAAAGATGGGCTTCAGGGTTGTATCCTCTCACCATACTTATTCGATCTATATGCTGAGCAAATGATCAGAGTATGTGAAGAAGAATATGGCATCGGGATTGGAGGAAGGCTTATTAACAACCTTCAATATGCAAATGACACAACCTCGCTTGCTGAAAGTGAGGAGGACTTGAAGCACTTGCTGGTGAAGATCAAGGATCACAGCTTTCGTTTTGGATTACAATTTATTGTAAAGAAAACCAAAATCCTCAAAACTGAGCCAATATGTTAAATGGAGAAAAGAGTGAAATTGTCAAGGATGTCATGCCTGGATCAAATTACAAATCTTTCAATTAGCAACTGAGACCTTAACCAGTGCACTAGCAGGGCTCCTTTTTAGGTTAACATTGGAACACAAACAATTTGCATTACCTAGGATTCTTTCAATCCCCAATCCAGACTCACTGCCATTGAGTTCATTCCAACTCATAGTAGCCCTACAGTGTAGAAGAGAACTACCCCTGTGGGTTTCCAAGGCCATAAATTGTTACAGAAGTAGAAAGCCTCATTTTCCCCCCCAGCCGAGCAGCTGATGGGTTCAAATTGCAGAAGAGAGGACTCTACTCTGCACCAACAAAAGAGTACAGCCAAGAAAACCCTATGTGGCACTACTGCTTTGTCACATGGGGTTGTTCTGGGTTGGAATTGACTCTACAGCAAACTACTACTGACCTAAAGGTTGCTGGTTCAAATTCATCCAACAATATTGTGAAATGAAGATTGGCAGTCTGCTTCCCAAAAAGAGTACAGCCAAGAAATCCCCAGGGAGCACTTGGGCCACCATGAGTCGAATCAATTCCACAGCAATGAGTTACTTTGTTTGCTATTATTAATTTTTTTCCTTTTATTTTTTTAAATCATTTTATT
>NW_022111369.1:36700765-36702116 GCF_000313985.2 Echinops telfairi
CTATACTTTTTGATAGCCGGGCACCATCAGCTTTCTTCACCACATTTGCTTATGCACCCATTTGTCTTCAGCGATCTATGGGGAAGGTGAGCACACAATGATATGATTTTTTTGAGAGCCATTATGGAGTTCCTGGGTGGTACAAACAGTTAACACACTCGATTGTTACCCAAAAAGTTGGAGATTCAAGTCCACCCAAAGGAGACTTGGAGGAAGATCTGGTGATCACTTTTGACCAAAAGAAAAAAGAAAAGACAGCCATTGAAATCCCTATAGAGCAGAGTTTTACTTTGATAACTTGAGCTCGCCATGAGTCAGAATTGACTTTAAGGAAACTGGTTGGGGCCACTCTGCCTCAGACCTTTGTATTTGAAGCAAATCCCCCCCATGGTTTGCCAGGGATTTCTGTTCTTTGCTGCTGCAAACAGCATAAATAATATATCAAAGTTTACAACTGTATCTGAGTCTCTGGGGCCTAATAGGACCACTCGGCTTGCACCAATGTGAGCTGAGATACTCTCCAGATGGTCTGAGCAGTGTTTCTCAATCTTGCTTGCACAATAAAATCACTGGGCAGAAGGGTAGAGGTGGGGCATTTGGTCTAGACTGGGGTTTGGGGCTTGATATTTTTGAAAAGCTCCCCAGACTCTTTTCATGTGAGAGCTATTGGTCTCTGAGCACAAAGGGCACAAGATATATTTTAGTATGCATTTTTCCTTCTTAATGCGGTCCCACCCCACCCTGGCTCTCTCCCCATATTCTCCCCACCTCCCAATGTAACGTGGGGTAAGCATACATCCTGGTTTTCCCAGGAAAGTTTGTTAACTGTAACTGTGGCATAATTATTAATTATACTCCCTAGTATTTTCAACCGTGTCCTAGTTTAGATGATGAATGCTACTGAAAGCAGCACTTTGTGGTGGCAGTGTAACCCTTTCATGGACTCTTCTGAGACATATATATTGCTCACCTATATTTCCCTCCTCTGGGGTTTATTGGGCAGCTGCTATCCCACTGACAATATGTGCAACTATCAGTAGGGGACCTGTATAACCTGTATAAGAATGGGTGACTGCTGCAAGTTACTGTTTTTACAGGGTGTTAAATGGGGTGACATCCTGGAGGTGTGATTTTACAAAACCTTTGTCTCTAGACTTTTTGTACTGGAAGATAAACCTGGTAAGTGTATTTCTTGGCTCCTATATGCTGTTTGGAAGGTGTGATAGGCAGGCTTTGTGACAACTCAGCCTGAATTTGACTTTCTTGTGATACATTTTCTTGTACCCTGAATTCTAAGCCTTGGACTACTAACTGCAAGGTGGGCTGTTCAAGCCCACCGACTGCTTTTTTT
>NW_022111369.1:36703544-36705584 GCF_000313985.2 Echinops telfairi
AACAATCCATACATCAATGAAAGGGCTTTAATCAAGAATCTTACTACAACCAACCCCTCTTCTTCAGATTAAGCTAATGTGTGCCTTCTACGTGTTCACCAACATACTTGGCTGGAGTTTGTCAAAGACTGGTTCAGCTAGGTGCTTTCATTCCATCCCGGAACATTTAGGACGGAAGACTGAGGGTAGAGCGGAGTTAAGAAAGCTTATTTCCTGAATATCTGTTGTTGTTGTTGTTGTTGTTGTTGTTGTTAGATTCCATCGAGTTGGTTCCACCTCAGTGGCCCTCTGTTCAACAGAACACAACACTGCCCCGTCCTGTGCCATCCTCACCACCGTTTTTCTGTTTCAATCCATTGTGGCAGCCACCGTGTCAATCCATCCTGTTGGGGGGCTTTCCTCATTTCTGCCGCCTCGCTGCCTTAGCAACATGATGCCCTTCTCCTGACAACAAGTCCAAGTACTGGAAGTGAAAGCTCACCATTCCTGCTTCGAAGGAGCATTCTGGCGATAGTTCTCCCAAGACAGATCTGTTTATTCTTTTGGCAATCTACGGCACTTTCAATTTTCTTCTCTAACCTATTCATTTTTCTTCTGTCTTCCTCATTCAAGTTCAACTTTCACATGCATCTGTGGCAATGAAAATAGCATGGCTTAGGTCAAGCACCTTTTAGTCCTTAATTAACCTCCTTGTTTATTAATGTTTTAAAGAGGTCTGTGTAGTAAGTTTACCCAGTGCAATCCATCCTTTGATCTTTTGACTTCTGCTTCCATAAGCATTGATTGTGGATCCGGCAAGATAAAATCTTTGATAACTTCAATCTTTTATCCCTTTATCATAATGCCACCTATTGGTCCAGTCAAGAGGATTTTGGTCTTCTTTACATTGAATTGTAATCGATATTGAGGCTGTAATCCTTGCTCTTCCCCAGCAAGTGCTTCAAATCCTCCTTCCTTCCAGCAAGCAAGGTTGTGTCATCTGCATATCATAAATTATTAATAAACCTTCCTCCAATCCCGATGCCATATTCTTCTTCACATACTCTGATCATTTGCTCAGCATATAGATTGAATAAGTATGGTGAGAGGATACAACCCTGAAGTCCATCTTTTCTGATTTAAAACCATGCAGTATTCCCTTGTTGTGTTCACAAAACGGCCTCTTGATCCAGGTACAAGTTCCACATGAGCCCAATGAGGTGTTCTGGAATTCTAATTCTTCTCAATGCTATCCATAGTTTGATATGGTCCACACAGCCAAATGCCTTCGCCTAGTCAATGAAACACAAGTAGACATCTTTGTGGTATTCTCTGCTTTTAGCCAACATCCATCTGAGTCAGCAATGATATTCCTTGTTTTTCATCGTCTTCTGAATCTGGCTGGAACCTCTGGCAGGTCCCTGTCAATGTGTTGCTACAACTGTTGTTGAATGATCTTCAGCAACATTTTACTTGCATGTGCTATAAATGATATTGTTCTGTAGTTTGAGCATTCTGTTAGATCACCTTTCTTTGGAATGGGTACAAATATGGATCATTTCCTGTCAGTTGGCCAAGTAGCTGTCTTCCAAATTTCCTGGCTTAGACTTGTGAGTGCTTTTAGTGCTTCATGAGCCTGCTGCAACTTTTCAATTGTTATTCCATCAACATCTGGGGCCTTGTTTTTGACTAATGCTTTCGGTGCAACTTGAACATCTTCCTTCAGCCCCATTAGTCATTGTTCATATGCCACCTCTTGAAATTCTGTGGTGTCCACCAGTTCCTTTTGGAACTCTGTGTATTCTTTCTGTCTTCTTTAGATGCTTCCTGTGTCATCCAATATTTGCCCATGGAATCTTTCAATTTTGCCACTCAAGGCTTGAATTTTTTCTTTAGCTCTTTCAGTTTAAAATATGAATAATTTTTAGGCTCACTTAAAGAGTGGTGGTTTTAACTCAGTAGTTCTATGGAATACAGACCTGGATATTTGTTTCCTTAAGGATTATATCCAAGAAAATCCTATAAAACAGTTTTCCTTTGTAATATAAGTAGTTGGTATAA
>NW_022111369.1:36708992-36717921 GCF_000313985.2 Echinops telfairi
CACATTTGCTTATGCGCCCGCTTTGTCTTCAGCAATTGTGTCGTGAAGTTTTAAACATGCATATGTACAGATTTAGTGTGTTCATAAATGGGCTGTATTTACATAAACTCAGACTATAACATACCACATCTGCTGGCTGTAATTCTCTTCAGTTAGTGGAATGGTGGATTCAGTCCATTCACTATTATGCAAAACATGTAGAACAAATAGGGCCAAACAAACATGCTCTGCGTCATTCCATGAAAGTGCTTCGAGTGTGTGTGTGAGAGAGTGTGTGTGTGCGCTTGGAATGGAGTGTAAGTAAAAAGTGTGGACTATAAATGACATTCTCAAATCCCTCTGAGAAATCAGATTATTTCCTTAACTCTGCGTTTAGAGCCGCTGGAGTTGGTGGTGAATACAGGGGTGACTGCTGAAGTGGGCAGAGAGGCTCACTGGGATTGTCCATGGAAAATAAAACCCAAACACCTGAAAGTCTCAAGAACATGGTCATTTAGGAGGCCCTTAGCAAAAAGGATGGGCTAAGGCAATTATGTGATAGAGTGAGATTCAATTTACAACCCTCTTCCTAATATTTAATCAAGTCCTATTGATTCTCCCTCCTAAATATCTTTGAAATCTGAATCCTATTCTAGTCTAATCTTGCTCTGGCACCCCAGGACTCAGCTAAAAATCACTGCCTTGGTCACTTATGTCCCTCAGTTTTCTCATAAAGGGGATATATTGATCAATTTGTCTACTTTAATAATGCCTCCTTGTCAGCAGGTCTGTTTCCAAGTCGCTAGCTGAGTGCAAACAGGCTTCATGACCATCATTATTTAGCCACGTCTGGACCTGACCTATAATTAATATACTAAATTCTCTACCTTCTAGAATAAGTTTCAGAGACTCTTCTGACATCCATTTTGGCCTTTTTGCTTTCTCTCCTGTCTTTTTAATACCTTTTTGCTTTCTTCTTGTATGATGCTCCTGAGGTCATCCAGTGCTCAATGTATCAAATCTGTTCTCAAGATGGTCTCTAACGCCAAATGGGCTTGGCTCCTGAGGACTTGTTCTCATTTTCTTCAGCTTCAACCTGAATGTGCATATGAGCAACTGATGGTCTGGTCCGCAGTTGGCCACTTGACTTCTTCTGAGATGGACGTACTGAGCATCTCTGTCGTCTCTTTTCAGAAAGTGGTCTATGTGATTCCTGTGCGTTCCATCTGGGGAGGCCCACATATCTAGTCACCATTTCTATTGTTGCAAAAACTTGTATTTGCAATAGAGAAATCGTTGGTTTTGCAAAATCTTATCATGTGATCTCCAGTGCCATTTCGATCACCAAAGCCAGATTTTCCAACTACTGATTCTTCCTTTTTGTCTTTAATGTTCACATTGTACTCACCAGGAATAATCGATGCATCTTGATTGCCTGGTTGATCCATTTCAAACTGAAGAAGTTAGTAGAAGTCTTTCATTTCTTTATCTTTGCCTTTAATGGTTATTGCATAAATTTGAATAATAGTCATATTAAATCTTCTTCATTATGGACGTGATATTATGCTATCACTTACAACATTGTACTTCAAGACAGATCTTGAAATGCTCCTTTTGACCACAAATGTAATACCCTTCCTCTTTACTTTGCCATTTCTGGCATAGTGCACCAACTCAAAATGGCCAATACCAGTCCGTTTCTGCTCATGAATGCCTAGGGCATTGACCTTTATTGTGCTTCACTTCATTTTTGATGATTTCCAATTTAGATTCATACTCCATACATTTCATGTTCCAATTATTGGTGATTTTATAGCCATTACTTCTCCTTTGAATCATGCCATACTAGCAAATGAAGATCCCCAAAGCTTTGTGCCATCCATGTCATTAAGGTCAACTCTAATTTCAAGAGACCGGCTCTTCCCTCTCATATTTTGAGTGCTTTCCAACTTGAGTGGCTTGCTTTCTGGAGCTATATCAGTGTTCCACTGCTGTTCATGGGCTTGTCAGTGGTTAGCTTTTCATAAGTAAACTGTCTCTTCCTTCTACCTCGTCTGTCTTACTGCAGAAACCTCACTGAAATTTGTTTACCTTGGGAAACCCGATTGATATTTAAAATGCCAGTGATATAGCTTCTTGCATCACTGTATCATTCAAGCCACCACAGGATGACAAACTGATAGGCCCACTGCCACCAGGTGGATTCCAACTCATATCGACCCTGTACAGGGTTTCTGAGACTGTGTAAATCTTTACAGGAGCCTGATCTTTCTCCTGCACTGTGGCTAGTGGAGTTGAATCACTGAGCCTGGGGCTAGCAGTCCAACACTTATCCAATGTTTACCCAACAGTGCACGAGGGTTCCTTGGTCCTTGTAATGAGCCCCACTTGCTTGCTGAAAGTGAAGGAGTTGAAGCCCTTGCTGATGAAGATCAAGGATTGCAGCCTTCAGTGTGGATTACAACTCAATGTAAAGAAGACCGAAACCCTCATAAATGGACCAGTAGGTAACATCAGGATAAATGGAGAAAAGGTTGAAGTAGTTGGGGATGTTATCTTGCTTCAATCCACAATCACTGCTCATGGAAACAGCAGTCAAGAGATCAAAAGACGAGCTGCGTTGGATACATCTGCTGCGCAGACCTCTTTACAATGTTGAAGAGCAGAGTTGTTCTTTGAGGACTCGAGTGTGCCTGACCCAAGTCTCATATGCGAGTGAAAGTTGGACATTGAATAAGGAAGATGAAAGAAGAATTGATGAATTTGAATTGTGACGTTGGAGAAGAATATTGGAAGTTCCATGTACTGCTAAAAGGACACAGATCTGTCTCGGAAGAAGCATGGCTAGGGTGTACCTTAGAGAGAAGGATGGTGAGACTCCATCTTACATGGTTTGGGCATGTTTTCATGAAAACCTTGTCCTTGCAGAAGGACATCATGTTTTTGATAAAGTTACGAGGCAATGAATAAGAGGAAGGTCATCAAGGAGATGGATCGACACAGTGGCCGCAGTAATAAATTCAGACATAGGAACTATGGTGAGGATGGTGCAGGACCGTGTAGTGTTTCATTCTGTTGTGCATAGGGTCGCTATGGGTTGGAACCAAATCAATGGCACATAACAACAGCAACAACAACAAATTTAAGCTGGCTTGAAGTAAATCCTATTTTGGGACCCAACCATTTACATCACAGGACCCATTCCATTTTCTGCTTTAGTGCTTACTATTTCATAGAAACTGTAACTTGTTGGATGGCTCCCTTCTCCATTGGGCCTTGAACTCCTTTGAGGGCAAGGCCTTTGTCTTGTTCATCTTTTGTATCCCCAGCACTTAGACGAGTGATCTGCTTACTAGTAGAGGGTAAGTGTTTAGAAAGTACTTTTAGAGTTTAGGGTCAACCCTTTCACAACTTGTATTGATCCTGCCTTAGTGTGACTATATTTTTCAATCGGGTTTTGACAGCCTAGACATTAAGCACAAACAGCTGCTTCTGAGAGCTCTGTGAGGCGCAGAGTGCTGTACTAGGACGCACTTTCTAACAGCGCTGGGAAATGCCAGACTCCCGGGCCGCAGGGGAACCTAAGGGAGCTCCTCAGTAAAAGACTGACCACTCTCTTGATTTGAAAACATTCCTTTGTTTCATACCACAGCAAATCTGTGGAAATAATAATGGAAAGCTTCTATTAAAAAATCTATCTATAATGTTATTATAGCAAGAAAACAACCTGTTATCATATGTCCACATCCCGATAGTCCTTGATGTGTACGTGTGTGATATCATTGACTAATTTTTTATTACGTGCCAGGGTTGTAGTCATCATGAAGACGGACATTTTTCTCTTTAACAATTCATGATAATTGTATCTCCAAATTGCTACATAGACTTTCTGTGTGTTAATTGCTCCACATTAGCTTTATTGGATATTAATCAAAGTACTTAAATTCCTCTATTATAAACATTTACATTAATCCCACCCTCTCTTCTTTCTTTCCATCCTTCTTTTTGTTACTGTAAAAATGGTTGCATTGTATAACTTGGTGAACATTCTTCTATTCTTTATGCTTGTTTCCTTTAGAAGGATTTAACCCGACACCCAATCACTCCTCTAAAATTCTGGATGCTTTTGTCCAACTACAGGCATTTCCTGAGCACCTCCTATTCCAACAGCTGAACAGTAGAGACATAATAATGAAAGTGGCACCTGGCTCTTAAGCGTTCTCTGCAACGTAATGGAACAGACATTAACAGACAAATTAGAATGCTATGGACTAAAACATAGATGTGAACATTGCTGTGGAAACCTTGGCTAACTTTGTCTAAGGGCAATTGACTTGCTGTATCCTTTCCAAAGTATATTCCCTTGCTGAAGATTATGCATATACTGGCTGTCTTTCAATCTTTTGAGCCCCAATACTATAACTGAAGATATTCAGAAGAGGAGATTTGCAACTCCCCTAATAGTAATAAATATGGCATAGTGATTACGAATTGGGCTGCTAATGGCAAGGTCTGTATTTCGAAACCACCAGCTGCTGCAAGGAAAGCAGACGGCTTTCTACAGCTGTAATGAGTTACAGTCTCACAGGGGCAGCTCTACCCTGCCTAGAGAGTCCCCATGAGTCAGAATCGACTCAGTGGCAGTGAGTGTGGTTTGGGGTATTGAAATTATATTAGGTGACAGGCATTATGTTAAGTGGTTTATGTGTCTAATACAATTTCATTTTCTCAACAACAACGTGAAGTAGTTATTATTATAATCTCATTTTATGGAGGAGGAAGTAGGCAACACTGCCAAGTAACTTGCCCAGAGTCATACAGGTAGAAAATCACAGAGCCAAGTTACAAATATAACTGGATCAGATATGGAATCTGACTCTTAAACACTATAAATGTCCCCTCTCTGAGTAATATAACACTATGACTAGGAGAATCTTTTACAAACTGAAATCCCTTCCTATAAGGGAATAGAGGCAAGCTGTACTTGTAAATGCAATGCTTTCTTTCCAGCAAGAGACTTGCCGGAAAGCATAGTCTTGTTTTTGAAGACTTGGTGTCTTTACTTTTAGGTCTACCTGAGGGGACAGAAAACTGCAGCTCAAGTCATGTACAGTTCTCTCACTACATACATGGGGCCATGGAGTAAAATTGAAAATGAAAATAAAACTATCATAGTTTCATTTAAACTATGGTACTCAGATCATAGTGATTTTGTTTATAAATATATAGTTGTGAAATATGTTTGTTTATAAAAATAATTTTAAATTGTTGTGAGGGACAGGAGTGGATGGTTAATGGTGGCCTTACATGAGAGAATGAAACATTGCCTGGTCCTGTGCCATCCTCATCATCAGGGATATGTGCAAGTCCATCATTGTGGGCATCCGCAATGTACCAGTCCACCTCCCCAGGAGTCTCTCTCAACCCTGGTGGCCCTTACATCACCAAGCACCAGTCAAGCACCATCAGTCCTCCAGTGATTGCTCTCTTCGGGTGATGCGCTCAAAGCGAGAGAGTCAAACAGTGCTCTGTGGTGGTTTATGAGGTTTTTGTTGGCAATTTTTTTTGAAGTAGATTGCCAAACCTTTCTTCCTGTAGCAACTTGCATCTATAAAAATATATAAACATCCTCATAAATGTTTTCTAGGAAAGGAGTTATCATCAATGAACCTATGTCTAAATAGGAAAAAGAACTTATGTTTGGCTAAGCCCCGCCAAAATAATTCCCGAGACAGATTTATGAGCAAATTACTTATTAAGGAAATGCACTCACTCCTCCCTTATGAACATGGTTAGTTTCCAAAGACCAGATTGTTCTTCAAACACTGGCTTTATGTGAACTTGGAAGGCGCCCACACCATTGCATAACTAGCAAAGTACATCATTATGTAACTGCCAAATTACATCATTACATAACTGCCAAGCCAGTTAGAACTGTAGCCCCAACAAGTTGACCCATAACCTTAACCATCACAGCTAGCATTACTCTCACTCCAGACCTTGTCATTCAATCCTTCAAGACATATGTCATTCATGCATAAAATAGTTGGATAATAGATTTTGTTTACTATTGTTGTCTATGTGAAATGCTGGATAATGAGGTAGTTGATAAGTGAAGAGGAAGGTGTATTCCCAGGAGAAACCTGTAAGGAAGTGGGTGGAACAAGTGGGAAACGCGGAGCACGGCATGATTGGAGGTGAAGGTTTTGCTTCGGCCTATATCCCAGTGAGCCCTGGAGTGTGCATTGCGCCTCTGAGTTTACCAGTGAAGACCAGAGAGCTGAGCGTTGACACGACGGCACCCATCAGTCATTTGGGTCACTCCACATAGCCATACATTCCCAACCACCTTCTGCTCCCGAGGTCTCGGGAAGCAGTTCCAGTAGCCCTTGGGAGTCCTCTGAAGGAGGTGACAGGTGTGAGCTGCTGGCAGAAAAAGCATGCTGGGGTGGAGGGATGGATACACAGAGCATGTAAAAGTTATACTCTTTGGAAAAGTGTACCTCCAAGAAGCCATACTGGCCAGGGTTAAGAGCAGAGTCTGGGCGCGTGCCTCTATTTACATTCTGACTACTCTAGATCAGATTCTGAACTGTGCCCACTCAGCCTCGGTTTCCTCCTTTGGAAAATAGGAATAAGATCTTCTACTGTTAGGCTTCAAGATTCAATTCAATGAGATATTTTATTTGAAATGTTATTTTGATGACTATTATAAGCAGGTTTTCAATAATTGGGAGCAACTGGTTCTGATTGGTTATAAAGTTCATTTTTTAAATGTTGTCAACCTTGTGGGTATAGGCTGAGAAATCGCCTCTGCTAACATGAATGGAAGGGAGCACAGAACGAGGATATTCTTGGCCGGTGTAACCAAGCCTCAGGGAGAGGAGTGACGCTGCCGAGGACAGAGGAATGAACTTAGTCTAAGCATCCAATTGGAAAGGAGATACATACTTGCTCACCAATGTTTTCATTCTAACTTTTTATTATAAAAAATCTTGAGCCTATACAAAAAAGGAGAAGAAGGCATTGTTGTGTTATGAACATATTTTCAACAATTATCTACTTGTTTCATCAGTATCCCCCACCAATTCCTTCCTTCCTGAGCTATTTTGAAGCAAAGCTCAGCTATTTTATCATTACATCTATGGCTATCCTAATATGATTCTCTGAAAGATTGATAACTCTTTTATTTTGATGTTTTAAATTGTTGTTGGTAAGTGAGTTCTGACTCATAACAGCTCTGTGTCCACAGAATGAAACACTGCCCGGTCCTGTGCCACCCTCACAGCTATTGTTATGCTGTACCCAGTGTTGCAGCCACCGCATCAATCCATCTTAGGGAGGTCCTTCCTCCTTTTCACCGCCCCTCCTCTGTCTTACCCAGCATGATGCCCTTCTCCAGGTGCTGGTCTCTCCTGGTAACGTGTCCAAAGGAAGGGATCCAAAGTCTCACCCCCCTTGCCTCTCAGGAGCAATCTGATTGAACTTCTTCCAACTCAGCTTTGTTAGTTCTGCTCCCAATATGACATCATAGTATAAAAATCTGACCGAGGAGAATGGTGAATTTTTAAGTTAAATAAAGAAAAACTGCCTTTGGGGGGATGTGTATAGTTTTATGAACTAATGCATTGATTCTTGTAACTGCCATTCAAATCAGGGTGGGTAACAATTCCACCAATCCAATGGATTTTTATATCCATAGCCACAATACCATGATTATTACACTGCTGAAACTCTGACAATAGCAACAGACTTTTAAGGAGAGATATGCTCCTAATTTTCTGGAATCATGATTGTTCCCTTCAACAAAAGCTGACATTCACAGTGTCCCTTTTATAAAGGAAATGTTCATGTCTGAGCCCCACAAAGAGGACACTTTCTAAACCCACTTCACCCTTGCTTCTGACAAGAGGCCAACACAAATCTGACCCTTTTGTAACAATTCAGTCATTTTCTTCTACACACAATTCCTTCCTGCCCCGATGCAGACTTCTTTCTTTGATGGACAGATCAGAGCATGCTCAATTCACCCATTTCATGGCGTTATTCACCTGAACATGAGCTACTTTGTAGAAGTCTAGAAGGGTGATGTGGTCTGAATACATTTTTATTGAATGATACAAGGTTTTATACGAAAGAAATAAAGTGTTGGGTTTATTTCTTAAGAGAATACCTTACAACTTCTCAGCATTAGAGTTAGAAGGGAGCTTAAAACTCATTCAATTAAAGCCCTTTATTGAATAAAGGAGGAAGCAGCTCAGAGAAGCACATAGCTGGTTAGAAGAGTTGGGACCATCTGGGTCTCCAGGATTTCAGAGCCCTCCGTATCCACTCCACCCTGTCTTTTGGTCATTCCTCTTCTTTGCTGCTATTCCCATGTGGATTCCAAGACCCATCGCATGCCTACCTGCCATGAGAAGCAGTTAGTATTTTCAGCTAGAAAATACAGTGCTTTGTGAAATGCTCAGAAAAGGTAAATCTAGAGAGACAGGGGTGACCCCGAGAGATGCAAATGGTTAACATGCTCACTGCTAACCCAAACTGTTGAAGTTCCAGTCCACCCGCAGAGTTATCTGTGTAAACAAAACACACCAGATCCTGTGCCACCTTCCCAGTTGTTATGTTTGAGCCCATTGTTGCAGCCACTGTGTCAATCCACCTTTGGATTGAATCTCCTCAGCTTTACCAAGCATGGTGTCCTTTTCCACATAACAGGTCCAAAGTCGTGAAAGAAAGCCTCACTGACCTGGCGTCTAAGGAACAGCTTTCCTTAGAAAGCCTTGGTGGCATATGGGGCTGCTTTGGGCTGCTAACCACAAGATCAGCCGCTCAAAACCACCAGCCGCTCCAAGGGAGAAAGAGGAGGCTTTACTTGTGTTATATTGACTATACACAGGCACTCGAATAGGTGGTGGTGGTGGTGGTGGTGGTGGTGGTGGTGGTGGTGGTG
>NW_022111369.1:36718134-36722547 GCF_000313985.2 Echinops telfairi
GACATGTCCAAAGTGTGTGAGACAAAATCTCACTGTTCTTGCCGCTAAAGAACACTCTGGCTGTACTTCTTCCAAGACAGATAGGTTTAGCTTTCAGCGGTCCATCTTACTTCCAACATTCTTCCCCAGCACCACAATTCAAATGCATCGATTCTTCTTTGGTCTTCTTTAGTCAATATCCAACTTTCACATGTTTATCAGGTGATGGAAAATATCATGGCTTGACTCAGATACACATCAGTCCTCAAAGTAATCCCTTTGCTTTTCAGTACTCTGAAGAGGTCTTGTGCAGCAGGCTTGCTTCATGCAATACGTCTTTTGGTCTCTTGATTGCTGCTTCCATGAACATTGATGGTGAATCCAAGCAAGACAAAATCCTTGACAACTTCAGTTTTTCTTTCACTTATCATGAATTGCCTATCGGTCCAGTTTCAAGGATCTGGGTATTCTTGACACCGAGTTATAATCCATACTGAAGGCTGCAATCCTTGATCTTCGTCAGCAAATACTTCAAGTCCTTCCCACTTTCTGCATACCACAGGTTGTTTGTAAGCCCTCTCCAATCCTGATGCCACATTCTTCTTCATTCATTCCAGCTTCTCTGAACATGTGTTCAGCATACAGATTGAATAAGTATGGTGAAAATATGCAACCCTGTCACACATCTTTTCTGATTTTAAACTAGGAAGTGCTCCCTGGTTCTGTTCACACAGCTGCCTCTTGATGCATGTTAAGTTCCTCATGAGCACAATGAAGAGTTCTGGATTTCCTACTCTTCTCAAGGCTACCCATAGTTTGTTATAATTCACACAATCAAATGCCTTGGCATACTCAATAATACACAAGTAAATATCTTCCTGATATTCTCTGCTTTGAGCCAAGATCCATCTGACATTAGCAATGATACTCTTTGTTCCACTCCTGAATCTGGCCTGAAGTTCTGGCAGCTCCCTGTCAATGGACTGCTGCAACTGTTGTTGGAGGATCTTCAGCAAAGTTTACTTGCATGTGATTTGAATGATGTTGTTTTGTAGTTTGAGCATTCTTTTGGGTAGCCTTTCCTTGGAATGGGAACACACAGAAATCTCTTCTAGTGTGTTGGCCAAGTAGTTGTCTTCCAAATTTCCTGGCATAGATGAGTGAGTGTTTCCAGTGCTTCATCAGCTTGTTGAAACATTTCAATTGCTCTTCCATCAATTCCCAGAGTTTTATTTTTGGCTGATGCTTTCAGTGAAGCTTGAATTTCTTCCTTCAGAGCCATTGGCGCTTGGTCCTATGTTACCTCCTGGATTCCTGGACTGTTGACCACTGCTCTTCGGTTCCGTCACTGTGTGTTCTTTCCATCTTCTCTGGATGCTTCTTGCAACGTTCAATATTTTGCCCATAGATTTTCTGAGGATTGCAACTTGAGGCTTGAATTTTTTCTTGAGTTCTTTCAGTTTAAGATATGATGAGTGTGTTCTTACCTTTTAGTTTTCTAATTCTAGGTCTTACCACATTTAATTATAGTATTTGACATTGTCTTTTCTAGCTGCTCTTTGAAGTTTTCTGTTCAGCTCTTTGACTTCATTATTTCTTCCATTTGCTTTAGCTACTTTATGATTAAGAGCATGTTCCAGAGTCTCTACTAATATCTACTTGGATCTTTTCTTCCTTCCTGTCTTTTTAATGACTTTTAGCTTTCTTCATGAAGGGTGGCCTTGATGTCTTCCCACAGCTCCTCAGGTCTTCTGCCATTAGTGTCCAATGCATTGTCTGTTCTTGAGATGTTCTCAAAATAAAGGTAGAATAGATTCAAAGTCGCATTTTGGCTCCGGTGGACTTGTTTTCATTTTCTTTAGCTTTTATTCTAAACTTATATAAGACTGTGGCCTGTTACACACTCAGCCTCTGGCCTGGTTTTTGCTGCTGATAATGAGCTTCTCCATTGTGTCTTCCCACAGATATAGTCTGTTAGATTTCAGGTATTCCATCTGGAGAAGCCCTTTTGTGTTGTTTAAAAAGCTTATTTGCTATGAACAAAATGTTGGTTTTTCAAAATTCTATTCTGGGATCTCCAGCTGCATTCCTATCACCAGGTCCATATTTTCAAACTAGTATTCATTCCTCTTTGCTTCCAACCTTTCCATTCCAAATGTCAATAATTACCAATGCACCTGATTGCAGGTCTGATCAATTTCTAGCCAAAAACATTGATAGAATTCTTTAATTGTTTCATAACTAGCTTTTGTTGTTGATGCATAAATTAGAATAATTTCCTTGAGGATGGAGAAATATAATCCTTTCATAGACAGCATTGTACTTCATAATTGATTTGAAATGTCCTTTTTTGACAACGAATGCCACGCCATTCCTTTTGTTTGGGTTATTCCCAGCATAGGAAATCATATAATTTTCTGATTCAGAAGGGTCAATACCAGTCCATTTGAGGTCACTAATGCCTAGGATATTGATTTTTATATGTCCCATTTCATTTTTTATGACTGCCAATTATTCCTAGATTCATACTTTGCACATTTCATTAGCAGATTTTTGCAGCTGTTTCTCTCTACATTGAGTCATGCTCCATAAACAAATGAAGACCCAAAAATTTCCACGACCACAGCCTTTACTAGACTCATGTCACCATGGTCGACTCCACTGTGAGAAATCATCTCCTCAGTCACATTGAGTGCCCTCCGACTGGAGAGGCCCATCCTCTGGCACATTCTCCGACAATGTTGTGTTTCCATTCATTAGGCCTTCAGAAGGTGACAATGGTTTGAAGCTGTGCATGAGGTTTTCAGCGGCTCCTTCCTCTGAGTGGGGAGATCAGTCCTTCTTCATTGTCTGTTCTTAGTCTGCCAGCTCTGCTGACACCTGTGCACTTTGGGGGACCCTGCAGGTATTTGACATACCAGTGACATAGCTTCCAGGATCACAGCAACCCACAAGCCACCACAGTAATGACAAACTGACAGACAAGCGGTGAATTGGACTGTGTTTCTCATAACAAAGAATAGTTTTGAGATGAATGTGAATTCAGAACACATCACAATGCTCATGGGCAATGTGTATATGGAACAATAGGCAGTCCTTTGAACAGAACAGGGAATAATACTGGGTTTAAAATCAGAAAAGATGTGCATCAGGGTTGTCCTTTACCATACTTACTTAATCCATATGCTGAGCAAATAATCAGGAAAGCAGGACTATCTCAGAACAAAGCAGCAGCAGGAGTGGAGGAAGATTTATTAACAACCTGAGATATGTTGATGACTCAAACGTGCATGCTGAAATTGAGGAGGCCTTGAAGCACTTGCTGATGAAAATCAAGTACTGAAGCCTTTGGTGTGGGTTAAAAATTAATGTGTTGAAAATTCAAAGCCTCAAAACTGGACCAATAAGTAGCACCATGATAAGCAGGTAAGTTGGAAGTTGTCAAAGAGTTCGTCTTGCTTGGATCCACAAACAATGCTCCCAGAAGCAGCAGTCAAGAGGTCAAATGATGTACTGCATTGGGTAAACCTGCAGCAGAAGAGCTCTGTAAAGTGTTGAGAAGCCAAGATATCACTTTGAGGCCTAAGTCACACCTGATCCAAGCCATGATATTCTCAATTGCCTCTCATGCATGTGAAAGTTGGACATTCAATAGTGAAGACCACCAAATAGAGGTGTTTGAATTGTGGTGCTGGAGACGAATATTGAAAGTATCATGGACGGTGAAAAGAACAAATAAATCTGTCTTGGAAGAAGTACAGCCAGAATGCTCCATAGAAACAAGAATGGTGAGACCTCATAGACATGTTGTTGGGAGAGACCAGTCCCTGGAAAAGGACAACATGTTTGGTAAAGTAGAAGGTTAGCAAAGAATAAACCATCTCCTCAATGAGATGGTTTGACACAGTGCCTGCAGCAATGGGCTCACACATAAGAACAACTGTGAGGATGGTAGGGGACCAGGTAATGTGCTGTTCTGCTCTACCCAGGGTCGCTGTGAGTCAGAAACGACTTGACAGCACCCCAAAACAGGAGGCATTCTTGCTGTATTTCTTCCGAGACAGATTTGTTTGTTCTTCAGATAGCACACAGTACTTTCAATACTCTTCACCAACACTATTATTCAAATGCATCAGTTCTTCTGTGGTGGGCTTCCTTGTTTATTTTCCAACTTTCACATGCATATGAGATGATTAAAAGACCATGGATTGGTGTGTTAGACAGGGTTCTCTAGAGAGATAAAACCAAATTCCTGATAATTTAATATATTTATTTATAAAGATAATTAGATATGTAACGAGAAATGAACTGTTAAATCATATACAGATAAATATACAATACAAGAAATAAACAGTTAAATTAGAAAGCACTACAAATGGCTCAGTGCAACTCACATCCGTGAGAGAAAGTTGAGAGACTAGCAGTCCTTCAAGT
>NW_022111369.1:36723664-36729734 GCF_000313985.2 Echinops telfairi
ACACTCCCCCTCGTTCACAGTGATATGATTTTTTGTTCTTTGATGCCTGATACCTGATCCCTTCGACACCTCATGATCACACAGGCTGGTGTGCTTCTTCCATATGGACTTTGTTGCTTCTGAGCTAGATGACCACTAGTTTACCTTCAAGCCTTTAAGACCCCAAATGCTATACCTTTTGATAGCCGGGCACCATCAACTTTCTTCACCACATTTGCTTACATTATTTTGTTATCCATATTGAAGGCTGTTGTCCTTGATCTTCATCAGCAATTGCTCCAAGTCCTCTTCATTTTTAGCAAGTAACACTGTGTCATGTGCACATGGAAGACTGCTAATAAGCCTTCCTCCTGCCACATTCTTCTTCATATATTCCAGCTTCTATGATTATTTTCTCAGCATACAGATCAAATAAGCTGAAGTGACTGGTATAGGCTACTGTGAATCAGATATTCATGATTTACTATGCTAGGGTTGACAAATGTATTCATTATCAAAAAGAACATTTCTGGATCTATCTTGAAGTGCAATGCTGTCTGTGGTAGGGTAATATCTATACATCTCTAAGGAAGTTCCTCTTAATCACCTATTATTCAAATGTATGCACCAACCATTAGAGCTAGAGATGAAGCTATTGCAGAATTCTACCCACTTCTTCGGTCTGAAATTGATCAAACATGTAATCAAGATGTACTGAAAATTATTGGCAAATAGGATACAAAAGCTGGAAACAATGTGGAAGATACAGTGGTTGCAAAATATGGCCTTAGTGACTGAAAGGAAGCTGGAGCTTGCATGACAGAATTTTCCAAGGCCAAAGACTTCATTGCAAAAACCCTTTCAACAATTTAAGTGCCGTCTATACAGATAGACGTCACCAAATGAAATACACAGGAATCAAATTGACTATCTCGGTGGAAGAAATGATAGAGAAGCTCAATATCATCAGCCAAAATAGGGAATTGTCTCACCCATCTATGCCAAGCAATTGGGAAGAATGGCTGAACAACTTAAAGAAATCCATATTTGTGCTCACTCCAAAGAAAGATGACCCAACAGAATGCAAAGTTATCTAGCAATATCATTAATATCATACGCAAGTAATTTTTACTGGAAAGAATTCAGAAACAGTTGAAGCATTACAAGGAGCTGCCAAAAAATTGAAGGTGGGTTCAGAAGAGGATAGGCACAAGAGATATCATTGCTGATGTCAGCTTTATCTGGGCTGAAAGCAGAGAGTACCAGAAAGACGGGCTCTTGTATTTTCTTGGATATGCAGAGGCATTTGATTGTGAGAATCACAGTAAACTATGGATAATATCAAGAAGAGTAGAAATTCCTGGACATTTTATTGTACTCAGTTGTAACCTGTGTATGGACAGAGAGGCAGTTGTTTGACCAGCACAAGGGTTTAAAACAGGAAAGATCATATCAGGGTTGTATTCTTCTACCATACTTTTTAATGAGTATGCTGAGCAAATAATCTGAGAAGCTGAACTACATTAAGAAGATCTTATTAACAACATGTGATATGCAGATAACACAACCTCGCTTGCTGAAAGCCAGGGGGACTTGAAGCACTTGGTGATAAAAGGCAAAGACTGACGTCTTCCGTACAGATTGCATGTTGGTAGAATTCTCCCATTTCTTCTTCCCCACTGGTTTTACTCACTGGTTGGTGAGTAAATTTGAATAATAGTTGTGTAAGCTGGTTGTCCTTGAAGGTATAAAGGTATTATCCTATCCCAGACAGCATTGTACTTCAAGATAGATCCTGAAAAAATTTTTAGTATAATAAATGCAGCTCAATTCCTCCCAAATCTCTCATTCCTGGTATAGTGAACCAAATGGAAATAAAATTCCAAATGGCCAATACCAGTCCATTTTAGTTCACAAATGCCTAGGATATTGATCTTTATGTGTTCAATTTTTCACAATTTCTACTTTTCCTAGTTCATACATTTCACATTCCAATTATTAGTGGATGTTTGCTGATTTTTCTTCTCTTTTAGAGCAAATGAAGGTCCTGAGAGCTTTGCTCCATTCGTGTCATTAAGGTTGATTCTATTTTCAGAGGCAGCTCTTCCCCAGCCAAATTTTGAGTGCCTTCCAACCTACAAGGCTTATCTTCTGATACAACTTTCAGACAATGTCTTGCTGCTGCTGTTTTCAGTGGGCAGCCCCTCAGAAGTGGACAGCATATTCCTTCTTCCTAGTTTTTTCTTAGTCTGAACACTTAATTGAAGTCTGTTCACCTGGGTGACCCTGCTGGTATTTGAAACACTGGTGGCATAGCTTCCAGCATCACACCAATATGAAGGCGCCCACAGTACAGCAAACTGACTGATGATTAAGCTAGGGCAGGGTTGATGTGATGGGAACACCACCTTCAGAAATACATAGTCCTTTGAGGCCTGATAACTGATCCCTTCAGCACCCTGTGATCACACAAGCTAGTGTGCTTCTTCCATGTGGGCTTTGTTGCTTCTTAGCTAGATGGCCTCTTGTTTACCTTGAAGCCTTTAAGACTCAAGATGCTATATCTTTTGATAGCCGGGCACCATCAGCCTTCTTCACTAATTTGCTTATGCACCCATCTGTCCGAAATACATAGTCCTACATGAAGAATATGGTTGAGAAAGAATAGCTTCATATTTTGAATAATTTTTATTAATGAAGATTTATATAATTTTGTAGCAATACCCTTTTTTACTTTGCTCATTTGTTTTATTGTGAGTATTCTCAATTTTTAAAAAATATTCAAAATTCTTTCATTGCCATGGAGTCAATGCTGACTTCGTAGTGACCCTATAGGACAGAGTGAAATTGTCCCCGTGCATTTCGAGACTGTAATTGTTCATGGGAATGGACTGAACGCAGCCAACAGTGGACTCAGGGAGACCCACTATAAATGATGATAGATTGAACAAGGATGATTGTAAAGAAAATGAATAGGTGTCTGGGAAACCGTAATATGCCATTGTCTTTAATAGGGAATGGCCCCCAGAACACAAAGCTTGGCGCTCAACTACTTGCCCAAAAGTTGGCAGTACAATCCCAAGCAGAGGTGTCAAGGACTATGTGGTCCAGCTTTATCCTGGTTCATTAGGAGAATTTCAAGCTTTTCCATCTCTTCTCACCTCAGTCAAGCTCTTCTCACTTTATCCAGAGTGCCCTTTTATTACACAGCCACTCGCTGAGGTTTCTAGAGACCTACCTTCCTTCATCTCCTTAGTTCTGGGTGGTAACAGGAATCCTTCTGTACAGCGAAGTTCCCACATGAGGATGTCAGAGGAACGACTGAGCCATCTTCATGGCAGTCACGTTACTCTGTCTGCATGGGGACACGTGGATGTGATGAAGCACCATCAACTGGTGGAGCTCCAGGAAGACAACAGGGCACTGGCAAGAAACAGGCTTCCTTGGGGAGAAGGTTGACATTTCTCAGATTTATTCTTTTCCCCCCTCTTGTCCCTGTACGTTTCGTCTCTCTTCTAGCCCGAGTAGTGAAAAAGGCTCATTCTATAAATATTCACCCTAATGGTTCTATTTTGCAAATAGCCTTAATTATTGAATAACTGCAATGTTAGGCTTCTGTTTCTGAAGTGCATGATTTTTGTGTATCTGCCTGGGGCATGTGCCAGCCCTCAAAGGTATGTGGGAAAGAATCCCATAGGACAGTGAGGATGCATTAATTAGAGTTTTCAAATAGTACCTAGACACATGCACAAATGTATACTAGAAATATGGGTAGAATTGTTCCTAATAAGTCAGTTTTTGTTGCTCCTGTCTACAAACTTTGGAGTTGGGGAGAAAGCAGAACGATCCCTTTCCTCCCATGAGAATTATTTGGTTAGAGTTCCACGAAGTGCAATGTAGACCACCACAGAATGGCGCCTCCAATTGCAACTAAAAAAGACCTAAAGCAGTGGTTCTCAACCTGTGGGTCGCGACCCCTTTGGGGGTTAAATGACCCTTTCACATGGGTCGCATAAGACCATCAGAAAACACAAATATTTCACAATATGTAATTGCATATTGTTTTGTGATTAATCACTATGCTTTAATTATGCTTAATTATGTTCAATTTGCAACAATGAAAATACATCCTGCATATCAGATATTTACATTATGATTCATAACAGTAGCAAAATTACAGTTATGAAGTAGCAACAAAAATAATTTTATGGTTGGGGGTCACCACAACATGAGGAACTGTATTAAAGGGTCGCATTAGGAAGGTTGAGAACCACTGACCTAAAGTGTTCACATAACAACTAGACTCACCCCAACAACAAAGACCAAGACTGGTTGCCTGGCAACCATGGTCCTCCCTACTTGTTTAATATCAGAAGCTATAATTAATCAACTAAGGTTGCCCTTGTTGCTATTTCTAATCAAGTTCACCTGATTAAAACTATTAATGAGGAAGGACAGGGATCCCACGGTGCCTTGCCTCAGCCCATACTGCACAAGTGACCCAAAGTCTAGAATTAAAGGCCCAAAAAGCTGGCAGTTCATGACAAATTTTACAGCTGAGGCTCATAATAGTTGGCTAGCCTTAGGTGATGCATGAGAACCCTCTTTGACTAACTCGGCTCTTCAAGAAGAGGTGATCGTGTGGAGTTTAATTGGACTGGCATGACTTGACTCTTGAGGGGTCTCCTCACATGGAGGAAAGTGACTATTTTTAATGCAAAAAGGCCCCTTGCTGAGTTCTGTTTATAGAACCTGAGTTGAAACATAGATCTCTTGAGTCTCCCTAAACCCGAGTTAGGTGGAGAAAAGACTGAAGCAGTGAAAAACATTGCTACCAGTTGAAGTCAACCCCATGTGCCTCAAAGTAAAAGTGTGACATTTCACAAATAGACTTTCAAGCCTTTCTTCTGAGATATATCTGGATGAGTTTGAACTATCAACCTTTCAGTTGGCAGCCAAACTCTTAACTGTTGCACCATTGAAGTGCCTGAAAGTGTGGATGGCTTTAAAGCCAGAGAAATTCTGTTACTTTCAAATACATGTCTATAGTGACAAGAGCAAACCCCTAACAAAGGCCAGTCACATAGAGGTCCAGCCAGAACTGATTAGGGAAGGGATCAAGTTAGCCTGACTTTTTAAGTCCAGGGCTCTACTGTTCAAAAGGGATTGCTGGGGGGATATTTGAGGGCTGACACTGTGCAGGGAGGATCTGCAGAATCTAGGACCCAAGATGACCTGTGTTGGATGTATACCTTTCAATGTGTGCATTTGATGGAGCAAAAGGTAAGAGAGGTAATTAAGCGTGTATATGCACAGTGATTCACTAGGTTTTTAGTATTTAGCAATGTTTCACTGCTATCCATATTAGCCATTTCAGTGGCTAATTCCTCTGAAATGGACAGTTCTTGGGATGATCCTGCTAGTATTTGAAATACCAGTGGCATAGCTTCTAGCATCAGCACAACACACAGGCCACCACAGTACAAAAACCTGACAGACTAGTGGTCAGTATGGATTACAAACCTGACAGACAAGTGGTCATTATGGACTATAACTCAATCTAAATCCTTACAACTGGACCAATAGTAACATCATAATAAATGGAGAAAAGGTTGAAGGACTTCATCAATGCTCATGGAAGCAACCATCAAAAGATCAACAATGCATTGTGTTAACCTGCTAAACAAGTTCTCTCTTTAAAGTGTTGAAAAGCAAGGAATACTTTGAGGACTAAGATGTGCCTGACCTCATATGCATGTGAAAATTGGACATTGAATAAGGAAAACTGAAGATGTGGTAGTTAGAGATTATGTCAACTGGACACTCCTGGCTAAGGGTGGAACCAAACCTGTCAATCAAATGGTAGCTTGATGACACCTCCTTGGGGGTATGATAGTGAAGGACTCTGGAAACGCTCTGCTTTCTTGCCTTCCTGCCTGCTGGAACTCTGCTTCCCTCAAGGGGTGACCACATGTGGGCCACCTAACCCTGAGAGCTGCTGGCACCCTGCCATGTTGCCACTGACCTTGGATTCACGTAACTCTGCACCCACTACCCTGTGCTCTTCCTACTTCCTGGTTCACCATTCTAT
>NW_022111369.1:36731258-36732657 GCF_000313985.2 Echinops telfairi
TGGCTAGAGATGGCTAAAGAACTTGATTGGGCAGGAGGGAGCCCTAGGGTTATTGAGGGAGGAGGATGGGAATGCGTCTGCAACTTTGTCATTGGAGCTTAATTTCGGAAGCGCTGCATTTAGGGAAGGCTGAGGTTGAGAGCAGGAGCCCGCACTCCGTTTTATTCTTTAAACTGGCCAATAACTGTGTCTCATTCTCTCAATTGATCCAAGACAAACTTCATTTTCAGTAAGGTAAACTGTAATTTGAGCAGACAGCAATACACAAAGAATGGTTTTATCACAGATAACTTCTCATTTAGTCCACGGTAGCTTTGTCGGTTGGTATAGACACTTACATAATGGGCTGCGCTTGAGCCGTCTTTGCAAGCCGCATTCGGTCTTTAGTGCACTTGGCAACTGTTTCCTTTTCCCGCTGTGGGGAGAAGCTGGGCACCACGTTCTTCTCCGCTCCGCTGGTCACGCGCTCTTGGACCCGCGGCACGTGATATTTTGCGATTCTTTACCTCCTTGTCTGCTTTGTGCAGCCATTCTCAGTAAGTAACCTCCAAGGAGACAGCGAGATTATCCCTCTGAACAGCATCAGGAACATTGGAACCAGGATCGGCCTTGCCTTCTCGAAATCACTCTCCTCTCTCAGGAAGGTCTGCTTCACCTCTTCTAGCTGGGCAATGTTTTGCTCATTGAGTTTATCAGTGAACGTCTCAATTGAGGCACCGTAGTTTTTTTGAATTACATAGACAAGCGACCCTCCTGTTGATATGACAGAGTGGGTTTCTGGGGTGACCACGTCTCTTTCTTTGAATAGAAACTCTACGACAAACCCAGTTCTGAGCACGTAGGGTCCTGTGACACCTGTTTTAGGATAAAGGCACCAGAAGAATTTCGCAGCGATCAGCCCCAAGTGAATTTTGCCTTCATGCTCAGGACGCCTAGTGGGAAAGGCCCTCATTTCTTGCAGGGCCCCTGGACCTCGAAGAGCTGCGTTCTTCAGAGTGGGGGCCGCGGTGACAACGGTGGAAAGTATCACCCAGGCCAACACGATGAGGGAAGACCCAGGCGGCGGTCGAAGCGTTCCTGTCCCTAACTCCATGTTGAGTCTTGACAGACCAGATGTTCCGCGCCCATTTGAGTTCTTTGAGTTACTTCTCCAGTACTTGCTAACCATGAAAGCAGCATTGTGGCTCTGCTTAGACAAGTTCAGAGCAAGCCCAGGAGGGTCAGTGTGTCCCCCAGCAGAGTACAGTTAAAAGTAGATAGACTATACCTTACAAATCTGGCTAGACCAGAGGATGTACACTGGTACAGACAGGAACTGGAAACACAGGGAATCCAGGGCTGATGATCCCTTCAGGACCAGTGGTGTGAGTGGCAATACTGGGAGGATGAAGGGAGGGTG
>NW_022111369.1:36733153-36735911 GCF_000313985.2 Echinops telfairi
TATTCATTATCTATCTTCTGCATGCATATGACTCCATTGAAAATACAATGGCTTGGATCAGGTGCATGTTAATCTTCAAAGTGTCAGGGATTTTTGTTTCCCTGATGCTGAAGTGTAACTCATAATGAAGGCTACAGTCTTTGATCTCTGTAGGTAAGTGCTTCAAGTCCTCTTGGCTTTCAGCAAGCAAGGTTCTGTCTTCTGCATACTGAAGGTTGTTAATGAGTCTTCCTCCAATCCTGATATTGCATGCTTCCTACAGTCCTGCTTTTGGTGTACTGGCTGAATAAGAATTGTAAAGTAGGGTAATATTACACACAAGTAAAATTTTGCTAAAAGTCATTGCTGGAGGTTCTAGCCAAGGCAATTTGGCAAGAAGAATAAACAAAGGCATCTAGATCGGAAAGAAAGATGTAAAATTATTTCTGCTTGCAGATGACATGATCTTGTGTATAGAAAATCTTAATAAATCCATGAAATAACATTAGAACTAACGAATTCAATAGTATGACTGAGTACAAGTTTATATACAAGACTTCCTATACTCTAGCAATGGGCAGAGGAGCTCTGGTGGTTTAATGGTTGTACATTGGGCTTTGATCAGTAAGGTCGGCAATATAAAACTACCAGCTGAGTGGTGGGAGAAAGATGGGGCTCTCTACTTTACAGTCTCAGAAACTCATAGGGGCGGCTCTACCCTGCCCTGTGAGTTCACTATGAGTCATACACAATGCAACAAGAAAACGTTGTTGAGAGAAATTTAAGGTCACCTAGCATCTCTGAGTAGTGCAAATCGTTACCGGTCAGAATTGGCGCAATGACCACTGATGACCTCACATTACTCAAAAACAGTCATTTATTACAACAGGCATAACCAGAATATCAAAATATTAACACGATTAATCTTTAGCTCTCAGATTTCAGATGGCATTTTTTAATCAAGTAAATAAATAATGGATGCAGTCCATCAACTTAATGCATATTGGCAAGAAGCCTAAAGAGGAGATTGATTGAAATAAAAGTTGTACTTATTCTTTTGGCTTTATCTCTTGCATCAAACAATGATCTCTTTGTCCAAATTGGGGGGGAGGGGGAAGGAAGAAGGTTACAGAGAATTTCAGACCATGGAATCTGCTTTTGATTTGAGGTTCTCCCTTAAACACCAGTCACAGCACCCGCTGCAACTCTGCTCTCCCACTGGAGAAGAGCGTGAGCGCGTGTAATCATACCTAGTGCTCCAGAGAATACACGAACGTGCTTGGGGATTCTCAGATCACAAGTGCCAAGTGCATGAATATGGAAACCGTCGCCAAGGTAATCATATCAGCCTCAGCTACAGGTTAGCCTCCAAGGGCAGGCACCACTGTGCTTTACAGGACTGTATTTTGGAACTATTTCTCTTTCATCACTCCAAACCACTGCAGTACTCCAGTGCCAGAGAAAGCTGGTCTAAGACCCTGGTCTGATGCAGCAGCCTGAAAAGCTGGTCCTTGATCGGCGGCATGCTGTATGCAGCTAGAAAGCTCCAAACTCACCGCATCGAGCGGCTGCAGAATCAGATCAACCCCCCTGTGGGTTTCCCAGATGTAACTGTTTACGGAACCAGAAAGCTCAGTCTCTCCTGCAGAGCTGCTGCTGGTTTCGAACCACCAACCATGTGGATCGTTACCCAACACATAGTGAAACCACTAGACCACCAGGACTCTTTGCATGCAGCTGTAGCCTTTTCAAAACAGAATTTTCTTAAAGAAAGAGCTTCTGTTGGTGTTGCTTTTGTTAGGTTACACAGAATGGGTTTCAACTTAATTAATTAGTTAATTGAAACCCTCTGTACAGCGAGATGAAACACGACCTGGTCCCTCGTCAGTCTCACAGTCATTGCTAGGCTTGAGTTGATTGTTGTGCCAATCCATCTTGTTGAGGATCTTTCTCTTGTTCACAGAGCCTCTACTTTACCAAGCATGATGCCCCTCTCCAGACACTGATCTTTCCTCAGAGCATGACCTACGTACATGAGATGCAGTCTGGCTTCTAAGGAGGATTGTGGCTGTATTTCTTCCGAGACAGATTTCCTCTTTTCATTCTTCTGGCAGTACCTGGTACTTTCAGTGATCTTCACCCACACCATAATACAAATGCATGAATTCTTTTGTGCTCTTCCTTAGTCATCAGCCAACTTTCACATGCCTGTGGGGTGATTGAAAATACCGTGGCTTGGGTCAGTGCACCTTCTTCCCTCCAAGTGACATCTTTGCTTTGTCACACTCTACAGTTTAATTTACAAAAGACACCAGACGGAGACATCCTCAAAGACATTGCAGTATGGCATAGAATGCATTCTATTTGGATGCAGAGCTGATATGTCGACCCATTGAGACCCATGGATGTAATCGGGGAAGATGTTTATTCTAGTCCATCACTGCCTGTTCAAACCCGCTGTGTAGGGTGCGTTGTTTCCCTTTCTGAAATTAGCAGCAGGCCCTGTGGCCATTTAGGTCACTCTCAAACAATTTAAAAAAAAAAAAAGGCTTCTGGTTAGTTCTAGTCAGCAATATAGTCTTCTAGCAGCAATCGTTCCAGCTGGTAGCGTGTAATAATAAGAACATCAAATTCCAGCGGGCACAAAGGTAGGGCGTGTCTCCTTCCAGCTTAGCACTTCTCCCCTTCTTCTATCCTCGCTATGCTGTTCTTCTATACTCGCTATGCTGTTCTTCTTCTATCCTCGCTATGCTGTTCTTCTATACTCGCTATGCTGTTC
>NW_022111369.1:36736907-36738757 GCF_000313985.2 Echinops telfairi
TTCTATCCTCGCTATGCTGTTCTTCTATACTCGCTATGCTGTTGACTCCCTTGAGGGTCGGCTGAAGGAAAGAGAAAGCATGAAGGAAGGAGAAAGACCTTGAATGCTCTAGTTGGCTTTCTCTGACCGAGGTAGATGTCTCCGGATGCTCCTTGCTTTCAGGGGCGCTCTTAGGAGTTAGCTAGAACCATCCACCCTACCACCACCTCGCTGGGGGACCACTCACTGCTCGTTTCCTTCGCCCAGGGGAGTTCATTTTGCCTCTGACTGATTGCTTGGGATTTTTGGTTCAGTCTCTGGATATCTGAAGGAAACCCTCTGGCCGCTCTCTGCAGAGATTTTGTGTGTAGTGGTTATATGTTGGGCTGTGATCCCAAGGTCAGCTGTCCAGAAACCCCAGCAGCTCCGCAGGATAGAGACTGAGTGTTCCACTCCCCTAACAGTGACAGTCTCAGAAACCACTGGGGTGGCTACGAGTCAGCATTGACTCCACAGGGGTGAGTTTGGTTTGGAGGGGGGGAGGTGGTCCTCTTGGGTAGGTCCAAAGCCAACCCCCCACTCTCTCTTGACCCACAGGAAGCATGCTCCTACCTCATACTTGTCTTCCACGGGAGTTATTTCCCAGTAACAGCCCACAGAGCTCAGTGCACTTTCATCAATTGTGGCCCGTTGGGTCCCTTGGGCATGAGCCAGATATCAATCCACGGTGTTCCCCAGACTGAGGAAACATACATAGACCAAGATCTCTGGGAGGTGCACCCGGAGCCATTCTCATCAGCTTTTAGGCGAAAGAAAGAAAAACCCTCTCAGTCCTCTGATCTGGGTCCGGGAAGGCCTCTTAGAACACCTAGGACTCCCAAGAAACCCTCTCTGGTCCAGACAGCCCTGTCCTTCTCAAGGTCAAGCCTTTGTGCTATCGATGTACGGGAGAAGCAAGGGGTCACAACGTGTTCTTTTACCAGCTCTTTTGCAAGTCCTGCAGGTTGGTCCTACACTTCGTTTGGATTGTGAGAGGAATCGCTAGTATCTGGGGACCTCTATCCAGATGGAAAAAAATAACAGGTCTTCATTAAAATACTGTTATCAAATATAGTCTCATTTTCTTTCCAATTGTCCCTACAAGGTTTTCTCTAATTGATAGATTTTGCTAAAGGTCAAGGGCCATTTCAATGAACAAACTTTGTATGGTATTAGTATTCAGCAAAGATTACTTGAGTTACCAGTAGTTGGCAATAACTTTGTTATACATAGATTTTTATCATGATAGGATTTATTGCCATTTTGCAAGCAGCATTTTTTTGAATCCCTGGGAATGTTATTTATGAGTCGTGCTTCTCAAGACTCCTTTTCCAACTGAATAAGAAAAGTGATTGTATCTTTATGATAACAACAACAAATTGACTGCTGGAGAGAAAGGAAATGAGCAGGAATTCAGAATTTCTTTGGCAGTCTAAATGCTCTTGAATGGCTTCAGTGAGATACGAAAGGCAGTTACTCAGAAGAACCATCCATCCCAGTGAGGTGGATGGATGCCTGTGCTGGTCACCGGAGTCTGGTCTGCAGATGTGCCTTAGCTGCGTAGTGCCGAAATCAGGATGCCTCGCTGTGGTCCTGGAGAATGATGACGTGGAGTATTGATTGCCATCCTACCACCAAGTTTGTGCTGGTATCTGTGAGGAGGCTTCAAAAAGTTTATGGGGAAAAATGGAACCAGCAGATAATGGATTTCTCCCATGAACTGTTTTAAGACCCCTGCGTATGTCCAGACTTTAACCCCTATTTCCTCCACCCTTCGTCTCAACTCGGTGCTTGGTACAGAGTTCACCACCTGATGTCCTTTGAAATGTTAT
>NW_022111369.1:36740254-36741514 GCF_000313985.2 Echinops telfairi
GACCCTTCAGTGAGGGGATGTAGGATGCACTTTTATATTCATTTTTAAAAGGCACTTAGCTCTTGATCATATTTTGATTGTATGCTCACGTGTGATTTAAAGTATCAATGGTCGTATTGAATACATTGTAGACAAATGTTAATTGATAGGATACCAAGAAATAAGAGAAAGATGGTACATAGCTCAGCTTGTGCTTCATTTGTGTTCAGTTCTCTTAAAGTTTCACTCGAATGTTCCTAGCATTAGGAGAATCTGCTCATAGTAACCGATTCTTTTCCATGGCCAGCATTTTAACATAATATTTCAGCAGCCAGTACCACTGTCAGGAATGTAATTTCTTTCCCCTGTTGGGTTTATTCGGATGGACATTGTGGAGATGACGGTGGCAGTAATAAAGGGCTGCTGACAAATGGCACTGAGCCAACTCGCCTCACAGAATGCAAGTTGGTTTCTTACGCAAAAGTGGGAAGGACTCTAAGTGAAAATTAAAATATTTTAATAAGTTAAACATGATGCAACCCTTCTGTAGAGAAAAATGAAATGTAAGAACATTTACTTAAGAACAATTTGGGGAACCTGATTATAAAAGTGTTTCAAAGTTACTTAGATAAGGATCAGAAGCACTGTCAAATTCCTCTTAAATCCTTTTGAGTGTTTTTTGGGGAGTAGGTTTTTTGAGAAGCACAGGTGGTGTAGTGGGTTACACATGGGGATGCTAATCTAAAGGTTGGCAATTCAAAAGGAGAGAAAGATGATGCTTTCTACTCCCATAAAGAGTTACAGCCACAGAAACCCCCAGGGACTTTCTACCCTGTCCTGTATGGTCCTTCTGAGTTGGAATCGACTCGATGGCAGTAAATCACAAGAAAGGCAGTAGCTCAATCAGGCATGTCAGAATCATGTGCATTGTAAAAATACCCTGTTCTGATTCTATCTCATCCACCTCCTTTGTCCACCAAAGTCTCTAATTCAGAACATCCAAGGTAGAACCAGGCAATTGTACTTATTTTTTAAGCTCCCACTGATAGTTATGATGTACAGGAAGAATCAAGAGAGAGCATTAATTCTTTGAATGGATCTACAAATTTGAGATGAAAAAAAATTAGAAGTTGAACTAGAGGTCTTTTTGTCCTTTCAGAGAAAAATGAATAACAGAGAGGAGAGAGGATTAGAGTTACATAAGAGCTGTAATCCATAGATGGATTAACTTTGGGGGAGTAACAGACCGCTCTGAGAATCTGATTTTTAAAAATGATTTTT
>NW_022111369.1:36743933-36745047 GCF_000313985.2 Echinops telfairi
GGGAGGGGGGAAACTGAGCAGCCGATATTAAGGGCTTAGGTGGAAGGCAAGTGTTTTGAGAATGTTAATGGCAACAAATGTACATATGTGCTTGACACGATTGATGGATGGATGGATTGTGATAAGAGTTGTATGCGCCCCCAATAAAATGATTTTTTTAAAAACCATATTGCCTTCAAATTGATTCTGACTCATGGGGGCTGTATAGGGGGAAATGGAACTGCCTCTGTGGGTTTCTGAGAATAAATCTTTCCGGGAGTTGAAAGCCTCATCTTGCTCCCTCCAAGCATCTGGTAGGCTCCAACCACTGTCAAATTCCCAAGTTCTCCTGGCAAACTGGAGGGTAAGGCTGCCCAGAGGTCAGGGAGCAATACTCTGCTTTCAAACACACCCCTACCTAAGGGTACAACTCCACATTGCTGCATAAAGCTAAGAAAGAACTCAAACGGAGTCTGAAGCTATGTCAAGACAACATGGAGTTAGGGCTCCCACTCTACACCTGGGCCCTCCAGAAACCATGTGCTTTCGAAGGTAAGCGCTAATGTAACAGGTTAAGTAAAAGAGGACCCACTGAAGGGACCCGGCAAGGTTCATGGAACAGAAGTGAATGATGAGCCTGTGATAAGAATGGCACTTATCCAGTGCTGCAGGTCATTCACACGGTGCCTCAGGGTAGTTTAGGGTTTGAGCCAGAGGAGGGGCTATTAAAATGTTGACGAATACAATTTTATAATGGGCTTGAAGGAGACACTGGGAGGAAGAGAGCAAGCCAGCCCTGGGAGGGTGGCCTTGAAGTCCCCTTTCAGCGCCAGGGTCAGAAGTTGGCCCCGTGTTGTTTGTTCAGTGGGATGAAAGGAACCGCGGGAGAGCGCTGAGTGGCGGAGAACTACATTCATCTCTTGGGCATGAAAATTAATCTTAGCGGCATGTGCAAAAACTCTAGGTGTGTGCCCACAAGGGAGCCAGCCAGAAGGTGACAACGGGTCAGGAATAAATAACCGCCAGGCTTCCCTTTGTTGAGTGAGGAGCGCCCAGGCAAGCGCGTCCCCAAAGGCGTGGGAGGCAGCGGTGCCACAGTCCGCACTGGGCTCCAGCGGGGCAACTACTAGGGGCC
>NW_022111369.1:36746285-36754565 GCF_000313985.2 Echinops telfairi
CCAACTATGCTAATAATTTATATCTTTAAAAAAACAGTTCTTGGATCTTTTATAATAACAAAGCCTAAGGGGTAATATTAAATAATCTCTGCTTGAATCAAAGGCACATTTGAATAGAGCAGGGCTGAATCTCCATTCTGGTCAGTCGTTCTTCAAAGGGATGGGTGACTGCAGCTGTGTAAATTCCATCTGAGCTGTTAATAAAGTTGACCTACTCTCTTTCAAGGAAAATTTGTTAGGTTCACATACGGTGATGTTTTCAGATCAAAAACTTTCATAAATTAAATCCTAAACTTTTTTCTTGTGTGTATCCTAGGGACACAATATTGCCAAGTTACATACACTCAAATTGTCCATTCTCCATGAGCTAGACATTTGAGCTTGATCTTCAAAGGAAAATGCATAGGAACTTTATAAGTGATTTAATAGACGTTTGATACGCATCCCAAGTTTGGAGCACAAAACCTGGACAAGGTAAATAAGGAGGCAAAGAAGTTTTCTTAACAATAACCATCAGCTGAGAAATATTATGACATTAAGCAAGCGTGTTAAAAGTATTTTGATAGTCATCCACAAAATTACTTTTGATTGATTTTGAAGAAAAATCAAAGGCAGGGGGCTAGGTTAAATATTAGAGGTGGGTTGGTAAGTATTTTCCATCATTGAATGCAAAATTGATGCTCTAAAATGTAAACCCCACCTAATTCACAAATTAAAAATTGTAAAAAAGAATTAAAAAGGGACTTTTAAACTGTATGTTTAATAGATGGATGGATGGATTGTGATAAGCGTTGTACGAGCCCCCGATAAAATGATTTTAAAAATAAATAAATAAAAATGCATGTTTATTATCAGAATCTTGCCATTAACTGAAGGCTGTTTGTTTGGATTACTTATATTGCCATCCAAATGAGTTTATAGCAATTGATTAATTCACACTTTTTGTTATGAGGCTTTTGGGGGATATGTTTTACTCTGTGGGAAAAAATCATATTTTTGCATGAGCAAAAGAAGACATTGTATTTAGGCTTTAGTCTCAAACTACTATAACCATGGACATGTCAGCAGAGACCAATCCCTGGAAAAGGACACCGTGCTTGGTCAAGTGGAGGGACAGTGAAAAAGAGGAAGACCTCAACATGCTGGATTGATGCGGGGCTGCTGCGATGGGCTCAAACAGGAGAACAATGGGGGCAGGGCAGGGCAGGTGGCGTTTTGTTCTGCTACACAATAGGGTCACAATGAGAACCGACTCCAGAGCCCCTAACCACCACCACCACCACCATGCTTATAAACACCTTGCCTTCATTTTATTTTTAAAGAAGTACTGATCCTCCTTGTTTTACGATTGCCCAGAGGGAAGGCACTTTGCGTTTTCAGGCCACACACACGGAGCTGTCATCTTGTCTGTACACCTGCTTTGCAGCCCCAGCACACCTTGCTAATACAGAGACCAGATTAGCTGGGGAGTCTGGAGTTCAGAAAGAGGAAACGCTTGTTGGCCCCTGCAGTTTTAGCTGTTTGGTTTCCCTGTAGACCGGCCTTTGGGACCAGTTCGGTAACCAATTAAGCACGACAGACACTGATAAGATAATGTATTACCTCTCTGCCATCCACTTCTGAGAAGACTCTCGAAGGCTCAGAATCGGCACTACAGTGGTGAGTAGGTTCTTGTGAGGCTCCGATGAGACTTGTTAGAGTTCCTAAAACAGGATACAAAGGGAAGTGCTGCTGGGTCTAAGTTCATGTAAAATCTGGGATCAGTTGTTTAATAAATGTTTTTCTTATGCTAATGGTAACAACAACAGAAATGGGTTCCCAGTTGTTTTAGTTATAACCTGTTGTTCCTGGTGCCGCATATCTTTCTGTCATTGCTGTTGTTAAAGATCATTTTATTGAGGCTCTTACAGCTCTTATAACAATCCATACATCAATTGTATCAAGCATATTTGTACATAGCTTGCCATCATCATTTTCTAAACTTTTACTTTCTATTTGAGCCCTTGGTATCAGCTCCTCTTTTGTCCCTCCTCTCCTCACCCTCCCACCCTTGTGTACCCTTGATAAATTATAAATTATTAATTTCTGCCCAGGACTCCATGTGTCAAGAGCTCTTATCTGTACTAGTGTACATGCTCTGGTCTAACCAGATTTGTAAGGCAGAACTGGGGTCATGGTAGTGGGGCGGGGGGAGGAAGCATTAAAGAACAGAGGAATGTTGTATGTTTCGTCGGTGCTATACTGCACCCTGGCTGACTCCTCCCTTCCTTGTGACCCTTCTGTGAGGGGATGTCCAAAGGTCTACAGATGGGCTTTCAGTCTCCACTCTGGCCCCCCTCATTCGCATCTGTATAATTGTTTGTTTTGGGTCGTCTGATGCCTGACATCTGATCCTGTCAACACCTCTTGATCACACAGGCTAATGTGCTTCTTCCGTGTGGGCTTTGTTGCATCCCAGCTAGATGGTCGCTTATTTTTCTTGAAGCCTTGAAGACCCCAGCCGCTATATCTTGTAATAGCCGGGCACCATCAGCTCTCTTTGCCACGTTTGCTTATGGTGCCATGTTTCTTTATGTGTTTCATAAATTGCTCTGGTAACGAGTTGCTGTGATCCCCAATTCTCATTTTCTTGCATCTTTGAGTTTCAAAAGCTAGTGTCAGCCGTGGAGGCTTAATAGACCGAGATTTGAGGCCAGTTGGAATGATATATTGAATTAACAATGGAATCTTTGGAAGTTGCCTTCAAATGGTCTAGATCAGGTGTCCTCAAACTATGGCCTGTAGGCCACATGCGGGCCCGCTGAGGACATTTATCCGGCCCACTGGGTGGTTTTGCCGCTGCTGCCTGTCCTGCTTAGCACCCGACTTGTCCAGTGTGGATAGGAACTTGTTCAGTTTTTTTAAAACTATAGTCCGTCCTTCCAATGGTCTGAAGGACAGTGAACTGGCCCTCTGTTTAAAAAGTTTGAGGACCCCCGGTCTAGATGATAGCACTAGCCATGTGCAGCTAGCCACTGAGCACTTGAAATGTGGAAAATGCAACTGAGAAATGGACTTTCATGAACCAACTTGATGGCACCTGTATTAGTCTGGGTACTTTGGAGAAAGAAATCCAAAGAAACTCATGCATAAGAGAGAGTTTTATATAAAGGTTAAGTGAGCATCAAGAAAACATCCCAACCCAGTGCTGCCCAAGCCCACAAGTCCAACATTAACCCATATGTCCAACACCAATCCAGAAAGTCCTCCTCCATCTCACAAAACACACAGTATGACACCGACTGCAGGAGGAAAGCCCAGTCAGTGAATGTGTAAGCATCTCAGCGCTGGCAGGGGTCTCCACATGGCTGCTCCAGCACCCAGGGCTGCATCGGGGTAGGTCCATGTGGCTTCTCCTCGGGGATGTCTTACAAGAAGTCAGCCTTGCCAGCTGAAGCAGGGAACTGCTAAGGCAGCTCCACCCTGGTCAGACCATCAGAAAGCAAGAGACCCGAGAACTAGGAAGGTGAGGCTCACGGAGCCATTTATCTCGCCACCCTTCAATTAACCCCACATGTGTTTATCGCCAGGTTGGCACAATAAACTAACTACCTCAGCACCTAACAACAAATTAAATGTAAGTAGCTACACCCTGAGGCTAGTTGCCCCTGAGCTGCTTCTAACACCTGGCAACCCTTGTGTGTCAGAGTAGAATTGTGAGGTGTCCGTGGCTGGTTTCTCAGAAATAGGCCCACTGGCCTTTCTTGCAAGGTTCCTGTGGGTGGAATCTCCCTGCAAGCTTTGAGTCAGTAGGTTATTAGCGGAATACATTCACATTTTGTGCCCCCAGGGATGATACAATATGGATCACATAGCACAGCTCCAAATTGTCTCCAGCATCTTCTCTAGAGGAAGTTGCAAATATCTCTTAATTAGAAGAAAGGGAAAATTAGCTTTCCTAGAGGTAGAAATGAAGATTTGACTTCTGTAATCCTGTTGTTAGGGAAAAGGACGTGTGTGCACTCTGAAGAAGGTGTCTTATCCTGAAGTTCACCTGTTCTCTAAAAATAACCCAACAAAAAAAGTGCCCTGCCATCCAATGGATTCTGGCTCAATAGGACAGAATTGTCCCTGTGGGCTTCCGAAACCCTAGCCCTTTACGGGAGTAGATAACCTCGTCTTTCTCCTGTGCTGGCTTTGAATTGCTGACCTTTCGGTGAGCAGCCTAATGAGTAACCGCATGCCAGCAGGGCTTCCTTTAAGAATAACACGACCCTTTTAGATTTCCATGTCTTCCAGTCACAGAAGTGAGCGTTACTCTGAGTTATCTGGATGCATTGTTTGCCCGTTTGCACACAATAGAATCCGTTGTCCTAAGAGTCAGTTCCTGCATTTTCCTGGGGGAGGGAGAGTCAGAGGAAGGTGGGGAGCAGGAGGCAGCGCACCCTTCTGTGCCATCACAGACCCCCAGTGAAATGTCTGGCAGGTGGCTGTCTGTGGCTCAAGAATGGCTAAAGCCTCTTCTTCATCGGAGTCCTTTCCCTGGGACTTCAAACCCAGGCCGTCCCTCTCCGCCTTACCGATGAACAAATCCGCCATGAGTCTACTCAGAGGTGCCTCGGAAGAAAGGCCTGGCGATCTATATTAAAAACAAAGCCACCAGCCGTTGAAAACCCTGTGGTGCAGAGTTCTGCTCTGATACACATGGGTCACCGTGAGTTAGAATCAAGTCAGCAGAGATTGCAAAAGCAGTTTTTTTCATTTTCCTGAAATTATTCTAATGGGATTTGGTGTAGCTTTGTGTTTTAATTTGTACATTTATTTTGTTTTGATTAATCGTTCTTTCAAACAATGAGAAGGCCCCGTTTAAAAATTGGATTGACTGATACTGCACTGCTTCCGTAGTTCTTCTGTGAAGACCCTTTTCCCATATCCCACCTACCTAGCATCTCTCTCTCTCTCTCTCTCTCACACACACACACACACACACACACACACACCACTCAGGTGGCATCCTCAGAGAGAGACTTCCTTTCATTCGGTTACGTAGACATTTCCTAAATGTGTGTTGATGTCGATTAAATTAACTCTAAAGTTGTTTCCACCCTTAAGATGTGAACATCCTAAGACATTTCCCAAATTAGTGCCCATTCCACGCGTGATCTTGAAGAAATGTTCTAGAACATCTTGTTCTTTTATTTGGAGACAGAGTGCACCATAGCATGGCAAAGCGCCTCCACTGAGATAAATACACTTAAGTTTTTTAATTAGCCGTGTTTTCTAAAAATTGTTTCACACAAATTCATCACCTAGTCTTTTTCAAACTGGATGTCCTGTTGTTGTTGAGGTGCCATCGAGTCCGTTTTGACCCACAGCGACCCTGTGCACAACAGAACAGCGCATGCCCTGTCCTGCGCCGTTAAGCCACCCTTACATTCCCCGTGCCTGAGCCCGTGGCTGCTTCCGGGTTATGAAATTGGTCTAGCAGGCTGGGATCCCCATTGCTATAAGGAAATGGAATCGTTAGAATGGAATTGACCACTTGGCAGCCTTCTTTGTGATGGTTCATACTGGATGAAACTTTTAGCTCTGACATGTGTAATAAGTATAAAGCAAGGATACAATATGGAATGGTGGTTATGATCACTGTAGAGACAGGAATCTTTGGTTCAAATCCTTAATCTCAACAGCCCAGCCCATGTTGTGATTAACTGTTACTGTGCCAGCCCGTAACTCCTGGGAACTCCATGTACAAGGAAAAAAGACTGCCCATCCCCTTGATCGGACCATAATGCTCCATAGGGTTTTCCATATGGCTGATTATTGGAAGAAGACCAGGCCTTGTCTTTGTCTGAGGTCTCTGCTGAGACCTGGGACCTGGTCAGCAGCAGCCACACATCAACACTCAAGTCTCCACCCATGAAGTTCAGTTGGCTGAGAATTGAACCCATCTCCCAGGTGAGCCATTACTACCCTTGCCCAGTTCATTGTAAAATCTAGGTGAGCATGGACATCATTTGTATTATTATAAGTGTGTGTCTTTATACTAATTCATGAGGTAAGAAAAAAGCTGTTATGGAACTAGGTTTGGGACCCACTGATCAAAGACATATTTCTAATAGCTAATATTGTAATAGCTAATATTGAGTGACGTTATTGAGGGCTCAGTACCAGCCAGGCTCCCTACTGAATTCTTTACACATGTTTTTGTTAGTCTATCACAAATTCTTTGATGTAAGCACTGCCTTTATCTCACTCTGGGGAGAATGACAGAGCCTGTATCACAGCAATGCAGAGGAGCCCAGAGCTGCACCCATAATGCTCCTCCCTGCCTCCCATAATGCATGGGTGAACGTGACACTGACCTGGGCAGCTGAGGCACGTGAGGCTCAGATGCTGGGCGGCATTGCCCAAAGGCCGAAACAAGTGACCGCAGCCCTTTTCTCTGTAAGACAAGGCCTGGTCAGTGAAGGGGGTGTCCTTGCACATTTGGGCTGGCAGCCTGTGGTCTCTTGTGATAAGACCCTTGGAAACCCAGTGCCCAAGGGAAGATGAATGGCCCAAGAATACGAACAGATTGTGTGTCCTGAGCTCACTTGTCACCCCTCCTAACTGCCTTCCTAGTTTCTGCAAAGTGGCTTGCAGCAAACGGCGAGCGGCAGCCTAAGTACACCCACCCCGCAAATCCTCCACATGTTCCCTGCGTCCTGTATCATTTTCTTTACCTTAAGAAAGTAAAAGATTTTTTTTTTAGAATCATGTGAAAGGAAATGTCTCAAAACTGAGGCTGGTACTTCTCCTCCCCCACTCTGTATAATCTAGAAAGTAAAAGTCATTTTAATTTGGAAAGAAATTTCCAGTTTTCCTTAACAAATGTAGAAGAGAGGCAGTTCTAGCTGGTCATCGTGGTTACTTTTGTGAAACAAAGACAGCGGCGGTGTCTAAGATGCTGAATTGTGCTCAAGTCCAGTCTGCAGACACGTCCATCTCGGAGGATTGACGTGGAGATGGTCTCTGCTATCCACAGGGGAAGGATGAAGTACTTTAAAAAAGAAAATGAAAAAAAGCAATGAAAGTCATCGAATGCTTTTAGGCAAGAGTAGACAAAACGTAAGAAGTAATTGTTTCTAACTGGGGAGCCCTGGTGACGTAGCAAGGTAAGCATTGAACTGCTAACCACAAGGTTAGCAGTTCAAAACCACCAGCTGCTCCACTGGAGAAAGGGGAGGCTTTCTACTCCATAAGGATTTACAAGCTCAAAACCCCAAAGGACCAGTTCTACTTTGGCTTATGGGGTAACTATAAATCAGAATCCACTCAAAGACAGTTTGGGGTATGGAAGGAAGTCCTGGTGGAGCTGTTAGGTTCTGGTAATTGCAAGGTTGGTGGTTCAAACTCACTAGCTGCTCTGCAGGTGTATGAGGAGGCTACCTGCTCCAGTAAAAATATTCCACCGTGGAATCACTATGTTGCGTTGCTGTGAGTCAGGATTGACTCAATGGCAGTGAGGTTTGTTTGTTTATTTATTTATTTATGGCAGTAGAGGATGTTAGTTTGTAGTTTGAGTGATGTTACTTTGGGGCAATTATTATGAACTATTATGGGATTCAACTGCATGTAAGCATAAATATCTCTCAAAATAGCACAGTCATCCTATTTATCCAACATTTCACTTATTAAACAGAATAGCCTTCCCGTTTTGAACACTTATGATGGTTTAGAGAAATATTTTAAGTGGCACTAATCAGATGCCTTAAAACACACATTAAAATGGAGTTGACATGGCTATAGTGGGTGCAGTATTTTACACTGGACTAGTTAATAAAACTGTCTTTCAAATGGTTCTATTGCTTCATGATTGAAAGGGTATTAATTAAGAAGTTTTGATACCATTATAAAGAAATCCAAATAGAAACATTTTATTTTTACTAACTTGGAGTGTTTATAACTTATATTTAGAAGAATTCGATGTAAACTGCCCTGAGGCTCCTAATGGAAATATATATCCTGGAATTTCTACTCCTATGTTTCATGAAAACTTACCCAGAAAAGTGAGTAACTAAAGTATTCTTGGGAGCAGGAGTATTAACTGTTAGGTGGCAGTTTCATTTCCTTTGTGGTATGATAGGGCCACATAACCTAGACTTCAAAAATGTACCTATTTTGTCGATGACAGTATAATGACAAGAGCCCTATTTTTCTGCCTGTTCAGCACCTACTAACATTGGTAATCTGTAAGAAAGTGTAGGCCTTCTACTCCCATAAAGAGTTAGTCTTGATGGGGGGAGTGCGGAGTGGAGA
>NW_022111369.1:36755269-36758190 GCF_000313985.2 Echinops telfairi
CTGATGGTCTTTTCTGACATTTTGAACAGTGTTTTCTTTTTCTTCTCTACTTTAATTTCCGCTTACATCTGCATAACATCTATTTGCATGTTTAAGGTGTGGGTTGCTACTTGTATACCAAAGCGATTGTATGTGTGTATGGTAAAGTACCCTCCTGTGATCAAATAGCATTATATTGTGATCTTTCAAGGCCAGGCCACGGAGCCAAGTGGATGTCAGTTTACAGAGATGTAACCATGATCGTGCAAAGGTGCTAGTCTTCAGGAACTCTCGGACAGGTATTTGTGACCGAGGGTGGTCCTCGGCTCAGGGTAACTTTTCTTTCCTCGCAGTTCCTCCTTGTGGATAGCCCAGGTTTTTTCACACGGGGAATTAACGAGTGTGATTTGGGATGCTATCTCTTCTCCCCACCCCGAGTTGCTAAATAAAACCTTTGGAACAAGAGGGTCGTTAAAAAAGAAAGAAATCATGACGAAGTGGAATTAAAAATTTCCAGGAGTTCTTTGAAGCCCCTCATATGTATTTCTCTGAGTTTTGGTGTGACTACAGCCATCACAGAAAGAGGTGACTCCATTCTACTTATAAACTGTTCTCCACCTATTGTTTACCTAGGTTTCCCATGACTCAGGTGGTATACCATAAGATTCGCTTCCATTTCATTGAGGCCTGTTTGCAGTGTTGCATATTAGAAAGTTTAGTAGTCTCCGAGACCACCTACACTGCCGAGAGCAGCAACCAGTGTGGGGGTGCACAGTGTGCTAGAAGGATTCATAGAAGTGTTAAACTCACAGTGAGGGTTTGCTGCAGTGAATGAGTGACAGTTTATAATGGCAGGGCCAAGGAGTCCTCAAGCGCTAGCTTTTCAGGTCTCATCTCTCAGTGGAGCCTTGAAACCATGCCTGTTTCCTCCAGTGATGAAGTGGGGCCATGCACAGTATTGCCAACGATAGAGGTTTACCTGAGGAAAAGAATTCATGGTTTTTAAAAAATGGGCTATTCCCATCAACACCTCATGATCACACAGGCTGGTGTGCTTCTTCCATGTGGGCTTTGTTGCTTCTGAACCAGATGGCCACTAGTTTACCTTCAAGCCTTTAAGACCCCAGACACTATATCTTTTGATAGCCAGGCACCATCAGCTTTCTTCACCACCTTTGCTTTTTCACCCGCTTTGTCTTCAGTGATCGTATCATGGAGGTGAGCACACAATGATACGATTTTTTGGTTTTTGATGCCTGATAACTGATCCCTTCAGCACCTCATGATCACACAGGCTACCACCATCATTTTCAAAATATTTTTCTTCTTCTTGAACTCTTTGTTTTCAGCTCCCCTTTATCCCCTCCCTCACCTACCCTATCCCTCAGGAACCCTTATTATAATTATTGTTATTATTATTTATAATATATAAACATATATATATATATATATATACACATTGCCATATCTTACACCATCCACTGAGTCCATTCACCTACCATTCTGTAATCGTTTCCCCCGAGTGTTCTAATAATGTGGTGATGTCTGACTCCTTCCCAACATAATCACAGAAGACAAAATGGTGCATAAGCAAATGTGAAGGGATCAGGTATCAGGCATCAAAGAACAAAAAATCATATTGTGAATGATGGGGAGTGCAGAGTGGAGACCCAAAACCCATCTGTAGGCAACTGGACATCCCCTTACAGAAGGGTCACAGGGAGAAGACGAGCCAGTCAGAGTGCAGTGTAGCAATGATGAAACATACAACTTTCCTCTAGTTCTTTAATGCTTCCTTCCTTACCCCCTGCCCCCCCCCAACTATCATAATCCCAATTCTGCCCTACAAATCAGGCTAGACCAGAGGATGTACACTGGTACAGAAAGGAACTGGAAACACAGGGAATCCAGGACAGATGATCCCTTCAGGACCAGTGGTAAGAATGGAGATACCAGGAGGGTGGAGCGAGGGTGGGGTAGAGAGGGGGAACTGATTACAAGGATCTACATATAACCTCCTCTCTGGGGGACGGACAACGGAAAAGTGGGTGAAGGGAGACATCAGACAGTGTAAGATATGACAAAATAATAATTTATAAATTATCAAGGGTTCATGGGGAAGCGGGGAGGGAGGGGAAAAATGAGGAGCTGATGCCAGGGGCTTACGTGGAGAGAAAATGTTTTGAGAATGATGAGGGTAACAAATGTATAAATGTGCTTTATACAATTGATGTATGCATGGATTGTGATAAGAGTTGTATGAGCCCCAAATAAAAAAAAGAAAATGATGGTGGCAGCAATTGTATGAATATGCTTCACGTAATTGCACTATGGATTGTTATAATAGCTATAAGCGCTCCCAATAAAATGGGGGAAAAATTAAAATGGGACTATTGAAGAATGTACTCAGAAAACTAGGTCTCATGACTGTCTCTCTAAAAATTTAACATCACTGCATCACTTTTCTGAGGTTAGACAGATATTTTCTTTCTTCTGTTCAACCCTGATCAGGACCCCATGGTGGGGGTGGGGGGGGATTAAAGATCTGCTAATTGCGATGCCTGGCATCTGAGGGACAGTAAAATCACACTGTGAAGTAACAGTAATTCACACTGAAAAGCTGTGATGCGCTGTCCAAATTAATATAATGGAGCTCCCAGGCTGGTACAATGTTGTGGGAGTTGGGTTCTATTCCCTGATATATAAAGTAAGGATTTCCCAGCCTGCTTTAGGGGACATTAAAAACAACAACAACAACCATAACCACCCCCACCCCCAAACAAACAAAAAAACTTCACTGCCATTGAATCCATGCCCACTCATAGTGACCTTCTAGGAGAGGATAGAACTACCACTGTGGGTTTCCAAGACTACGACTCTTTTTTTTTTTTTTAACATTTTATTAGGGGCTCATACAACTGTTATCCCAATCCATACACACA
>NW_022111369.1:36759028-36760698 GCF_000313985.2 Echinops telfairi
TTTGGTTCCCTCGTTGAAATGCTCTCCCTGGTTCACATTCCATTTATTTACATTTGCCCACACGGTCAAGGTCCACTGTTTTCATAAACTCTGCCTGGGAACCCTGGTGGCGTACTGGTTATGCATTGGGTTGCTAACCACAAGATCCACAGTTCTCGACTACCAGCCACTTCTCGGGAAAAAGATAGGCCTTTCTACTTCCATTAAAAAAAAAGTTACAGTCTCAGAAGCTCACAGGGACAGGTCTGTCCTGCCCTTCAAGGTCCCTATGAGTTGGCATTAACTTGATGCCAATGAGATTGGTTTTAATGACCTCTGTCTCAACATTGGTTGGCACCTCTATCTTTCGACATTTGATTATATTTAATTTAGAGTTTTATTCGATGCCATTTTATTAGTAGTATCTTATCATTAAAGGCGTGAGTCTATTAATTTGATAACATTAAAATTAATATACATTTACCAGTTAGGCATTCAGGAAAATTGTACTTGTTTTATATAAGCAAAAAAATTCAAAGTGTTCTCTTGCCAATGGTCATTCCACCCCACTGCACACAAATATAGTCCCGGAGTCCAGGCCATGTGTGATCGAGCACCGGTTTGTTGAATCATTTCAATGGGTAGTCCATCAATTCTTGAAGTCTTGATTTTCACCGGTATCTTCAGTCCAGCTTGGACTTCTTCCTTGAACACCATCACTGCTTGATCATACCTCCTGAAATGGGTGAAAATCCACCAATTCTTTTTGAAAGAGTGTCTGTGTGTTCCTGCCATCTTCTTTTGATACTTCTTGTATCTTTCCATAGTTTCTCCTTAGAATCCTTTAGTATTGCAACTGAAGGCTTAAATTTTGCCATCGGTTCTTTCAGCAAGAAGAAATGCTGAGCACATTCGGTTTTCTAACTCCAGTTCTTTGCACATTTTGTTATAATACTTTCCTTTGTCTTCGTGAGCTGTCCTTCCGTTCAGCTCTTTTACTTGATCATTTATTGCATTTGCTTTTAGCTACTGTACATTGAGTAGGTTTCATAGTCTCTCCTGACATCCAATTTAGTCTGTTAGGCTTAGATCTAGTAAAGTAGAATGATATTGTTTGAGTACAGACCTATTTCACACATCATCATAAGCAACCTCATCTTCCTTTCCTTTCTTCCTCCCTCTCTTCCTTCTTTCCTCTCACATCTGTGAATGTGTAAAATGAGAAGAGCTTTAGCTATGTGGGTGTGTTGGTGAGTAAAACACAGACTGTTCTCTAAGAAATCACAGCCTAACATAGGAAGCACACATATAAATAACTATGATCTAACCATAATATGAAAGTGAATTGAATAAGAATAGATGTTACAACCATGATCAAATGGATTGTAAATTATATGCAAATTCGAAGGAGAAGATAGTATCAGAGCTTAAATTGTGAGACTCTGGTGTGTAGAAGGCTATGGATGACCAAAATACATTTGCAGAATTTTCACGGGGAATAAGCCTCCAGTGATTTCCTTCCATAATTGAGGGATAGGAATAATTTGGTTATCAGATTGAGAGGTGGAGACGGAGGTGCAGAAAGGAGACAGGGCTCCATCAGGAATGGAAAGTAAAGGAAGGCTTTATTAAGGCAGGGACAACTCCCGGGTGAGTTCCACAACCCAGCGAGTTAGGTCAGGGAAGTTGTG
>NW_022111369.1:36760911-36763603 GCF_000313985.2 Echinops telfairi
AGCTCCTTGGAATGCTGGAGGCAGGGCCTGCACAGTCCAGCTCTGGCCTTGAGAGGCAGGGGAAAGGGGCCGCACAGTCCAGCAGGCTATCTTTCGGGAGAGCTGGGGGAAGCGGCTGCATGGTCTGGACCAGCCCCAAAACTTTTAATAGTGGTTATGGGCGTCATGTATTATCATTTAACTGCTTCCTGCTGAGGTTGGGCAATGAGGGGGCGGGATTAAGAGTCGGAAGGTCTGGGGCTCAGGCCTGTCAGCAGCGGACTATAAGGGTGAAGTAAGAGCTGGTTGAAGGTCAGGTTGGAGATGGCTTTCATCCGTTCCTGCTGCAAAAATTTGAACACACAGGGAGCTAAAAGTAATAATACACAAATTATTATTAAAGGCCCGACGAGAGGCATAATCCAGGACACGACAGAATTTTGAAACTACGAGGAGGGGCCGGTAGTGCTTCACTGATGTTTTCTGATTTCGTTGGCTGTGTTGCAGAGAGCCTTAATGTTTTGTTCAACTACACCTGACTCATTAATATAATAACAACATTTTTTTATTTAAAAACATGCATGTTTCCCCTTTATCTGCTGTTAGTAAGTCAAGGGCTCGGTGATTTTGTAGGGTGACTTGGGCTAAGAATGTTGGTTGTTTTTGGAGGGAGACAAGTGAGTCTGGAATGGAATCCATCATGAATTGTACTTTGTCATTAAAGGTTTGAGTCTGAATGATCGTTTGTCCTATTGCTGCTCTGGACATGCCAGCTGTGGTTAAGGAGGAAGCGAAGCAGAGTCCCACTAGTACTGGTAGGAAAACTGCTTGCTTGGTTTTAGAGCCGGAGTGAGCATATAAGTCTCACAGCCACCAGAATTTTTTTTGACTGCACATTGTGAGTTGGGGCACTACAGTTACTGGGAGGCAGGGGGTATGGCTGGAGGTATTGAGGTATTTTATTAGGGTTCCATTGCACCAGAAGAAGGTTCCTAGGAGTAGGGTTTAAGTGAGCCTTTAATATAGGTAGTGGGGTCATTAGAAAAGGTCCCTAAGTGCTTTTCTATTTGAGAGAGATCTGTGAGGGAGAAGGGTGCATGAACTTGCATAGGGCCTTCCACCCCAGCTACTTCAGGGAATGGGCAAACGTAATGTGACCTGGTGTGGGAAGCAACAGGGGAGGGTAAGGGGTCAGGAGAGGGAGGCAGGGGTTGGGGGAGCTGTAAAGGGTGAGGAGGGGCCTGAGTAGGCTCCGGGTTTATATGAGATGGTCGGGGATAGGGCAGAGGATGGGTAGGTGGGAAGGACAAAGCTTCCAGGTAGTCAGAAGGGGTAGGGGTGGTCTGTGTGGTGGCAGGAGGTAACGGGAGTTTGGAAGAAGCTGCCACAGGTGATTGGGCAAGGAGAACTTGGGCTGGGTGACAGGAGGTACACAAAGAAGGACGAGAGTAGAGGAAAAACAAAGCCGAATGTACGGAATCTCAGACCACTTTTGGGTTTGGTGACAGAAGTTGTTAAGGTCACAGAGAATATTGAAATCAAAAGTACCATTTTCGGGCCAGCATGACCAGTTGTCTAGTTAGTATTGTGGCCACACTTGGTTACTAAAAAAGACCAGACGTTTAGGGTGAATGTCTGGTGTCAGGCCCAGCTCAGTGGGATTGCCAGCAGGCACCCCAAGGGGCTGTCCCTGGGAAACTTAGATAAAGCAGTTCCCATGATGTCTCAAGCTTCAGGAGGTACAGGCAGAGGAGAAGGATGCCTCCTGGTCCCCATCTGCATCTCTCAGTCAGGAAGTGGCCCGGTAACCTTGAGACGCATCCCTGTCAGAGTTAGAAACCCAAGAGGAGAGTCCTGGACTCTCTGGAACAGGAAGGTTCCCTGGCACAGGCCTGTGGCTTTACCCGGCAGACAGGGATCTTGGGTCAGTGAGAGACACCACAGGGAGCTAAGGAGAGTGGGCGTGGGGGGAGCAGTGGGGAGGGGAGTGCTGGTCTTGTAGCTGGTGAAATTGGAGGGCAGTCAGAAGCCTTTGTTCAGGGTGAAAGAAGGAGGAAGTGGACTTTTAAAGAAGTTCTGGGAAAAGGAGGAAATAGATTTTAGATAAGGTCTGAGAGCAGGCACCGCAGAACTGCAAGCATGAAACACACCAACACGTAAAAGAAGCTCAGACTCACCCTTCGTGTGCTAGTCCAGTCTGAAGGTGTTGTGACTGCCAGGCCCAGTGTCAGCAGTCCTGCAAGCGGCAGGAATTCCAGGAAGTAAACACAGAGACAAAGGCTGAAGGCCACATGAGAGGGAAGATAGATACAGAGAAAAGGTGGACATGAGAAACTGGCCTTATCGTTGTACCCCTTGCCAGGAAAGGCAGCTATTTCCAGCTCCTTTTGGTACTAGAGAGGCAGCATAACCCCCTGCCCGGAGCTTTTCAGACTCTACGTTCCCTTGAGTCTGCTGGTCCTCAGTGTCCAGAAAGACAAGCAAGACTTAACAAGATAAAATGAACATGCACAGAAATACTGACCAGAGAAGTACTTGCACAGACAGACCTCAGAGGTCCATGGAAGTGGAGGACAGAGCTACACACTGGTCAGAGAGAGAGGCCAGGGTGGCACAGAGGCCCCTCCTGCCGGTCCTGGGTTTCTGCACCAAGAGGAGAGGTGGAGACGGAGGCGCGCAGAAAGGAGACTGGGCTCCATCAGAAATGAAAAGT
>NW_022111369.1:36763950-36767324 GCF_000313985.2 Echinops telfairi
TGCTGGAGGCAGGGACTGTGCAGTCCAGCTCTGGCCTTGAGAGGTGGGGGGGAAGGGGCCCGCACAGTCCAGCAGGCTGTCTTTCGAGAGAACTGGAGGAAGCAGCTACATGGTCCGGACCCAGCCCAAACAGAGATGAGTAGAGTAGATTCGAATCATCAATCTGTCTAAAATGGTTAAAATCTTGTCATTTGATCTCCCATGTGATGCACTTTGTGCTTGATCTGTTGGTTTTTTTATATTTTTCTGTTTGTTTCATATCAAGGTTTATCTCTGTTGTATGTTGTCATTGTTGGTAGCCTTCCTGACTCTCTGTTACGTGGTTTTCTGTTTTTCGGTATATGAAACCCAGGATGGTTTATATAACTATATAATCTGTAGAGCAGGGGTGCTCACACTTTTTCAGTATGCAAGCTACTTATAAAATGATCAAGTCAAAATTATCTACCAACTACAAAAAATGTAAAACATTTATTTTTATTTGTTACATTTATTCATAAATGTGTTGAGAATTCTTTATATGTACAATGTATGTTTGTGTACCTTGCATAACCGCATGAGTCCATATTGCACAACACAACACAATTAACTATGTACGTTTTTTGTCATTACCTGAGTTTATTTTGATGACTTGCACTGAATGGAATGAGCCAGGGATGCATACTCTGGACAGTAGCTGCTGACAGCCAGCCTCAAACACACTTCCAAATGATCATCAGTAATGGTGGAATGGTACTTGAACTTAATGATCTTTATGTGGGAAAAGTAGAGCCGATTAATGCAGTCAAAGGGGTAGCACCTTTTCTCACGCTTGGGTACTTTCCCTCTGTGAGTAAGTTCCAGAACTGTTCATGCGCTCTGGACTTCAGCTGAATGCCAGCTTGTAGTGTCAAAATCTCCCATTCCATATGAAAGTGATATGTTTTTGTCTTCTAACTTGGTCCAGCTCCCCCACTCATTTTATACCCTTTCTTAAGTTTAAGAGAAAAAAACATAAAAGTCTAAAAATTGGCAATAACTTAGCTTGTCAGTTTTGCTGCCCTTAGTGAAGTTATTTGCACATGCGTTTGACACTTAAGATTGCATCTGATTGGCTGGGCTGTATATCAGTTAAGTGACGGGATTGATGATAGGCTTACGTCTATTTTTTTAATGCCATGTGATCTACCCACACTGCATTTGCAATCGACTAGTAGATTGTGATTGATGTATTGCGCACCCCTGATGTAGAGACAATATCTAGAATAAGGGTTCCTGGGGGAGGAGGGGGTTGTACAGCAGGGGAGGTGGGGGGGAGGGGTGTTAACGAAGAGTTGATATCAAAGAGTATAAGAAGAAAGAAAACATTTTGAAACTGATTGTGGTAGCGATTGTACAACACTGCTTGATACGATTGAACTATGGGATGGTAGGATGGCTGGATTCCGTCCTAATAAAATGGTTTGAAAGGGAAAACAAAGAATAGATGTTATATAAGCATATTGTTTTGGGGAAACACAGAGAAAAATATAAGCTTAGCAACTTTACAATTTACAATAAAAAGTACGTACTACATTTTTAGTCTGCACCAAGCACTGTGCTATATAATAAATCTGTGACTGAATGAATCCTCACAATGATTACGTAAGGTAGGAGCATTCATCTAAAAAGTAAATGATCAGTCGTTATGATTAAGTAAATTGCCTAAAGCCATACAGCGAATAAAGTGGCAGAGTTGCTATTCAAATATAATCATCTCATTCTTACTTTACTAGCCTGTTTTATGTCAGTACAAGAAGGTGTCAGGAAGTTTGTGGGAAAATACAATGAAAAGATCATGAATTTCCCCAGAAACTTTTAGAAGCTGCCTGGTATTAAGTTTGTAGCAGATTTCCATACTCTTTTCATTCAATTTTTCCACAAACTTTTTGAAACTCCCTTAGATGTAAATTTAAAAGTTTAAGTGGGTATTTCTTTTAAATAACTTCAAAGTTTTGTAGGGATTTACAGTCTCTAGAAGAAATTATGATAAAAATAAATAAAGAGGGGGGGAAATGCTCATTGGAAAAAAAGAATACACCCTTTTGTGTTTTGAAGCCATCCAAGTAGGGAAATGCTAATTACTTCTCCATTGGTTTTATAAATAAAAGAACAGATGGAGACATTGAATGACTATTTTATTAATCTCTAAATAAAATGGACTCTCTTTTATACTTTAGTGTTATAATTCAAGAGAATGATGTGGCCATCTGCATTTGCAAAGATTACAGCCTTGAAAGCATAGCCTATGGGCAGTTCTGCTTTCTCCCAGAGGGTTAGGATAGTCTGCTTGATTGCTGTCAGTAAGTTTTGTAGGATGATTAGGTAACTTTTGAAGAGAGACTTGGATGCTGAAGAAAGGGCGTGGATACCACACATGGCCTCCTCTGGCTTCTGTAGGGAAGAAAACAAGCAAACTAACTGCCACTGAGTCAATTCTGACTCATAGCAACCCTATAGGGCAGGGGGAAACTGCCCCCTATGAGTTTCTGAGACTTGTAACTCTTTGGGGGAGTAAAAAGCCTCACCTTTCTCCTGCGGAACTGACTGGTGGTTTCAAATTGCTAACCTTGCAGATTGTAGCCCAACTGGTAACCACTAAGCATCCAAGTCCACACCAGCCCAAGGTTAATTGCCATCAGGCAAAGGTCAGACATGCCTCCACCCTCCATTCTTCTATAGCCTGGCACCAATTGTCCTTGCCATGCCACTCTTACTTCCCTACTGGGTTTGGTAATTCATTGCAATGGCCACACACAAACAGATATTACTCATAATTATGTGGTGTAGTAGGGAAGCTAAGTGTTCAGGATACATTGAACACTTCTCAGCTGAGCTGTGCTGGCAAGCATGTCATGCTCTGGTCCTTGGCCTCTCAGTCACATGATCCCTTGGCCTCTGCGTTGTTCCATGTGCTGGGAAGTCTGCCTCATGGTCTTGATGCTGCTCCTCTGCTCTGTCTCGTGGTCTCAGGATGACTCCTCTGCTCTGTCTTGTCTTGGTCTCTGGTGCTGGTGCCTCTGCTGGCTCCCCACTTCAAACAGGGATCTCACACACGTGGACTAGTGGTTCTTCTTGATGATCATGGAATTCACTCTCTGCTTCTGAGATGGCTCATTTATACTCAGAGGAATGATGAAACTGGCTGATCTCATGTTTTAGAGTTCCACACACATTATTTGCATGCTCTCACCTAATCATTTGGTAGGAGTTACAAAGAAATGGGTAGAAGGGTCATGCCAAGTAATTTCGCTTCCCCACAGATATACATTTTTATATGTAGGAATTTTTAAAAAGTTACTTTAGATGAGTTAGAAAAGCTGTCAAATTTCAATTAAGTCCTCTTGAGAGTTTTT
>NW_022111369.1:36767968-36768914 GCF_000313985.2 Echinops telfairi
GACTGATGGTTTAGGAGATACTAAAAATCTTGTAATTGTTAGCTTACCTAGATATTCTCTAAGGGATGAGCACTGAATTTTATCAAATGTCTTTTCAGTAGCCTCTGAGATGGTCTTAGGGTTTCTCTGTTTTGAATTATTAATGCATTACATCATATGAATAATAATAATTAGTATACATTTCCTGGGATGAACACTCCTTAGTCATGGTCTATTTTTCCTTCAGTGCTGAATTTTATGTGCTATCTTCTAGTTGACACTTTTTTGCCTCTAGTATGCATTAGATCAATTAGTATGTATATTATACTTAGACATAGTTGTTTGCATTTTGGGATCACAAAGTTTGTTCATATACTTTCATACTCTGAGTTTTCCACTTCTCTACCATAAGTATCAACCAGTTGTCTGCCAGTTTGTCATGCTGTGGTCCCTTATGTGTTAATGTGATGCTGGAAGCTATGTCACTGGCATTTCAAATATCAGCAGGGTTCACCTGCTACTCAAGACATTGGGGATAGAGAAGGGAGGAAACGTGGAAAACTGCTACCATTGTGGAGCCTACAGAAACCAGACTCAGTGCCATTGAGTCAATGCTGACTCATAGTGACCCTTCAGGACAAAGTAGACCTTCCCCTGTGAGTTTCTGAGACTAGAACTATTACAGACTTAGAGAGCCCCATCTTTCTGCCAATGGGCAGCTACTGGCTTCAAACTGTGGACTTTGTAGATCACAGCCTGATGCATAGCCACTATGCCACTAGGCATCCTAGTAGAAAAGTCCACGAATAAAATAAGTAGACAAGATAATAGGTGCTATAGAAAAAAAAATACTGTGTGGTGCTGTAATGTTGGAAGCTATGCCACTAGTATTTCAAATAGCAGCGGGGTCATCCAAAGTGAATATGTTTCAGCAGAGCTTCCATATAAGACTAACCTACTAAGAAGG
>NW_022111369.1:36769398-36771396 GCF_000313985.2 Echinops telfairi
ACTCAAAATATGACTGAGGAAGAGCTACCTTCTCAACATAATGAGTCAACCGTAATGATGAGGATGGAGGATGAAGCAGGACTTTCATTTGCTGACGGAGCACAACTAAAAATGAAAAGAATCAACCACCAACATCTACTAATTATTGTAACTTGCAATGGATGAAATATGAATCAAGAAAAAATTGGAAGTCATCAAAAATGAAATGGAATGCTTAAAGATCATAAAGATGGTTATTTGGCCATTTTGAATCAGAATCATATGGTTTACTATGACTGAAATGACAAGCTCAAAGGAATGATGTCACATTCATCATCAAAAAGGACATTACAAGATATAGCTTGAGATACACAATGATATTTGTAATAGAATTCTATCAATTTCTCTGCAAGGAAATCCAGTCAGTACAATATTGTTCACATTTATGTACCAGCCACTAAATTCTTAATGAAGAAATTGAATAATTTTACCAATGTCTTCAAGTTGAAATTGATCATAGATGCGATTAAGGTGCATTGATAATTATTGGCCATTGGAATATAAAAGTTGGGAATAAAAAAGAATTAGTAGTTGAAAAATATGGAGTTGGTGATAGAAACAAAGCTGGACATTTCATGATAGAATTTTGCAAAACCAGCAACCTGTTTATAGGAAATACCTTGCTTCAACAACACTAAAAGTCACTATGCACATGGACTTCAGTAGCTGGAATCAAATTGACTACATCTTTTGGAAGAGACAACAAAGAAGCTCACTATCAGCGCTAAAACCAAGCCAGAGACAGAGTGTGGGTCCAACCATCAATTGCTCATATGCATGGACATCATTCATGAAGAAAGCAAAGTTAATTAAAAAGACAAGAAAGAAAGAAAAAAATCAAAGTGATGTCTGGAGAGACATCTTGCTCTTGATAGTAGAGGAACCAAGACAAATGGGAAAAATGATGAAGTCACCGAGGTGAACACAGAATTTCAAAGAGCCACTTGAGAAGACAAAATGAACAATTATAATGAAACAGAGGCCTAGAGTTAGAAACCCAAAACTGAATAACACACTCAATATATCTTAACCTGAAAGACCCAAAGAAGATATTCAAGCCTTGAGTTGCAATATTGAAGATTCTAGGGACAAAATAATGAACAATACAGGAAGCATTAAAAGAAGATGGAAATAATGTACAGAGTCATTGTACCAAAAAGAACTAGTCAACAGTCAACCATTTCAAGAGGTAGCATATGATCAAGAATCAATGGTACTGAAGAAATCCAATCTGCACTAAAGGCATTAGCCAAAAATAAGGCTCCAGGAATTGATGGAATACCAATTGAAATGTTTCAACAAGCTGATGAAGCACTGGAAGCACCTACTCATCTATGCCAAGAAATTTTGAAAGACAGCTACCTGGCCAACTGGAAGAGATCCATATTTGTACCCATTCAAAAGAAAGGTCAAGTTCAAGTTATAGAAAAATAAAAGTTTGCTGAACACCATTCAACAACAGTTGCAGCAATACATTTACAGGACTGTTGTTCTTAAGTGCCATCAAACTGGCTCAGACTCATAACGACCTTATGCACAACAGAACCAAACACTGCCTGGTCCTGTGCCAGCCTCACAATTGTTCCTGTACTTGAGCCCACTGTTGTCAGTCCATCTCCATGAGGGTCTTCCTCTCCTTCACTGCCCTTCTACTTTACCAAACATGTATTGGTTTCTCCTGATAACCTCCAAAGTACATGAGATGTGAAGTCTTATCATCCTTGCCTTTAAGGAACATTCCGTTGATACTTTTTCCAAGACAGCTACTCGAAATTCAAGCTGGATTCAGAAGAGGAGGTGGAGCAAGTGGCATCATTGCTGATGTCAGATGAGTCTTGGCTGGAAGCAGAGAATACCAGAAAGATGTTTACTTGTGTTTTATTAACTATATAAAGGCATTCAATTGTGTGGGTAATAACAAACTATGGATAACCCTAAGAATGAGAATTCCAGAACACT
>NW_022111369.1:36783456-36823033 GCF_000313985.2 Echinops telfairi
TGATGTACAAATGCGCTTTACACAATTGATGTGTGTATGGATTGCGATAACAGTTGTATGAGCCCCTAATAAAATGTTTAAAAAAATTAAAAAAAAGAGTAAGCATACACTGATTGCTTCACAGCAAGACCTCTCCTCAGCCAGCAGCCAAATCTAGTCCTCAGGTCTCAGCCGCGTGATCCCCTGGCTTCTACCTCCATGGTCCAGAAAGCCTGCCCACTGCTCTGTCCTCCAGTCTCATCATCTCAGCACACAGCGCCTATGTCCGAGCTCGTGGTCTTCTGGCCTTTCCCTCTGGTGAAGGGACAGAGCAGAACCTGGCTCCTTTGCTCTGTCCCATGGTCTTCGTGGTGCAGCCTCTGGGATGCCTGGTCTCAACCTCCATCTCTTCAGGCAGAGATCTCCAACACGGTCTTCCGGTGGCTGTTCTTGCAGTGGTTCTGGGAATTCCCTTTCTGTCCTGAGACGGCTCTTATACACAGAGGACCGGCTTAAATGGGGCTGTGGTTTTTGTCTTTCAGATCATAACCCCAAGAAAACAGGATTGTGACTTGGTTCACCCTCTGTACTAAGATGATGACTCAGAATATATCCCATCGTAATCCTGTCCAATAGCATAGCAGAGAATTCCCTCTAAAGTAGGATTATAACCACAGCGATAGAGGCTATAATGTATAATATATCACATAAGGAATTATGGCTAGAAGGACCATATTAATTGACTACATCTCAGTCCCACACACTTAGGAAGAGGCTAGCGGCTAGGATGTTGCTACCATGCACAGGGCAGCCACCTATAGCAAAGACTTCTCCATGCCCAAACAGCAATGCTGCTTCTATATTAAGAACCCTCCTTTAAAGTTTGTCTTAGACTAGCCCACCTTCACCACTGCAGATGTCACAGCTGTTTGGGGTGCCATCCTGTCGATTCCCCCTCGGAAGGACCCCGTGTCACAAACTGGAGCTGCCTCATGGGATTTTCTTTGCTGTAGTCTTAACAGAAACAGATCACAGTCTTTGTCCTGTAGAGCTGCTGAGTGGATTTGAACCGCCAACCTTTTTGATTAGCATCCAAGTATTTAACCATTGCAACTCCAGGGCTTGCAACAACAGTTTTTACCTATTGTTGAATATTTGAAGGAGCTTCCAAAATTTTGTTTGTGGGGAAAATGGAATGGGTAACTGCTATTCTCATTGCAGAACCTGTTGCATAGAGTTGCCCACGTGAGAAACCACTCGAGCCCATGTTTTGCATTTCCTTGCGTGTTCCTTTTATTTTTAGTGGGAATAAGAGTTTTTTGAAAACAGCGTTTTCTCTGTCTTAGGATATCTGTTTGCATTCCGTGACTGAGAATTGCATGGACCTCCACTTGCATCAGTTTTCACAGCTCCTCTGAGGCATGCTGTGACACCCCCCACCATAAAGTCATCTATACCTTATGCCATTAGATCAGTGGTTCTTAACCTTCCTCAAGCCACAACCCTTTAATACAGTTCCTCGTGTTGTGGTGAAACCCCAACCATAAAATTATTTTCCTTGCTCCTTCATAACTGTAATTTTTCTACTGTTATGAATGGGGAAACCCCTGTGAAAGGGTTGTTCAATCCCCAAAGGGGTCGCGACCCACAAGTTGAGAACCGCTGCATTATATCCTTCCAAACATACCATCCAAGTTAAATGAAAAATGATAATGCTTCAAAAATATATTACAGTGCCTTTCTTCGCATCAATTTTTAAAAGATTTTCACTAAAAAAATTTATACCACATTACACCACCCCCCAAACAAGCAAAAAACCTCAGCAGTTCGTGCACTAATTGGCACACAGAAAGCGTTTTATTTCAGCAAAGTCATGTCAGAGTTTGTCGTGGGCTGTTTATTCCCTTCGGTTGATTTGTTTGTTGGTTGATGCATAGACCACATTATTTTTATTACTGAAGTTTACGGTATAGTGTATGTGTATGCTTTCTGGTGTGTTTATGATACACGTTAGCATATGTTTAAGGCAACCCCCCTCTTTTTACAGTGTCCTTGGCGCTTCTTGGCTCTCATTCCAGATGAATTTGGAATCTTGTGGAATTTTTTTTTCTTGTTGGAATTTCATATCATCTGTAGAAAGCAGTGTCACTTGAGGAGTTTGTTAAGATCGCAAGTTTCCTGAAAGCTTGCCCTCACCCTCTTCCCTGTGGAAAATCTTAAGTTTGGGCTGGAGCCCAGAAATTGGCATTTTAATAAATATCTGAGGTGTTTTTGAGACATGTTTATTTTGTTGTGGTGGTTGTTGTTTATTATTACAAGATCATTTTATTGGGGACTCTTCAACTCTTGTCACGATTCATACATCACTTGCATCAAGCGAATTTGTACATATGTTGCCTTCATTCATTTCTAGACATTTACTTTCTATTGAGCCCTTGGTATCAGCTCCTCTTTCCCCTGCCCCCCCCCCATAACTCCTTGATAGATTGTACATTGTTATTATTTTCATGTCTCACACAGACTGCTGTCTGCTGTGAAGCAATTTGCCCCAAATTGGCAAAATTTTACTACCTGATTATTTGGGTTTTTTTTTAATCGTTTAGCTGAGTTTTCCCTCCAGGTGTAACACGTTGCACCTTGTAACTGTGGCTCCCTGCCCCCTTTATATCTTGTAATTGTTAAAATTGCTAGTGCACAAGAAAGTTATTGATTTTTGGATGTGTGTTTTGTTTCCAGCCACTTTGGCTAAGCTCCTTTGTTAAATCAAATAGTTTTTCTGTTCAGCCTTTGCGAGGGTGAGGTGAAGGTGTGGTGGGTAAACAAGCCCTTTACCTGGGAACAGTATTTTATGTCCTCCTTTGCAGTGCTAGAGCCATATTCCTAGTGTATGTGTCATGCACTGGCCAAAGCTTCTAGAACAAGTTTGAATAAACACTGATAGGATCGATGTGTGTTTCCGATTGTAAAGGGAATGTGTCTACAGGCAGCATTCAGAAGACTTCTGTTCCTGAGTCCAATTTGTGCCTAAGTCAGAACAGTTAGAAAGGGCTCGTATCTAATACCAGTTAGTCCAGTGTTTGTCTTAGTGTGTGGTACTGTATATAATGTGCCTTTCTATGCATCGCAGGCGAAAGCCCAGCTTTCTACTCTTCTTCACAGTTCTCTTCTCGGAAATCCCCCGGGGCAGTTCTACCCAGTCTGATGGGGTCAGCATGTCCTACATGAGTTGGTACTGCCTTGATGGCAGTGAGTTGGGTTTGGGTTTTTCTATGCAGAAAAGGTATTAGAGAAACTCTTCCAGATAAGGCTGAAAACATCTTTCACATAGTAACATAGTAGTGATCATATTTTGATGCGTGTCACAAACCAGCCCCCATTTGCTATTACAAACCATTGTATGCACCTTCAATTGTCGTCTTTGTAAAAGGGCATAGGCGGGGAATTGGTTCCAGGGCCCCAGGCTGCAGTACATTGGCTCTTGGTAACCCAGAGACGGCCTGTATTATGGTTTCACATTAAGAGTGGTGCTGGCTCTTGATTTTCAAGAAATCCTTTTAAAAATTATGTTAAGAAAGTAAACCTCTACTCCCAACCTTTTCAAAGTAATTTTTAAAGGAATGGGTGTAGGATCTTATTAAATGCCTTTTCAGTTTCTATTTAAATGGTAATACTGTTTCCCATTAAAGTTTCTATATAGATGAGAAAATTTCTAATTTTAAAACATCCTCATCCTTCTGAAACAATGTGTGCTTAATTGTGGCAGTTTATTCTTTCCTATACTTTGAATATTATCCTTCTAATCTCACCCACTGTGATCAAAATCAGAATTTCAGAGGTTTATAACTAAGACACTGAGTATGGTTTTGAAATGTAATTAAATTCAGTATGTGAAAATTCTACATGGTAACCACTTCCAAAATAAACCAGATTTTTTGGCGTGAAATCCTGTGCTGCTAAAATAACTTTGTTTTTTAATTGATCCAGAATATTACTGAGGGTTTAAATTTGAGAACAAAGAAGCTTGAAATGCAAATGTACTTGGCATGTGAATTCTTCCTAGTTTGCTTCCCCTGCCCCTACCCCCCCCCCCCTAGTTTGGCTAACTACTCCTAACATTGTGGGCATTTAAAACAAATTATCAAAGTATTTTTTGTCCTATTGGGAGGAGGCTGACTGATAATTACTACATATATTGAGAAAAAAATCTGAAGGGTTTTCTCTGAGCCACCCCGTAAATCTACTTAGAATATCTAAGAATATCCACAAGCAGTAATGGTGGACTTAGTCTTTGTTTAAGGACCTAAACTATGTATATGTAAAAAAGTGAAATATTTGTAATTTTTGGTAAAGATTACTAAATACATTATTTCAGAACACAATTTATATCTTATGTTTATCTAGACACAAAAATATATTTATGAAGCTTAAAAAAATTATGTTTGAAACACGCTCAGCTTGGAGTATGAAAAATATTCTATCTTCACATTTTTAGGGGATAGGCTTCCATATTCTAGTATAATTTATATAACATGAAAATAAGCTTTTCTTGAAAAGGTTAAAACGGTTAAAGGGTAATTTCCAGGAATAAACGGTAAAGTCATCATTTATACAGGTAGGAAAGTAAATATGTTTAAAAAACTGTATTGTACTCATTAAACAGAGAAGGAACCAGGTAGATGTTTTACCAGTTTAAAAAAATTCAAGAAATAGACATACTTAAAGATCACCAATAATTGAACAAATGTGTAAATTGAGACAAGACTTTCCTTAAAGAGACTGGAAGTGGGTGGCCCTGGATGGTACAAATGGTTAAACACTCCGTCACTCCCTGGAAGGCTGGCAGTCCTGACCCACGTAGAGGACCTCAGAAGAAAGACTGGGTGATCTGCGTTCAGAAGGTCACCCTCTTAAAGCCCATATAAAGCTGTTCTGTTCTGCAAAACAGTCTGTTTCTTAGTTATCTGGTGCTGCTATAACAGAAATGCCCCAAGTAGGTGGTTTTAACAAGCACATTCTTCCTACACAGCTTGCGACTGTTGTTGTTGTTAGGTGCCATCGAGTCCGTTCCAACCCTTAACGACCACATGTACAACAGAATGAAACACTGTCCGGCCCTGCACCATGCTCACAATTGTGACATTTGAGCCCACAGCCACTGTGTCAATCCATCCTGTGCAGGGTCTTCCTCTTTTCAGTGCCCTTCTGCATTACCAAGCTTGATATCCTTCTCCAGGGACTGGTCTCTCCTAAAGTGTCCAAAGTACGTCACAGGAAGTCTCGCCTTCCTGGGCTCTAAGGAACGTTCTAGCTGTACTTCTTCTAAGACAGATTTTTTTTTTTTTTTGGTTCTCTGGACAGTCCATGGCACTTTGCAATATTCTTCACCAGCACCATAATTCAAATGCATTGATTCTTCAGTCTTCCTGATTCAGTGTCCGACTTTCACATGCATATGAGGCAACTGAAAATAAGAGACTAGAAATCTGAGTTCAAGGCACAAGCTCCAGGGGAAGATTCTCTTCTCTCTGTCAATTCTAGAGGGACGATACTTGTAACCTTTCAAAATCTATGGGCCTTAGCAAACTTTCCTGCATCTAGCAAGTTTAGCATAGGAACCCTGGGTCCAAAGGACACATTTTGCTCCTGCCTCCTCGTTTTTGTTTTGTTTTTTTAATAATTTTTATTGGGGACTCTTACAGCTCTCTCCCTCTATTTTTCAGGTCCCTTATTTTTAAAGAAATCATTTTATTGGGGCTCTCACAGGTCTTATAATAATCCATACATCAATTGTACTAAGCATGTTTGTACATAGCATGCCATCATCATTTTCTAAACATTTACTTTCTATTTGAGCCATTGGTATCAGCTCCTCTTTTTCCCCCTCCTTCCCCCACCCTCCCACCCTCGTAAACCCTTGATAAATTATAAATTATTTTTATTTTCTGTCCTGGATGCCATGTGTCAGGAGTGCTTATCTTTTCCATTGTACATGCTCTGGTCTAGCCGGGTTGGTAAGGTAGAACTGAGGTCATGGTAGTGGGGAGGAGGAAACATTAAAGACCTAGAAGAATGTTGTATGATTCATCGGTGCTCTATACGGTGCTATACCTGGCTGACTTGTCCCTTCCTTGTGACCCTTCTGTGAGGGGATTTCTTGATGGTAGTGAAGTTTCTCTCTACTTCTCTAAAGTTTATGCAGGTCACATCCCTGGGGGACTTTTCTCACATCAAACCAGTACTGTGACCTGAATAAAGATGGTGACTAAAGTAAGGGAGATGCACCCTACCCTAAACCTGCTGCCACCTTAACATAACAGAAACGAATCCTCTTCAACATAACCTAATCCTGCCTCCTTAAACCTAATCCTGCCTCCTTAAGATTTACTACACATAACAAAATGGAAGATAATTACATCATAATGTGGTCTAGCCACATTAACACATATTGGGGCAGAGGTATGTATGTGGTGGGGGGGTGTACAGAATTTGATTGATGCCAGTCAGTAAGAATCAAGAAATCAATCTATCCACCTATGAGCAGGTAATCTTTGGCAAAGAGCTGAATGAAGCCTTTTAAATACGAAAGAGATCACTCTGCAGGAAAATGGAACAAGATCCAGACTCTACACCTTGCTCAAAAACTAATTCAGAATGGAGCAAAGGCCTAAATGTTAAACCTAAAACTATAAAGTTCATGGAAGAAAACACAGGGACCTAGTTTATGGCAGGGATCCTAGTCTATGGTATAAATAGAATATTAAACATGACTACTAAATACACAACCAGCTGAAGATAAAACAGATAACTGGGGCCTTCTAAAAATTAAATACGTGTGCTCATCTGAAGCCTTCACCAAAAGAGTGAAAAGAGAACCTACAGAAGAGGGAAACATTCTGGAAACAATATTATCTGATAAAAGTCTAAACTCTAAAATTTATAGGAAACTTCAACATCTAGACACCAAAAAAGACCGACAGTGCAATTAAAGAGCACGAACGAGTCTTTACCAAAGACGCTATTCAGACAGCCATGACACAGGAAGAGATCCACCGATCATTAACCATGGTTGCTATTGTAAGGTGTCATAGAGTCAGTAGTGGATCACATTACTGTCCCACACAAAATGGCCATACCAATACCAGTCCATTTGGGCCTAGGATATTAGTCTTTAGGGCATTCCATTTCTTGTTTAACAACGTCCATTCCTCCTAGATTCATGCTTTATATATTCCCCATTCTGATTATTGATGGATATTTACATTTGTTTCTTCTCATTTTGAGTCATGCCACATCAGTAAATGGAGATCCTAAAAGCTTTATTCCATCCATGTCGTTAAGGCTAATTCTGCTTTGAGGAGGTAGCTCCTCCCTCATTGTATTTTGAGTGCCTTCCTCCCGAAGGGGCTAGGATGAGTTGAAATGATGTCAGCACGATATCAGACAGTGTTCGCTGTTGGTCACAAAGTTTTCACTGGCCAAGTGTTTAGAAGCAGCTCTTCAGTTCCTCCTTCTTAGTCTGTCTTAGCCTGGAAGCGCTGAGGAAACCTGTCCACAGGCATCTCCAATGCACTTGTCCACACTATCAAACTTAATCATTTCCCCAGGCACCTTGTTTTTCCCTTTGTTATTCCTACCTTAGTGAGAAACATTGCTGGGAATTCCACCACTCATTTGGCAATTTGTCAGACTTGGTGGCTTGCCTGTGACTGTCATACTGGAAGCTTTGGCTCCAGCATTTCAGATACTATCAAGGTCACCCATGATGGACAGGTTCCAGATGAAGACAGACTCAGAAAGAAGAAAGGCCTAGTGATCTACTTCTGAAAAGTAGCCAATGAAAGCCGGAGGGGCAAAGCCTGTCTTGGGAGAAGTACAGCAAGGATGTTCCTTAGAGGCATGGATTGGAAGACTTTGTCTCCTGTGCTTGGGAGAGACCATGCTCTAGAGAAAGACGCCATGCTTGGTGAAGTAGAGGGGCAGTGGGGAAAAGAGGATGGCCCTCAACAAGATCGACTGACACAGTGGCTACAACAATAGGCTCAAGCAGAGGAATGACTGTGAGGATGGCACGGAACGGAGCACTGTTTCATTGTTTTGCATAGAGTTGCTATGGGTCGGAACGGACTGTGTCACCTAACCACACCCATCTGTCTGGTACCCTTCCCTAGACTTCCATAAAACCCTGTTGTTCTCCTGGCTCTCCAGTTATTCTGACTCGCGTTTCTTTGTAGGAAGGATTTTCTTTGTTTACCACATCCAGGCTGGTGTTCCTCAGCCTTCTGTCTGACCTTGCTCAGCTCTCCTTTCCTCAGGTCTCTTCCACTTTCATGGACTAGATGTACACTTACACATGAGTAGTCCAGCCTGACCACCTCCTGCAATCCAGATCTGGAAAATGTCTTGCCTTCGAAACATTTCCACTTCGTGCCTCAAGGACACCATCAACTGGCTCATCCGAAATGCTGGGTAAAAAAAGGCAAAGGAAAGGAGGTAGGAGTCATCATAGAAAATTAGTAGAACAAAAGAGAGCTTCAGGGAAAGAGAAAAGAAAAACAACCTGTAAATGAATTTTTCTGCCATTCTTCCTGTCTGAAATGTTTGCCATCTCTACCCCTCTATTTCTTCAATGACAATCAAACCAACGCCCCTTCCATCAAGAGGGTTCCGGCTCATCGGGAGCCAAGAGAGTTCCGGCTCATCAAGAGGTTTCTGAGGGGAAGATCTTTCTAGAAGCAGATGGACTCATCTTTCTCTCCTGGAGCAGCTGGGGAGACCCACCAACCTTGTGGTTAGCAGTCTGCCTCCTACCAGAAGTGGCACCAGAGCCGGTGGCATCATTAGCACCGGGGTTTCTTAAAGCGTGGTGCTTAGGTCATAGCATCAGCATCACTTAAGAATTTGATAGAATTACCAAGTCTCAGGCTCTGCTCCACACCTGCTGAGTCAGAAAATCAGGGGTAGGGCCCAGCACTCTGTTGTAAGCAGCCTTCCTGGTGATCCTGGAGCCTCTACAGAATGAGAAGCTACTCACCCTGGAACCACACACTCATCCTTCATGGTCGCTATCGGTGTTGCCTCATCTGTAGTGCCTTCCTTGATCCACCCAGACCAAATGAATGACTTCCTCCTCTGTGTTCCCGTAGTACTTTATCCATGCCAATTGTGGATTGCTGACTCTATTATAGTTAGCTCTTTAAGAATCCTTCATCCCCCAAAGATGGTGAGGTCTGGGGTTATTGTTAATCTTTGTATTTCCAGTACCAGCACAGTGTCTGGCATGAAGCAGACATAAGCTAACAATCTTTTTTTTTTTTTTTGCTTCCTTCTTCCATGACATCTTTTCACATCCCCGACCCTGTGCTTTTCTTCCTTCCCTTTCCTGTCTCTGGCGTCTGCGTATGAAGAGATTATCAGAATGAATTAGATTTTATCTTCCCAAAGCAATGTTTTCACTAGATTCAAATGCCCAAGCCCTTCGTATCTAATTGTGTCAAGGTTCAAAGACAAGCAAAACCACAGACTTATTTCCATTGATGGTAACTCATAGTGACCCCATAAGGCCAGGGTACAGCTGCCCCCTCGGGGTTTCCAAGACTGTTCGTTCTTTAGTGGAGTAGAAAGCCTTGTCTTTACTGGAGTAGAAAGTCCCCTCAGAGTGGCTAGTGGTTTCAAGCTGCTGGCCTCGTGGTTAGCAGCCCAACATGTAACCCCTATGTGCCACCAGGGCTCCTGACCCACAGAAGGAGATATGGATTCAGTCGACTCGTGGCAATTGTGTGTGCATTAGCTGCTGCCAATGCCGCCACTGTTTTTATCATTGTTGTGGTTATTACTACTCTTTCCCGAAGAAATAACTTCTATGCAGGTGGCTTCCAAGGGCTAAAAGATACTTTTGTCTATGCTTTCGAGCACGTCAATTTAGGAGACAAGATGTAGCATTGATTCGCAGAAGAAATCTGCTCGACTTATTTGTATGCTTCTTTTAGCTTCAAATATAATTGTCATCAGTCCCGGTGCCAAAATATATTCTGGCACCTTCCTGTAAAAGTTCTTTTCCTTTTGCCCAAGAAATGGACTTTGCTACTTTTCCCCACTCCCTCCTCTACTAAGGACCTTGCACGTGGTTTTAGAGACAGGGACTCCTTCCCAGGAGGCCACGGTCCACGGTCTCCTGACCCACTTTCAAGCCCTTGCCGTGACGCAGGCTGAAGTTACAGTGGATGGCCTGCCTTTTGTTTTGCTGTTGCGTCAAGCCGCTTCCGACTCATAGTGACCCTGACAGAGTGCAGCTGCCCCTTAGGGTTTCCTAGGGTAAAATCTTCCCACGAGCAGATTGCGAGACCTCCCCTCCTGCAAAGTTGCAGGTGATTTGATCTTTAATGGTCAAGCACTTAACCATTGAGTCACCAGGGGTCCTTCGGGATTTGGGTTTTTTTAAGGGCTTGTTTTTGTGAGCCATGGAATAAATAATACAGTGATGTCTGTGCAGAGCCTCAACATTGATTTATAACCAGACCCAGAAACCGTTAGCATTTTTCTGTCTGAGGGAACAGACTGGGTATCTCTTTATCTTTGTTAGATATTAAAAATCAAAGGGTAGTATGTGATCCTTTCATTAAAGGCCTAACCACTATTTTTGTCCTTTTAGAATTGAGTTTTCATATCTTCCATAAATCTTCCTCTATGCCCTCCCTCCTTCCACCCTCTCTAACTAGCTTTTCTGGTTTGTGGCCATCTTAACTGGAGGAAAATCATTGAGCAAGAATTTGGAAACAGTACAACCCCTTCTGGTTTTATGACTCCATTTCAGTATTGATTAGATCCTTTGAATGTACTTTCATTTACATTCTTCTTTTTTCAAACAGAAGAGATCCGATCAATGCAATAATTCCCTTCTCTTTCATTTAACCCGAACGGACTTTATTCACACATGAATTTCCCCAAGACTAAAGGGTGTTTTCATAGAAAGGAGTGCCTAAGCTGTGCAGCCGGCTGCTAGCCACAAGGTCGGCGATCCCAGTCTACCTAAGGGCCCCTCAAAGAAAAAGACTAGTGGTCTATTTCTGAAAGGTCACATTGAGAGCCCTCTGGACTGCAGGTCCGCTCTGACACGCCTGGGGTTGCCATGTGTTGGAATGTATTGGATGATAATTGGTATTCATGGGAAGATGTGTACTGCAGCTTGGCTATGTTTTTGAGAATGAAATGCCTCAAACGTTCTTTCTGCTTTCGCCTTCCACCTCCAAAATACATTTTGAATTCAGCCCTTTCAGGAAGACCCAACAATGAGGACTTCCGTTCAGGGGACCCATTTCTCTTTCCAGGAACATTGCAATAGATTCCCGCTCCCCCGATACCAAGCTCTACTGAAGTCCCCCTTGGTTACCAGGCTCATAGTCGAACTGTGTTTCTCTGGCTTTGTTCATGCTGCCCCTCTACCCTGAATGCCTTTTACATTTTGTCTGCTTGGTTAATTCAGCAAGGTGCATATTAAATGTCACTTCCAGTATTAATCTCTCTCAGCTCCCTCGGGTAGAATGATGCATGCCTTACCTTAGGCTTTGTACAGCTTGTTAATATTGGGGAAAGGTATCACATTTGCATTTGTAATTATTTAATTGTATATCACCTAAACTTGAGACTTTGGGGTAAGAATCTTTGCCTTACTCGTGTTTGTACTTTCCCACTGCCCAATGCCATAGCTGAATCAGTTGCATGAGTTCATGCTAACACAGAGACCCTCGTGTGGGGGGTTTTCAATGGTGATGATCATTCAGGTTCAGGCCTTACTTCTTTGGAGCCTCTCGGTGGATTCAAACCTCTAATCTTTCAGAAGTAGAGTCTCGGTGTCTCTGGGTGGATTTAAACAGCCAGCCTTTCAGTTAGTTGCCAACTACTTACCTGTTTGCAAATTCTTGGGTAGTTTTAGCTGATGTTTTTATTTCAAACATGACAAAAAAGAAGACCTAAAGTATAATGAATATGCCTGTTCCATCCTCTTTTGATGTAGAATACTGTAAAATTATACCATTTCTGCTTAAGCTTTCAAAATAAATTTTACAACATGTACTTTTCCCTCTTGCATTTCTGGTAAATGATTTTTGAATGAATGAAAATAGGTGAGTGTACAGGTGAAAAAGGAAGCTATATAAGAAGGATGGTGGATTTGAACTGCCAACTCAGTGGTTAGTGGCCGAGCTTCTAACCACGGAGCCACCAGGACTCCTTATAGAACACTGTGCTGTGGAGTCAGTCCAACTCATAATGACCTCGAGTCCAACAGACTGAAATGCCAGCCAGACCTGTGCCAACCTCAGAATTGTTAGATCTGAATCCATTGCTGTAGCCATCACGTCCATCCACCTTCGAGTTCTTCTTAGCTGACGCTCTACTTGACCAAGCATGCTCTCCTTTATCGACTAATCCAAACACACTGCCCGCGAGTCACTTCCAACTCCCAGTGGGAGAGCTGTCCTTGTGGGTTCTGAGACTGTAGCTCTTTAGGGGAGTAGATAGCCTCTTCCTTCTCCCTCATATAGAATCACTCACTGCCATTGAATTGATTCCAACTCATGGGACCATACACTTGTTGCCTGCTGTCTCTAGGAAAGCGCGTATTTTGATCTCATGCATCAGAATGCCAAACTGTCTTTGTACCAAAAATAAACCCAGAAGGCTCTCTTTATTATTATAAATTTATCATTTTAACTCAACAGAAAAGAGAATTGTGGATGGTCCTATATGCCCCTAAATAATTTCTAGAATAATTTCTGTGCTATTCATTTCCTGGAGCACACTTCGATTTCAAGAATAGGCAGTGCCTTGGTCTCAAAACTTAATCGTGGTTAGTCTTGGATTTGGCTTGGATCACTGGGATGAAATGCGGCAGGGTTAGCCCACCAATCCCAACCAGAGACCCTCCAAAGTGGTAACTATTGGTAGAATTGGGGGATGACAGCTCTGACAGGTCTCTCTGCCTCCTGTCTCTTTGTTTCTTGATAATATTTCAAACAACGATCCAGTTGAATCCTTCGAAAATGACACTTTTACCTAACTGCAGGAGCAGTGAATTGTTGGATGTGACTCTTCTAGCCAAAGTCCCTAACTCCCACCAAGCAACCTTTCGCTGCATGGATCTGGTAAGAAGATGGGGGTGACACTAATAGGATTCACCCACAGGTAATTGCAAGCAGGATCGATCCCCTGGAGTGCCATCCTTCTGTGTACAAAATGAGCTCGCTAAGAAGCAGAAGGAGGGATCTCATTACCTGCAAAGGCCAGCAGTGGCTCACGCCCACTGGACCTGAGATCCCTGTGCAGTGACGCTCCTGAATCCAGAAGACACCTAAACCACTGGAAGAGCAGCAGCAGAACCAGGAGCCAGCGCATGAAGCCGAGTGGCGGCCTTCCCAACCCACGGAGCAAGTCCAGACGAGGGCTCTGTGCAGGAGCTGGCTGGTGGAGTGGAGGGGCTTCTGGGCACTTAGGGGAGTTGGCCTTGCTGACCCACGGAAGTGGAGCTGGGTGCCTTTGGACGGAGGCCTACTGGGCATTTTATTCAGGAAGCTGGGTTGGCTGACCCACAGAGCGTGGGCTGAATGCCTTCGGATTGAAGCTTAGAGCAGAGTGGTCTGCCCTTTGGGTGTTTATTAGCAGACTTGACAGAACTTTGGAACATGTCCTGACCGACAACTCAATCCTGAGCATTTCTCATTCGTATTACAACTTGTTAACTTCCTTAAGAAACCCTTTAAGCATGAATTTTGCCTGTGAGTTCTGTGTAGCCATAGCAATGGATAGAACCTGGCGATACGTTCTAGAACACTGATTCAGTCTGCTCACTTAGCACCTCTCCAGCCACACCTGCAACCTCATGCTTCCTCAGCCAAACACCCCATACACCGGTCACACTGCCCTCGTTCCTGTTCTCCATACTGTTCCATGTGGTTTCTGTTCTCTGTAGCCTTCTTTCCCCTCAGTATCTAGCAGTTCTGTTCATCATCTGAGGCGTGAGGTAATACACACACACACACACACACACACACACACACAAGCGCGCCCCCTAGTCAGCTTTATTCTCTTTTACCATGGTATGGACACCGATCTGCATTTCCAACTTCTATATAGCAATGATCAGATCCAACTTCATGCACTTGTGTCCATATGTGTGTTGCCTTGAGCCAAGGCTCCTGCTTTTGTTTAATATTTCATCCTTCTATTTCCCATTTCCTAGGATCATCCCTTTCATTCAATCTTCACCAAACATTTATGGGCCAGGCCTTGTTCAAAACACTGGGGCTAAAAGCAGAGTGAAAAAGGGAAAACCCCTTACCCTGATGGAGCTGGCAGTGAGTGGGAGAAATCCATCATTACATACGTAGATAAGATCTACTAAGTGCTGGAGGGTGGGCATTGTAGTCAGGGGAGGGGTGGGGGGCTCTGGAGGTGAGGGTGATTTTAAACAGGAAGTTTGGAGAAGGCCTGCTCAAGAAAGTGCCATTGGGGGAAGAGTCAGAGGGGTGAAGCAGCCATGTGGTCTCTGGGGGACAGGTGCCTGGCAGAGAGCACAGCTGGGAGGTGCCAGGTGTGTGTGTTCAAGGGACACAGAAAGAAGGGGTGGTAGAGCCAAGACAGAGTGGTGGACAGAGCCAGAGCGGTAAGTGCTCTCTGAGGTAGGGGGCTTGGGCGTTGACTCTTGGAAGATACACAGAGCAACATGTGAGAGCCCCAACTCCCGAGTTTTCTACCTTTCAAGGGGCACTGTCCCCTTTGTTTTAGTAGGAAATATTTGATTTTTCCTTCTCTGAGAAGTTTCCTTACAGCGATTTAGCTTTCATGGCTTTTCTGTATGCTTAACTCTTATTTGTTTAAGGTGTGACATTACTGGGAACTTTCACTTTCCATTTTCAATTGGGTATGTACCAGGGGCCTTCAGAAAGTTCTTGGGGAAAGACAATCTATTATCTTTGAGTTCTGTTTTCCCGTGAATGTCTTCAAGCTCTCTCAGATACAACCCAGAAGTTCAGACGATAGGACAGGAACATCAACAAAAATGCATACGACCTTGCTCCTGCCTGCCTTTAGAGCAGCGGTTCTCCACCTGTGGGTCTCAACCCTTTCACAAGGGTCACCCAATTCATAACAGTAGCAAAATGACAGTTTTGAAGTAGCAACAAAAATAATTTTATGGTTGGTTGAGTCGGGGGGGGGGGGGGGGGTCACCACCACATGAGGAACTGTATTACAGGGTCACGGCATTAGGAAGGTTGAGAACCACTGCTTTAGAAGAAGGCAGAGAGGACAGAACTGGTTTGGGCAGGTGTTCGCCCCCTGCGAATCTACTCAAGTCCAAGGTCCAGGCCTCAGCTTCACAGATTGATTTTATCGTTCACTGGAAGGCGCTCCAACTCTGGACATGACTCACAAGTGTATGCGACCAGTTTCCTAATTTTATTATTATATGTGCTGCCAAAGCGAGCACTAGTTTCCTAATTTTAAAAGTATTTGTTTAAACAACAAATGCAAAGTATTGTGTTTGTGGTGAAAGTTTGCACAGCAAGTTAGATCCCCCTTTGAGAATTCCCACACATATGTATCGGTGACATTGGTTACATTTTTCACATTGTGTCGCCATTCTTGCTGATTCTGTGTTCTGGTTGTGCTGTTTCCTTTGCTCTAGTCTTCCTGTCCCCCTTAGGCTCTCCCTTTGATTTGGGGTAAATGTTGACTTTTGGGATTCGTATAGATGGGGTGGTTTTTTGTAGTACAGGATCGAACTAAGGGATATGACTCTGCTTTGTGTGTCATTCTGTTTTAATAGGTGATCTCGGGATGGTTTTGATTCAAAATTGAAAGCATCTCAGATCAAAAGTCTCAGGGAGTCCCCTGGTCTTGGGTGATCAAATTAGTCTGGCCATTTTAAAGAATACCGACTGTTCCCTTTTCTAAGCACAGTCATCTATTGTACTCCCTAGACAGATCGATCGGTGTTGGGAGGCAGGCATCATCTGGTTCTTCTGGTCTCTGGTAGTTGCATTGTGGTGTTGACGAAGACCACAATTCAACTACCTGAAAAGAACCTGGAAGAAGTACAACCAGAGTGCAAGGATGGTGAGACTTCGTCGTACATACTTTGGACATGTTGTCAGGAAAGACAAGTCCTTGGAGAAGGACATCATGCTTGGTAAAGTGGAGAGGAAGAAAATAAGGCCTTCAGCAAGAGCGACTGACACCATGGCTGCATCCAGGGCTCAGGCACAGGAACGATTGTGAGGGTGGCACAAGGCCAGACAGTGTTTCCTTCTGTTGTGCACAGGTCGCCATGGGTTGGAACAAACTCGATGGCACCTGACAACAACAGGACACTAAGATCACAGTGCTCACCACCATTGCCTCGGTTTTTATCTGTGGTTTTCGTTGCCTTCTTATCATTTACTTCTGCCAAGACTCACAGTTGTGTCTTAGATGGCTGTTCAGAAGCTTTTGAGATCAATTCTAGGCTATTAATTCACAATGGGAGATAAGGTCGCTTTGGTCATTTGCTTCGGAAAGCTCTACCTTGTAATTCTGTGCAGAAAACCATGCTGTTGGCCAAACGGTGTCTTGGTGAATACAGATTTAGAACAATGAGGGCATTTCCGTCCAGCAAGACTAGTTTGACTCTTCGCTGTACTTTACCGTAGGGGTTTCTTTTCAGAAAGCATTCATTCTCTGAGCTGAAGCAATCTTTTCCCTGTACAGCATTCTCAAGACACAGTCAAGGAATCTGCTCTTAACTTACACCTGGAAAGAAACCGTTTAAGAGATGAGGGGGGAGTACAACTGATGTAGAGGGAGATCTTCAACAAGATAAATTGACACGGGGGGCTGCAACAATGGTTTCAAACAAAAGAACAATTGTGAGGATGGTGCAGGGCCCCGCAGTGTTTCATTCTGTGGTACATAGGGTCACTCTGAGTCAGACCCACTCAATAGAACCAAACAACAGCAGCAATACTGATTTAAGGAACTACTAACAGATAGGTTGGCAGTTCGGACTCAACCAGCCATTTGGGGGAGTTAAAAAGCCTAGCATAAAGATTATAGTCTTCGAAACCCTATGAGGCACCTAATGAAATAATGTGCAATAAATTAGTTACCTACAGAAAGAGAATCAGTTATGTGTTTAATGATGGATACCTTCTAAAAGAAATACATGATGTCAGCAGGTCGTTGTAAGAGGTCCCTGCTCTGGAAAAGTGAACTGTGCAGAAACCAGCAACTGAAAGTGAAGGAGGACAGGCAAGTGCACGACTAGAAAGGTAGAATGGTGCCCATTGTCTGGAAATCGGGTAGCCAAAGCACAGTGGGGGGCGGGGCAGGGCTTGGGAAAGTACACACGTAAGTCATAGGAGAGAGGAATGCATGCCACCTCTACATGCCCCTCCCTCCAACCTCCAGAATTCCTCTCCTGGGAGAAGAGAGCATCAGTGTGTAGTCCACCTGCACAAGGAACTGGATCTAGGCCAAGCCAGGAAGCTGGCATAAATGCTGTGCAAAGGGCAGCTCCGAGAGCCCTCCATTGGAGACGCAGCCAAGGGTAAAGACAAATACATCCTGGGTCTGGCCAAAGGCCACTCTAGCACCCAGAGAAGCCACCTCAGGCCCAACTGCTGGTCTGAAGAAGTGGAGTAATTGTGTGCCAGCTTCATGCCAATCACTGCCTTCCAAGAATGCCTCCTGGGCTCTCCAAGGAGAGCCGGGAAAAAGGCCAGTCCTTTGGCATTTTTTCTTCTCAAGTGTTAGTTAGGCATTATGCATGACTTGAATTTAATGAATTTCTTTCACTCACGTTTGTTTAGTCTGTGTTGTTTTATTTCTCTGAGTTCTAATATTCATTCCAATGGCTACATGGAACTCACAGATGAAATTCATGTTTAAAGGGTCTATGAAGGAAGTTATAAGGTTGTAATGCCAGTGAGAAATGATCAGGGTTGAGTTGTTTATAAGGACATATTACAAAGTTCTTTGAGGTTTGCTAATGAACCCCCAAACCAGAGACCCACAACCAGAAGGTATTCAGTTCAAACGCCGTGGGTCAGCAAGTCCAACTTCGCCAATTAAGTACCTAGAGGCACACCACTCCACAAGCTAGTCCCCTGCACAAAAGCACTCAGCTTGACTTGCTCCATGGAAGCCCACCCTCCTGTGCCATGCTGGACTCCTGGTTCTGCCTTTGCTCCTCTGATGGTCTACTCTCTTCTGGATTCAGGAGGTCCACTGCATGGGGATCTGGGTCCAGAGGATGCCTTCTATTCCTGCCTCTTGCTGGTAATGAAACCCCTCCTTCTGCTTCTCATAGGGCTCACTGGATACACAGCAGGATTGCACTCCAGGTAGGGTTTGCTTGGCTGCGGTATATTTTGGCTTTTTGTTTCTAATAATTTTATTGGGGACTCGTAAAACACTTATCACAATCCATGCATCCATCCATTGTGTCAAGCACACTTTTATATTTGTTGCCATCTGAGGTAGTTAGTTTATTGTGCCAACCTGGCCAATAAACACATGTGGGGTTAATTGAAGGGCAGAGAGATAAATGGCTTGGTGAGCCTTGCCTTTCTAGTTCTCGGGTCTCTTGCTTTGTGATGGTCGCACCAGGGTTCAGCGGCCTTAGCAGTTCCCTGCTTCAGCTGGCAAGGCTGACTTCCTGCAAGACAGCCCGAGGGTGAAGGTGCATGGACCTACCCTGATGCAGCCCTGGCTGCTGGAGCAGCCTGGTGGAGACTCCTCCCAGCACTGAGATGTTTGCACATTCACTAACATGGCTTTCCGTCTGCAGTCGACATCATTATGTCTATTTTGTGAGATGGAGGAGGACTTTGTGGAGTGGTGTTGGACATATGGGTTCATGGGTTAATGTTGGACTTGTGGGCTTGGGCAGCACTGGGTTGGGATGTTTTCTTGATGCGTACTTAACCTTTACATAAAACTCTCTCTTATACATGAATTTCTGTGGAAATTTGTTTCTCTAAAGTACCCGGACTAACACACCATCATTTCAAAATATTTTCTTTCTGCTTGAGCCCTTGGTATCAGCTCCTCATTTTTCCTTCCCCAACCCTCCTTCCCTCATGAACGCTTGATAATTTATAAATTATCATTATTTTTTCATGTCTTACATCGATCAATGTGTCCCTTCACCCACTTTTCTGTCGTCCATCCCCCTAGAAGGGGGTTATATATACATCATTGTGATCGGTTCCCCCTCTCTCTTCCCACCTTCCCCTTCCCTCCTGGTATCACCACTCTCATTATTGGCCCTGAGGGGTTTATCTGTCTTGGATTCCCTGTGTTTCCAGCTCTTATCTATACCTGTGTACATTCTCTAATCTAGCTGGATTTATAAGGTAGAATTGGGATCAAGCTAGTGTGTGTGTGTGTGTGTGTGTGTGTGTGTGTGTGTGTGTGTGTACAGGGAGGCTCAAGCATTAAAGAACTAGAGGAATGTACTATGTTTCCTTGGTGCTATACTGCACCCTGACTGACTTATCTCTTCCTTGTGACCCTTCTGTAGGGGGATGTCCAGTTGCCTATAGATGGGCTTTGGGTCTCCATCCTGCACTCACCCTCATTCACATTGATATGATTTTTTGTTTTGGGTCTTTGATGCCTGATACTTGCTCCCATTGACACCTGATGATCACACAGGCTGGTGTTGTGCTTCCATGTGGGCTTTGTTGCTTCTCAGCTAGATGGCTGCTTGTTTATCTTCAAGCCTTTAAGACCCCAGATGCCATATCTTTTGATAGTCGGGCACCATCAGTTTTCTTCATCACATTTGCTTATGCACCCACTTTGTCTTCAGTGAGCCTGTCGGAAAGCTGAGCATCACAGAATGCCAGGTTATTAGAACAAAGTGTTCTTGCATTGAGGGAGTGCTTGAGTAGAGGCCCTCTGTCCATCTGCTACCTTGATACTTAACATATAAATATATGTACATAGATCCATTTCCCTATCATTATATATAAATGCATGCCTGTATTTAGACCTCTATAAATTCCCATTTTGGGGTGTGGTCTTTATGGGAGCAGATTTCCAGACTTTTCTTCCTCAGTGCTCCTGGGTCGTTTCAACTGCCAACCTTCGGGTTAGATGCCCTGTGTAAATGGCTTTCACTACCTAGAGACTTTCAATGGTGGAACAGAGTAACAAGAAAAAAAATTAAAACCCCTATTCAAAAAAAGAGAAAAGAAGAATATGAGGGGACTTCAAGAAGTTTCTGGGAAATGGATTGAAAAGGTGATGGAATTTTTTGGAAGCCCCCTGGCCCCACACAGCAGACACAGGTCCAGAGCCACGCTGGAATCCTGAGGCTCACAATAGGAAGCCCCCCCCCCACCTCCCCTGGCAAAGACAATTCCCTGGTAGTTCCTGGTCCTGCTCTACAGGAAGAATATCTGGACCTTGCCCTCAGAGGAGGAGTCTCTTCCAATTTAATGCCCTCCTGGAGCACATCTGAATGAGTGGTTGGACGTGTGCTCCCCTTGGTGATGTAGAGCTTTTGCAGCCCCTGCCCATTGGTGCAGTCAGAAGTTCAGAACTACCAGCCCCTCCGCAGCAGAAAAATGAGGCTTTCTACTCCCGTAAAGAGTTACCGTCTCAGAAACCCACAGGGGCAGTTGTGCCCTGACCTATAGGGTCAGATTGACTCAGTGGCAGTGAGGGAGTGTGAGTGAGCCCGTTTGTGCAAACTTGGGGGCTGTTACAAGCTTTTATCAGCTTGTCTGTGGTCCCTTTTGTAACGTGTATAATTCCCTCAGCAATTTAGCGCTCCTTTGTTCTATTAACTTCCCACCAGTTCACACATCGGTTTTAAAGAAGTGGTTCTTAAGCCTGTTCCATTTCTTGGCTTCCTTGCTTTTTAAAGATGTGGCTCTTAAGCCTGTTCCATTTCTTGGCTTCCTTGTCCTCATTGCTCAATTTTGTGGCACCTGTGTCAAGGCCTCTGAACCCACAGACTGAGAAGGAAGGCAGCATCTTGTTCTCGCTCATTGCTTGCTGTTAGAGGTACAGGGACCACTGGCTTTCCTACCCCGCGAAGCCCCACAGGTTAAATGCTCCCTCTTCCTTTGAGTTTCTGTTTACAAGTTGGTCCATTCAGCCCTGGGCTAGACTTTTTCTTACGACACCTTAAGAAGAAAAACCCCAAGGCGCATCTATCAGTTCTTTTCCATGAATTCTTCTAAAGTCATATGCTCCATTGAAATGGGATCTGCCTTCCAAGTTACATTAGGCAATCGCTTTAACAAAAGTTTGGCCACAATACAGCAGAGGTCGTCAGCTGCTGCATCTGTTTTCTGACTGTCCGCTGACCGGTTGTTAAACGGGGTGGTGGTGATGGGAGGGGCCATTGAGTTGACGCCACCTCATAGCAACGCTATGTTAAGCCAGTGACCTGTCTCTTGTGCTTGTTTTTTTTAGTTGTTATTATTAAGGTACAGAAAAGCAGAAACAAGAATGAACACCCATATACCCATTGCCAAACTTAATTAACATCTTTCCATATTTGCTTCATACTTTTAATGAAGCATCTCAAAGCAAATTGTAAACATTATGCCAGCTGATCCTGTAATACTTCAGCATGCACCTCTAGAAAAACAGAGACCTTCTCTTATGTAACACAGTCCTATTATCATATGATCCTTTGTTAGCTCTCTCAGGGGATAGATATACCTTGGTCCTTGGCTCCTCGGGAGAAAGAATTTATGCTGAAGCCTGATTTGTGATCCAACTGAGCTTTATGAGAGTCAGAAGTTTCAGGTTTGTGCAGGCACCCACTGGGCCCCTCACCCCGGTGCAGCCTCCCTAGAAGCTGGGAGGCGTGGTGGTGGACGACTCTAGTCAACCCGGTTGGCTGAATTGAATTTACCTGGCCTAGCTGGGCCAATCCAGGTGCAGCGCCCACCCAGGTGTACCTTCCCTTCCTAGCCAGAAACCTGAGCCTCTGAGCATGCGCAGTGTGCCACTCCTTCACGGGCATGCGTAATGGATGCCCCAGTCCCTAAGCTAAACTACCTAACACCTTCACTTACATTGCATTGAAGAGAAAAGAACCACACTTACCTGCAAGAGAAACTGTAAGTAAAGCAGAGCTGAGTAGCCATTTGCCAAGTTATAATGGAAGAAGGCAAAATGGATTTTTGTAGTATACAGACCTACAGTAATGAAGACTTTTCTACCTTACCAGAAGTTTGGAAATTAGTCGTTTTGGACGTTCGGTGCAGCGGCTCAATGATGTTATCAAGGATTCAGTTCTTTCCATTTTCTTCTCGCTCTGCGTCCTTGTGTCCGTGGTTGCGTGGTTACCTGACGGCTGCCATCGCACTGGCCATCAGCTTCTCACTGCAGCGTCCACGTGTGAGAGAAGAGTGAGTGGAAAGGGGGTGGGCTTTCCGTCGTCAGAGAAGCAAGCCCGCCCCATTAGTTACTCCGTCTGATTAAGGGGAGCCGTTGGCCTGGTACAAGAGAGCCTGGAAAGACACTCTTCCAAGGAAAGCAAGCTAGCCTTGATTGGCTTAGGTCAATCATGATGTATATTCTTAGTGAAACAGGTCGCTGCCCTGAATAAAATTAGAATTCTATTAAGCCATTACCTTCGAGTTGATTCTGACTCATAGCAACTCTATAGGACAGGGACGACCTGCTGATAAGGTTTCTAAGGCTGTAATCTTTATGGAAGCAGAGTGCCACATCTTTCTCCCATGGAGCGGCTGGGGAATTTGAACCTCCGACTTTCGGGTTAGCAGGTGAGTGCTTAACCGTTATGCCACCAGGGCTCCTATGAACTAAGCAAAGGGGGAAACGTGTCTGATAGGTTGGCAACTAGCTATATGTGCCAATGTAGGCAATCTTTTTATTTATTATTTAAGATATAACTGGACTCTGAGGAGGATCTTGGCATAGCATCTGTAAGAAAATATTAAATTGAAGAACTAAACCCAAAACCAAACCCAGTACAATCGAGGCACTGCTGATTCATAGCAGCCCTATATCGTGTTTCTGAGACTGTAATCTTTATGAAAGGAGTTAGCCTCAACTTATTCCCTCAGAGTGGTGGGTGGGTTTGAACAGCTCACCTCGAGATTAGCAGTCCAACGCCTAGCCCACCACATCAGAAGGTCTCCAGATTCTTTCTGCAATTATTCTAAGGTGGTGTGGAAATGCTACATCCCATCTATTTCTGAGAAAGAGGATCTTTTGGACTACTAACATAAAAGGGTCCCTACAGTCATCTGTTGTGTTTTAACCTTTTATTGTGAATTGGGTAAAGGCCTATGGAGCAAACCATCAGTTTTACATTCAATAATGTATACATATTTTGTTTCAGCTCATCCATTGCTCATCAGTGTACCATCTCATCAATGTACCATCACTTATCCCACTTTTTCCTTGTTTCCTGTTTCTACTCCGCCTTCTTCCCTAACCCTCTGAACTTTGCCTCTGAATAATATATTATTTCTTACCATTGTTCATAAAGAGTATTTTGGGGTGGGGATGGGTATTGAACCTATAGGTTGAACAATATTATTTATATCATATTCTGATTACCATAAAAGCAAACTCATTTCATTGAGCTGATTCTGACTCATAGCAACCCCATATATAATGTTATGGGAGGAGATAGCCTCATTAGCTTCCCACAGAGCAGCTGGTAGGTTTGAACTGTTGGCCTTGATGTCAGCAGTCTACCTCTTCTCTGACAGTGGCACCAGGACCCCTTGCTTTGTCTGATTAGGGAAAGTCATATCTTCTAAAAGTGACACCAGGTCACCCAGAGTGTCTTGCTTTCTCAAACTTGAGATGTAGTGAAAATAAAAATTTAACTGTCAGCACAGTGAGTGTGACTTATTTGTTGGCTTTATTGTATATCTCTCCATCCTGGTTTATATCTGAGAGCCTGTATACATTTTAGGAAAAAACAAAACAAATAGCCCTTGTCATTACCACTTATAATTGCAAATTCATTACAACATAGTACAAGCCCTTCACATTTGCCCATGACATGCTTGGAAAAATAACTTAAGTTTCCCGGAAGATTAAAAAGCATCAAGGATGCGCTTGGTTCACAGACACCATGACAGTCCTGGCCATTAGTGATTGACTCGTTAATCTTTCCTGCTCCCTTCCAGCTGGCCCTGAGAGTAACGTGAAAAATTACTGTGGTGGGGGGCTCATTTCCTGATGAATTGTAAACCAAATAGAAGATAGCTCGACCCAAACTGCACTTGCAGTGAAATACGGTGAAGGTTAATTGCAGGCTCGCTGTGTGCCTGGAACAGTTCTGAGCTCTTCACTGTAGTTTCAATCCTCGTAAAAGCCCTGTGAGTTGGCACCGTCCCTTTCTCCACTTTACTGATGAAGAAACTGGGGATTCATTCAAGGTCACATGACGAGTGGCAGACTGATTCTGAAGGCTGGTAGCCTGACTCCAGAGTCCACTACCCAGGAAGTCCAAAGTCCTCCCAATTTGTAACAAGTCAATCCCGTCCTGCCCCCAGAGAGTGTTATCTAGCTTTTGTGTTACTTTAGAGCCATTTTTATTAGTGGTTTCTCACTCAGCAGGTGTAAAATATATAAATACATGAAGACAGTGATCTTTTCTCTGTAGACTGGAATTGTAAAGTGGAGTTCTGACATTGCCTGATGGCATAGAAAGTTTGTCTCCAAAGACCATCATTCCAACAGAATGCTCTGTCCTTTGACGTCAGTAGCCTCATCAGCTTCCACTCTAAGAACCCCATTTATAGCCAGTTGAAGTGGTTGGAGTCTGAAGGGCCAAGCGAATATGAACGTTATGCTTTGTTGGCTCCAGGACGCACTCAATTTTTAAGTGGCCAGATATTCTTTTTTTTTTATGCTCTTTTTTTTTTGTGTGAACATTTTATTAGGGGCTCATACTGGCCAGATATTCTTTTGGACATCTGCAGATAGAGGCTTCAAAGGGGAACAAGAATGGCCGCAGGGCAAGCGACCACAAACTTCTTGTGTTTTTTTGTTTGTTTGTTTTTTGAATCATTTTGTTGGGGGCTCGTACAACTCATCACAATCCACACAACCATCCATTGTGTCAAGCACATTGGTACAGGTGTTGCCATCATCATTTTCTTTTTTTTTTTCTTTTCTATTATTGTTTTATATATATTTTTTTTAACATTTTATTAGGGGCTCATACAACTGTTATCCCAATCCATACACACATCAATTGTGTAAAGCGCATTTGTACCTCGTTTCTCAAAACATTTTCTCTCCATTTAAACCCCCGACATTAGGTCCTCATTTTTCCCCTCCCTCCCCGCTCCCCCCTCCCTCATGAGCCCTTGATAGTTTATAAATGGGTATTTTGTCATATCTTGCCCTGTCCGACGTCTCCCTTCATCCACTTTTCGGTTGTCTGTCCCCCAGGGAGGAGGTCACACACAGTTCCATGTAATCGGTTCCCTCTTCCCTACCCATTCTCCCTTTACCCTCCCTGCCATCATCATTTTCAAAACATCTTCTTTCTACTTGAGCCCTTGGAATCAGCTTCTCATTTCCCCCCCCTCCTGTCACCCTCCCTCTCTCATGAACCCTTGATAATTTATAAATTATTATTATTTTTCATGCCTTACACTGACCAATGTCTCCCCTCACCCACTTTTCTGTTGTCCATCACCTTGCCACCACAAACTTCTTGAACCAGTTCATTTTCTTTCTGAGGAAACAGGAGAGCATCAGAGATGGCAGACCACCGAGGGAGCAAAGAGGAGATCCAGAGTGTATCCAGAGTGTTTGACTGACACTGTTGACGGATACTCATAGGTGCAGACGGGGTCAGATTTCGGAGCTGACTCCCCCTTGGGGAGTGACGCCGTTGGAAGAAAGCACGCATGATAGAAGTGTACAGAGGGCTGGCAGTACTGACTCTCTAGGAAAACGGGGCCATCTGGATAGCAGCTGTTGTACCATTTGGAGGAGATGTTGCTAAACCAGATCTGCATGCCAGAGCCCTTTCAATAAGGTTTATGAAAGGCTGGCTCTTTTCCTCCTTGTGTCAGGAATACTTTAGATTACATTGTTCTAGAAATAGTGTGCCAACTGGGTTGTCCATAGGTTTTAGGTGCTGCTGCGTCCGTGTGACTCATAGAGACCATGGGCACAGCAGAACCAAACCCTGCTGGGTCCTGCACCTCCTCACCGTTGTTGTGGTTGAGCGCCTGGTGGGAGCTGTTGTGTCAGTCTAGCTCATTGAGGGCTTTTCTCCTTTTCACGGACCCTGTACTTTACCAAGAAAGATGTCCTTCTCCACAGACTGGCCCCTCCTGATAACAGGTCCAAAGTACATAAACTGAAGTCCTGCCATCTTTGATTCTAAGGACCGTCTGGCGGTGCTTCTACCAAGACCGATCTGTAGTTCATTCTTCTGACGATTGGGATCGGGAGCTAGGATCCTGAGCTTGGTTTGTTTGGTTTTGGTTTGGTTTTTAGTTTGTTATGGTGAGATGGTATTTGATGATTAATGAAGGATTGGTGATTCAATATTATACAGGAAATAACGGATGTCATTCAGAATGCAAAGATAAAACTATATTGCTAGTGAGAAGTGTCTCTGTGGTCTCCTCCTCATTCCTTAAAGAGGCAAGAGAACTCTCTTTCCTAACTTGTAAGTACATCGGTGATGTGGCTCAGGGGAACACTCTCATTCCAAAGAGGTGTCCTTGCAAGACAATGGGAATAGAGTTTGGGCGACACTTTCTATCTAGTGTTACTACAAGCAATGCCCTGTTTCATTTTACTGGTCTCTGGAAGGATGTCTTAACTTTCCATTTCAGACAACATTGAGATGAAGTAAAGGGAATTCACGAAATCGATCTGTTCATTATTTGTAGGGGTTCTTCTGGCCAAGTATCTGAACTTGTTGAGTGTGACAAGTTGCTCAGAGAACACTGAGAAACCAAGCCAAATCAAACCTTCCTCCCCTGCCACCTCCAGAGAATAATTCATTGAAACTTCTCTTCAGCAGGGCCTTAGGTTACATTATTAGCTGGGTATGGCCTCATGAATGACAAATAGATCTTCGGGGACAAGAAAAGAGAAGGGTGCTTAACTAAATCCTTATGTTGGTTAGCACAATCCCATAAGGGATAAAGAAGTACCGAGCTATGGGCTTTAGTATGTTCACAAAAACCAGAAAGGGGTCCCGAAACAAGCTTTTTAACTTTGCTCCTCGGGCTCCATGGTACTTCAGAGGTGGGTCGTGGGTGGCGTGAAAAGGGATCTTCCCCCATCTCCATGGACACACACCCCTCAGTGTGTTCTGTTCTTAAGTTCACACTCATAATTGTCTAAAACCTCTGGTGGGGCAGGGTACATTATGGCCAAAATGTGTGTTCTTGATTATAAAAACATTAGTCAACCAAGATCATCACGTATTTCCTGATCTTTGTTAAAGTGCTATATGAGGTATCCCGAGTCTAAGCAAATTTGACAAAATCATGTAGATCTATGCTCTAAAAAAGGTTATGCCCAGATCAAAGATTTTAACCCAAAACTGTAATCCTTCAGATGAAACCTGGGAGAACATTCTTCAAGATCCAGTGCTAGGCAAGGAGTTCTCTGGTTTGACTTCAAAGGTAGGATTCATAAAAAGAAAATGTGATCAATTTTATGACATCAAAATGAAAAATGGTTACTGTTCAAAACACCCTATTAAGAGAATCAAAAGATAAGTGATAGACTGGGAGAAAATATTTGTAAATCACATATCCATTGAAGGGTTTGTGTCTAGATTATATGGACTCCCCAACTATTTTTTAAAATTTCTTAGCAATTCTTAAAGTATTTTTTAAAATATTTAAAATTCAGTTAGAAGATGGGCCAAATCACTGTATGATACTCACCTCCTCAACACAATTGCTGAAAACAGATGTGTGCATAAGCAAATGTGGTGAAGAAAGCTGATGGTGCCTGGCTATCAAAAGATATTGCATCTGGGGTCTTAAAGGTTTGAAGTTAAACAAGTGGCCATCTATCAGGGAAGCAACAAAGCCCACATGGAAGAAGCACACCAGCTTGTGTGACCATGACGTGTTGACAGAAATAGGTATCTGAAGTTCAAAAACAAGCAATCAAATTGACATGAAGGAGTATGGACCAAGTGGAGACCCAAAACCCACCTGTAAGATAAATTGGACAGAGCATGCACACTGCTACAGATAAGAGCCCACAACACAGGGAATCCTGGATAGATAAACGCCTCAGGGCCAACAAAGAGAGTAAGATACTAGGAGGATTGGGAGAGGGTGGGGAGAGAAAGGGGGAAGCAATCACAAGGATCAATCTGGAACAAGCAATCACAAGGATCAATCTGGAACCCCCTCCCAGGGGGATGAATAACGGAAAAGTGGGTAGGGGCAATGGAGGACAATGTAAGATATGGAAAAATAATCTATAACTTCTCAAGGATTTGTGAGGGAGGGCTGGTAGTGGAGGGAGGGGGAAGAAATGGGGATCTGATATCAGGGGCTCAAGTGGGAAGAGAGTTCTTTGAAAATGATGGCAGCATATGTGCACATATACTTGACACATTGGAGGAATGTATGGATTGTGATAAGAGATGTAAGAGCCCCCAATAAAAGTATTTTAAAAAATGAGTACATGAGAAGATGTTCAGTATCTCTAGCCATCGAATCCAAAACTCACTGCCATCCAGTCAGTTCCGACTCACAGCGACGTAAGGGGAAATGCAAATGGAAACCATCATCAGATATCACATTAATCAAACGACTAAAAATGTTTAAAGGGGGATAAACAATACCATACCAAATACTGGCAGTGGTGTCCAGAACCTGGTAAATGGGATAGCTGCTCTGGGAAATGGTTTGGTAGTTTAAAACAAGAACTAAAACAAAACTCTGCGATTGTTATAAGGCCCAACAATTATAAACTTGGGTATTTATCCCAGTGAAACGGAAATTGGTCTCTACACAAATGACTGTACACAAATGTTCATAACACCTTTCTTTGAGGGTGGTGGGGAAGGGAAACGTAGGAACAGCCCATGATCTGTTACAAGTAACTAGATAAACTGTGGCAGCACCCGTACCATGGAACACTACCCAGCAAGGAAAAGAACCATCTGTTGATGAACTTGAACCTGAACCGGGGAATTATGCTTAGTGAATGGAGCCCATTCCTAAAGGCTGCATCCAGTCTGATCCCTTTTGCATAACATTCTTGTGAAATGACAGAATTATGGAAGTAAAGGATAGATTAACGCTTGCCAGGAATCAGAGATAAAATTAAGGGAGGAGGTGGTATGGTTATGAAAGAGTCACAAGAGAGATCTTTGAGGTGATGAGCTTATTCTCCACTTTGGCGCTGGCTGGCAGTGGTCACAGGAATTTACCCTCAGGATAAAATACACAGATACAGAAAGGAGTGCATATAATACTGGAAAATTGTGAGTTAAGTCTGAAGAACTGTATCGAGGGCAATTTCTGACTTGCTGGAATTGGTATGGTTTGGGGGATGGGAGGTGACAGACAGCTGGGATCTCCATATTAATTCCTGCAGTTGCATAATGTGTTAGGCTGGGTTTTCTGGAGAAGCAAAACCAGTCACACTTGTGTGTGTTTGCATATAGAAGGAGATTTAAATCACGAAATGGTTCACATAGCTGTAGTCCAGTCTGGTTCAAGTCTGTGGGTCAGATGTCAGCTGAAAGCTTCTCCTGACTCCTCTAGCTGCAGGGACTGATGAACAGGAAGCAGGAAGACCACAGGCTGGTGGATGCCACCCTGAATGAATCGGAGATCCACTAAATGAATGCAAGATTGGCAGTCTGCTGATGGCTCCTGAGATGGGCAGGTGACAAAGCAGGAGGTCCACTAACCAGAGGCAGCATCCAAGTCCAGCAGTGGAAGTCACCAGCTTCCACACACTGTCAATGTATACTGAGTAGGCCACGCCCCCCACAAAACTTCAATTGAATCAAGTCTGTGACCAGATTAAGGAAGTTTCCTCTCCCTACAACTGCTTGTTGCTCACAGAAGATCCCATAATAATTGACTGTACTATTTTAGATCATATCATGGAAGAATCCTAGCCCACCCACGTTGACACAAAGCTAACCATCACACATAAGAATCTGCAACCATAGAAAAGAAGAGGGCATTATTGATTTTAAGCATTTGAAGAAATGCCAACGTTGAGTTCATTGAGAGCTAATGATGCAATCATCCATACACGTACGTGAGATCACTTTTGTGTTTTCCAGATGGATTTGACATTATGATTTTTCTAGAAGTGGTACACAAGGTTGCCCTTTGAGAAATAAACTGGTGAAAATAAAAATGTAACCATTAGGTGTTAGGTCTATGGTGGTAAGTGCTTCCCAAACAAGCTGCAAAAACAGTGCATACTGAAAGCTAACCCGAAAGTAGAGTGTCAAGAAGATAAGCATTTAAAAATTACTATTTGGTGAAAATATACACTTTTGGTTAAAAGTATACTCATTCGACAATTTCTACATGTACAATTGATTGCGTTCTTCTGGCTGTGTTGCCATTCTTGCTAGCTCTTTCCAACCTGCTTCATGAACATAACTTAGACTCACTGCTACCAGCCTTCTCATCTATGAGATAGAATTACCAATGGCCATTTCATTTCAGACAGATAATCCTTTAAAGAGGGCAATGCTGAAGGCATATATTCTTTACTGAGTTAAACTGTTGTTTGGTTGAAAGATGAATCAGTGGGTAGTTTCAGCTCAGTGTTAAGTGATTACCTTAAGGCAATAGATTGGGAGAGTGGAGTGAGTTTTCTCCAGTGTCAGTAGGTCCAAGAAGTTTGGATTCCATATAATTTTAAACTCTGCCCACATTCCTTCCTTCCTTCTTTCATCAAGACCTATCTATTGAATCAGCTTGAAGAAGATAGTTTTTTAAGATGTGTGCTAGTTTAAGATATCCATTACTTTTGGGGGGATGGAGAGGGTAGCCACCTGAACAAAGAAACGATTACTCTCAGGAGCTGTCTTCATAGACTCTAGAAAAGGGGGAGCCCAGAGTGTCAACTTATTGTGAGGCCTGTCCTGCAGAGGGGTGCCTTGTCCTAACACATGGACATACACTTGGCATTGTATCTACTTGGCAGTTATACTTGGCAGAGCTGCTACTTCCAGGACATTATGTGTGAGATGCTTTCCTGCATTATTAATGCTCAGCACAGTCCTACAAAATGGATGCTGTCTTCATATTTAAACTAAGGCTTAAAAGTTAAAAAAAAAACTTGCCAAAGATCATGTAATGAGTCAATGGCAGAACTAAGTTTCAGCCTTATGCCTTACTGTACTATGAGGGGTACCCCCAAAACTGGAAATTTTTGTTTGTTTTTTCTCAAATCTATGTATTTAAATTTTTTTTACAAAGCAACCTTATCACCTTCAAAGTACTCTCCATTACATGTAATACATTTGTCAAATCTGCGATTCCATTCTTGGAAACATTTTCCAAACTCGTGTTTGAATGACTGACAACACCGCCCTCTTTTTTTTCTTCACCTCTTCTAAGTCATCAGATAACTGTCCATTCACATCCCTCTGCATTCACAAAAAGAAGTTGCACAGAGCAAGGTCAGGTGAGTAAGGTGTGTGGGACAAAAGAGGCATGCTGGTTTTTGCCAACAACTGGGCGCTGAGATGGCTGCGTGAGAAGGTGCGTTGTCATGGTGGCAAAACCAGTGCCCTGTATGCCACAAATCAGGCATTTTTTGTCTCACACTGTTACACAATCTTTTCAGAACCTCTCAATAGAAAACTTGATTAACAGTCTGACCTGCTGGAATGAATCCAAATGTACTATGACTTGACATTTTTATTCGTTCGAGAAATTGATCGATGTCCAGAACAAGGTTTGTCATCAATCGACAATTCTCCCCTTTTGAAATGAGAAAACGACTCGTACACTGGAGTTTTTCGCATAGCGCTGTCCTTGCAAGCTGTGTTCAACATCACAACAGTTTCTTCGGCATTTTTCCTGAACAAGGAACGGAATTTCACAGCCGCACATTGTTCTCTTAATTCGGCCATCACATACAAAAAAAAAAAAAAGGACAAGGTTTGAGTGAAACTCCTTTTATGAAAAAATTCACTGTGACCAGAGCTATCTTTCCCAGGTAATGCCACTTGGTATACTAACTCAGAGCAAGTTGCTGGATGTTTGCCTAGCAGTAAAAATGCATACTACAAAAGCTCCACCCAGCAGAGCTTTTGCTGGAATTTGGGGGGAATCCCCTCGTATATTCATTCCACCACACTACCTTTCTTTCAAGGAAATTAATACATAAAACTATTGAAACATGATATCATGGTCTTATCAATGTATTAACATTAACCACTTTATTTTCCTGCATCCAAATTTTAATTTCCCATAGAAACCAAATGCCATGGAGTCAATTCTGACTCATAGACACACCGCAGGACAGAGCAGAACTGCTCCCTGGGGTCTCCAAGGATGTCCATTTTTTCAGGAGGTGATAGCCAGCCTCATCTTTCTCCTTCTAAGCAGCTGGTATGTTTGAATTGCTGACCTGTGGTTCAGCAGCCCAACACGTAACCCACGACGCCAAGGGCACCCAGTAGGAGTATTTGCACATTTGGCGGTTCATTTGCTCACTGTACATTGTCTCACTGTACATAGCCAAGTTGCTATTCTGATTTATTCACCGATCTACTGTGAAAATGACTAAGAAATAAGAGTTACTCTGCACTTGATAATTTGAGGTACTTTTGAGTATTCTGATACGGCAAAGCTATGTTAGGCCAGGTGGTCTAGAGAAACAAACCAGTGACACTCATCTATGTACAAGGAAGACCTTTATATCAAGAAGCAGCTCTACATCCAGAAGGTGCCCCGTCCCAGTCCAAATCAAGTCCATAGGTCCAGTGCTAGTTGGGCCCTCTTCAAACTCATGTAGCTGCAGACTCAGGACACCCAAAAGGAAAGGGGAAGCAGGGAGCTCACACAGGCCGGTGAGCACAGAGTCAAGTGGGTCCAGGCTTGGTGGAAGCATGATAGGGCAATGACAGTTTAGGGTCAGACGGCCAACCACAAGCTGACCCTGGAGGCAGACACAGGGTCCCAGTGAAGGCCCACTGAGAAGGAAAAGCAAGTAGCAGAGAGGAATCATCTCTGTTCAATCTTGCTCTCATACAAACGACCACACCCCCAAGGAGGGGTCATCACGCTACCACTTGATTGATATGTTGACTCTGCCTCTAGCCAGGGGTGTGTAGTTGATATAATATCCCACTACCACAAAACTCAACCAAGATAGTGTACTTCGGTGACCACCGCTCACGGTAGGACCACGCTGTGAGCGCTCAGCCTTTGACACCTTCCTTCTCCTTGAGTTCAACAATCTTTATGTATCCAAATGGGCACCTTGGTGCTACAGGTTTAACGAACTCATCCATGGATCCAGTCATTGGCAGAGGCAGGTTGCCTCGCTTTCCGGCATACCCTATCCTGTTGGAACACCCTAGCTCAGAGACAGATTCAGAGTCATTTGTTTTACTACTAAATCACCACCCCTATTTCCTGTATTGCCCTGCACCTTGACTGCTGATGAAGTTGTTATTTTTATTAGCATATTTTTGTTGTTCGTTGCTGTCGTGTCTGCTCTGGCTCAGGGTGACCTTATGTCCAATAGATTAAGAATGGCGTAGTCCGACACCCTCTTCATAACTGTGGATATATTTGAGTCCGTTATTTTGACTATCGTATCAATACAACTCATTGAGGCTTTCCTTCCTTTTAACTGGCCCTGGACTTCCCTGGCACAAGTAGGTTGTCCATAATTGTGAATTGAAAAATATTGGATTTGATTGGATTAACCTGGTTGAAACTGACTCTAATGTCTTTCAGTTCGTAGATTTTTGACATTTATTTAACATCTCTGCCCAGATGGATATTTAGGCTGAGACATAACTGTTCAAAGATTTATTATTAGGCCCAAGTGTCTTTTGGTCTGAAACATCTACCCAATCTACCCAACTAAGACCTTGCTGAGAGTTTGAAGAAGGAATTGACTCACTAGCCTAAAGCAAGTACCATATTGCTCTCTCTGGTCTCAACTGTTGCCAGGTCTAGAAAGTCTCAGTATGTTAGCTCAGGTACAGAGGTACTCAGAAATAGGGTGGTGGTACTGATTCAAACCCAATAAATGAGCTTGTTTCAGTAAATACTAAAATGCAAAATAATATGCTGTAACATCTTCCTACAGTTGTCACTTGATCATATTCTCCTTCTGTTTATCAGGTCATCAGTAAAGATCACTAGAATACGTCATTTTCTTTGCTGTTTGCCTGGAGGATTATTCTGGATATGTCTATGTTAGATTATATCTGATGGTTTGGGGTAAAGATAAGATGTAAAGTGATGACTGCTTGTTTCTTTTTGTTCAGTTCCAATATTGTTTCAGATACCCTGAAGCCTCTACTTTCATTTTTATGGGAAATTGTTATACATATATTTTTGCTCTAAAACATAACATCCAAAATACCTGGCATCTACCTTCTCCCGCCCCTACCTCGCCCCCAGTGTGCTCTGCGGAGCTGATTCATAAGTCCTACACAATGCATTGTTTCCAGGCACCTTCATGTTCAGTCTTCTGAGACAGCAGTTCAATGACAGGTCACAAGAAAAATGTGAATTTGCAAAGCATTTGTCACTTTCTCCTGTTTTGCCAATAAGTATCGAGTAATCATTTGTTTCTAACACTCTTGTCTACCAGGCTGTAGACACATACAGGCCATCTCCATAAATCCCTAAAGGCTAATGTTAGCACTGGATAGATGCATTTACGAGAAATTTCCCACAAGTTCTCAGTGAAGACTCTGGAGGACTTAATCTAAGGCTGCGTGACAATCACCCATTAACTGCTCACCGAATTTCTCAGGTGTATAGTGGCAGAAATGATACCAATCTGAATCAAGGTTTTTATAAAACATGGTTTCCTAGATCACACTTTGTCTTGGTTAAACTGAACTTTGTTTCTGCCTTAAAAAGAGGGAGGCAAATGTTCGTCTAAGTTGTTCATATCCGTTCACTTTATTCCAGCGTTGCAGGCATGGATGGAAAGAAATGCAGCGTCTGGATGTTTTTGCCTCTTGTATTTACCTTGTTTACTTCAGCCGGACTGTGGATCGTGTACGTATGCACTTACTTCATTATGGAGGAGTAGGGGCAATGTCGATACAAAATAGAACGTTTTCATGCTGTTGAGCCTGTCTCAACTCATGGTGACCCTCTAGGGCAGATTAGACCTGCCCCGGGAGGTTTCAAAGGTCATGATCTTTATAGAAGCAGACTGGCACAACCGTCTCTTGTGGAGAGGCTGGTGAGTTCAAACCACTGACCTTTCAGTTAGCAACCAAGTTCTTAACCACTGTGCCCCCAGGGCTCCCTTAAGGGTTTGTAACAAATCTACGTTTGTGTACTCTGTTGTTGTTAGACGCCACTGAGTCTACTCTGACTCCCCATGGCCCTGGTGACAGACTAGAACTGACCCAGAGGGTTGGGTTTTTGGCTTGTTTGGGATTTTTCGTACTTGTGATATTTTATTATTTTTGAAAATGGCTTTATTGGCATATTGTTCACATATCGTACAAGTTAGTTGTTCAGTATATGAAGAAGCGTTGTGTTATCATCACCACCACAGTTGTGTTACCATCAATTGCAGAACATTTTCTTCTAGTTCTCTTTGTTAGCTGCCTATTTCCCAGCCCCCAGCCTCCCCTGCCATGTCCCTCCCAAAACAAAACAAACTCACTGTCTAGAGGACAGAGTAGAATGGCCCTTAGGAGTTTTTGGAACCATAACTGTTAATGGGAGTAAAAAGCCCCATCTGTCTCCCAAGGAGCAGCTGTGGTTTTGAACTGCTGACTTTGAGGATCTCAGCCCAACAGATAACCACTAATCCAGTTACTGTCTCTATAGATTTTCCTGTCCTGACTTTCAAATACAGAAAGTCAGACAAAACACAAACAAGATGCAAGCAAAAAACCCAATAACAACAATAAAGCAAAACAGAAAAACCTCAATTGAAAAGAAAGCAGAAAATGCTAAAAACTGAAACAAGTGGGTCAAAAGAGAGGTCAAATGATAAGAACAAAAAAATGTTTAAAACAAGAGAAAGCGAATTTGATTGAATGTGGTTAGTCTTTTTTAAAAATTCACTTTATTGTATCTTTTTTTTTTTTTTTGCTTGATAGATACTTTATAGCTGTGGAAGATGACAAAATTTTCCCACTAAATTCGGAGGAAAGGTAAAGTTTATCTCTAAGTAATTCATGGACCATCAACAAGCTTAGCAAAACCTGGCCACTGGGGAGGCAGAAGCACATACACATCAGCATCTTTTAACCTTCGCTGCTGTGCTTTTTGTTCCACAGGAAGCCTGGCGTGAAGCATGCCCCATATATAAGGTAACTGGATAATTCTCTTCGGATTTGTTCCATCATAATAAAGGTTGGGTGGGCTATCAATGTTAGTATAGGAACAATAAAATCCTTCCTATTCTTCAAGTATTGCAGGTGATGAACCTCCTGCCAGCTGCGTGTTTAGTCAGGTGATGAACATGGCAGCGTTTCTAGGTAAGAGCAGCGGAAAGCATGTGCACGTGGGCGTATTTCCTTTCCTTTGTTAATTTGCCCCAGCCGCTGTCAGCTTGCTAGCATGCCTGTGTACCTGCGGCAGTGTCTCGTTCTGAGCTTGTTTGGTTTTGTTTTTCCTCATGAGTTCTTGGGCATTCCCCATTTCTCTTACAAGGAGCAGCAGTGTGTCTTTCCTTTGCCGTCTTCCCCATTTCAGCCTACCCTTGGCTCTACTTTTGCTGCGTGAAATAAGGTATTTCACCTGTTATTCTGAATGTCAGTTCATGCAGTCAGTAGACTTACTTTGAAAAGAATGCCTGGTGGCAGAGAAGAAAAAGAAATACATAGGCTCTTGTTAGATATTGGTGTGTGTAGATACTGTTTTTCAATCGAAAGGTCGGCATCAACCTTAAGATGGCACTTTCCCTGGACCGACCCACACACCAGCGGGCGAGTGAAGTGCGCATGCGTTGTCCTGTGCCGCAGGACCCTGCCACTCACAGCAAGTCCACGAGACAGAGAACTGCCCCAAAGGGCGTACTCGGCCACGGAGTGATTGTGAGACTCTTTACAGGGCAGAGCCCAGGTCTTTTTGCTGTGGGGCTGTCGAGGGGTTTGAACCGTCCGCCTTTGATTCACCACTGGGCACTGTGCCATCGGACTCCTTTAGTACCCATTTTGATACTTAAAATCTAGGCCCCCCCAAAAAAAAAAAATCTAGCCCAATTCCCAACTTTTTTTCTCAGGAGCCCAGACCTTCCCTGACTTTCCTGTCCTCCCATGTGCCGAGTGTTTCCGTGGTCCCGGTTAGTCTCCAGGGGATGGTGGAGACCAGCTGCTCGCTCCACCCTTTTTGAAATCTCTCTGGTCTATCATCTCCGCAAGCCAGCTCTCACATGTCTTTTTTTTTTTTTTTTTCGTTTACTATAACCCAGTCTACACTTAAAAAAATTAGCATGTGAAAATATATTCGACAAAACATGTACTGCTCAGCACTTCTTAAATGTGTGGTTCCTTGATAGTGGCTACCTAGGACTACTTCACACCGCTTCGCCCTCTGTCGGCCCATATTGTTTCATCACTGCTAACTTAGACTCGCTTTCCCTGAAAGTTCTCATCTGCATCTTATAGTTATGGCTGGCCATTTAATGTCATATAGCTAATTCCTTAAAGCAGTGCACCGCTCAAGGCAAACATTCTTTATTAAATGAGCTTAATTGTTTACTTCAAAGATGACTTCATGGGATAGTGTTGTCTGAAGGCTTAAATTTAGTTTCAAGTAATCGATACAGAGGTTCTACCAATCCCAGTAAGTTTGATTTTCAATACAAATTTGAAATGCTGTTCCACAATTTTTTTCTGCTTTCGATCAAGAGCCAAGGGTCTTTATCAAAACATCAACAATGGTAGCTGGGCACCATCTATTTCTTCTGGTCTTGTGGCAAAGGAGCTTATGGAGGCAATGAAGCCTTGCAATGTCTTTCACTGGATCAGATGGCTGTCATGCTTGGTGTATTGCAAGCAAAGGACCAGTGGCAGCTCTTTGAAATCGTTCAACGGTGGTTTGCCAGGGGTGGTTCATTATTTTTGTTTGTTTATTTTGCCTCTTTTGGTGGGATACTTTAATTATTGTAAACGTATATATAACACCTCTGCGAATTCAATGCTTTGCACGTGCTCCACTCAGTGCTATTGATGATCTCAGTCATGTTGTGCAACCATCGCCCAGAATTGTTAACAGACTTTCTCCCATTCTAAACACAGCTCACTGCTACCTGGACAGTGTCCTGTTTGCCTCTCTCCCACCCCAAGCAACACTGAGAAACCTTAGTCTCCACTCCTCTGTCTAATCTAAACATTTCATACAAGTGAGTGGAGAGCATGCAGTGTTGCCCTTTTGTAACTGACGTCACGCAGCATGTTTTCAAGGCTCATCCATGTTGCAATAGGCACCAGGGCTTCATTTCTCCTTATGGCGGATGAGTAGTCCCTTGTATGGACAGACCACCTTTTGATTATCTTTATGGTGGATGAGTATTTAGTTGTATGGACAGACCACCTTTTGATTATCTTTGCATCTCTTGATGGACATTTTGGTTGTTTCCACCTCTGGGCTATTGTGGATAGTGCTGCAGTGAATCGAAAGGTGGGTGTTGTTTTTGTTATTAGCCTCTGGGGGTGCTTGAACCCTACACTCCAAGAGAAAGCTACAAATAAGAGATGCAGATAATGTTGTTGGGCCTTATGTCACCTGTGCCCCAAGAGGCGACCTGGTATTTCATCTATGGTGAAACTTTTCCAAATTCTTACTCACGATTAACATTGTCTCTTTTAATACACCTCTAGGGGGGAAAGGAGCCCTGGTGGTATAAAGCTTAGAGACCAGGTTGCTAAACAAAAGGTTGGTGGGTCAGAAATCCCCCAGCCACTCCTCGGAAGACACACTGGGACAGCTGCTCCCATACAGATTACAGCCAAGAAAGCTCGATGCTGTCATTCTGCTCTGTCACCTGCGGTCACCAGGGGTTGTAAATTGACTTGATGGCATCTAAGAACAACGGCATTTTAAAAAAGGGTGGTGGGGGGAACCGGTAGAACTCACTGGAAAATCAGGGGTAACAGTTGGCCCAGCATCCCACACAGGCAGAATCTTGGTTGGTTCAGAGGGTCCAAATGAGAAAGCCCTGGAGACAGACTGTGTCTGTCGGACTGAAGAGAACTGAGGAGAAGCACCCTGCAGGGTGAGTGTATCAGGAGCTTACAAGAGCCTTCTCCAGAGGAAAGGAGATTCCTTACTGAAACCTTATTTCAGGTAGAGGCATTTCCTACCCAAGTTTCTCCAGAGCGTATCCCACGGCCCTTAGAATGAAGTGTTTTGAAGGCATGAACTGCCGCCATCCACTATAGAGAAAGGTATGCATATTC
>NW_022111369.1:36824599-36828581 GCF_000313985.2 Echinops telfairi
TTAGAGGCATGTCTTACATCCTTTGGACATGTTGTCAGGAAAGACCAGTCCGGGGAGAAGGGCACGTGGAGAAGGACATCATGCTTGGTAAAGTAGAGGAGCGGCAAAAAAGAGGAAGGCTGTCAGCAAGATGGACGGACACTGTGGCTACAACAATGGGCCTCAGCATATTGGGCCCATCGTGAGGATGGCACATTACCAGGCAGTGAGTCTCGCTGTTGTGTAGGGGGGTCGCCATGGGTCAGAACCGACTCAATGGCACCTAACAGCGGTAGTTCAGTTCACTGTGCTGCTTCATGCTCAAAGGGGTGCCAATGTCCAGTATGTATTCTGCGTTACCTGCCATCATTTTTAGTCCTGTCTGGTCGACACAAACTGATAAAGATGAATGTCAATTGGAGCAAACTCACAATTAGAGTGAAAAATAACCCATTTACTAAAGATTTTCTTGTGCTAAACTTTGGACGCATTCCCCAATCCTGTTAATGCTTGACACTACGTAACTGACTTTAAGAAATAACTCAAGTCCTTATAAGTCACTGCTTTCTGGAAGCTATGTAGAGTATAATTTACAGTCTATAAATGAGTCAGGGTAACATTTATTAAAATTAGTTAGCAAAGATCTTTTATCTTTTTGAAGGGCTAATTGAAGATGGAATGCTTAATTATTTTCTTTACCAAATTCATTATGCTCCTGGTCCTGAATCCACACTTCTCTTCCCTCGGCAGATGAAAAGACCTAAGACACATTTCTTGAAAGAAATACTGTTTCCTGCCCTGGGGGCTGTGAGGACACAGCTAAGAATCAAATAATTTCAGTCACCTAATAGCTGCCATCCTCTCCCTCAGCCAAAACATATCGACTTTGCTGTTGTAGTGTCATCATCAATAGGAATTACTGATGCCTGAACAGTAAAGCTAAACAAAACAGAAAAGAACTTGGCCACGCACCAGTGTAGAACTGCACCGAAGGTATTTTTGTTTCCAGCTGTGAACTTTCAAAAAGCTAGTTGGACTCATTAAAAACATAAAATTAAGTTAATCTTTTAAAACATTAAAACATAAAATTAAATTCATTTTTTAAACAATCAGTTTCTATTCTGCAGTGTATGTTTTACAAATCAACAATGATTCTAATAGTTGTATTCCCTTAAAATAGACAAATAAATTAGACCAAAATTACCTGTATAGCAAATGACTGTTCTAAATTCCAATAACAGAATGGTGTGATGAACATTATTGTTTTTTAACTTTTAGGAAAATCCATAGTTTTTAAATGACACTTCAGTATATACCTAAAGATCAAAACTTGAATGTGTAAAAGTTAGTTATAAAGATTCCTTTGATATTATATGCCCCTGACCCCCTAGAAGTTTTCAAGACGGTATCAGTAAAGCACGACTGAGCAATCTGCCCCCATTTCCACCTGAGTGTTCATAAATCAAGCTGTTAAAGGGCCAGAATTTTTATTTTTTCCCTTCTCTTAAAAGTTCATCTAGAACCTACTTTATTAGGAAGGACTACTGGGTCTGAGCTCATTATCAATGGCATTTAGAGGTAAAAGGAGCGGTGTGGAATTTGAAATGCAATCCTGGGAGTTAGGTGAGCTGGCTTGAAACCCTGCCTTCAAGAAGGTTTTCATTTTCCCATTTAATTTCTTCAGTGGTTCCTGGTAAAGTGACTTCTAGTCCATACTCCAAGGGGCCGTTAGCAATGCTGGCACTGCCCTTCACTGGTGAGAAATTGATGATGCCAGGAGAAGCCATCTCCTCCCTTTCCCTCTGCAGAGTCGAAGAAACAATCTCATGAGATGGATCCATGTGAACAGCCGGGTCTGTGTATCTGTTTTATCGGTGATTTAGGGCTTGGGCCCGAGTTCCAACATGATCCTGCCCTAACAAACTAAATGACAGCCAGAGGGTTCCCAGAGAAATCCTTATCTCCAGTCATTTGTCAAAGCCGTTACATGTGCTGTCTTGGTGTGTCGTCGTGGTCCTTAGCTGCTGATGAGGGCTGACTTAGAAAAACCTCTTCCTAGGCCAGCGCTCGGCCAGAAAAGCCATGTTCAGTTCAGGTGCGAAGATTGTGAAGTCCGATGGCCGGATGAATTTGAGTCTGGGATTTCTCAGGCTCTTCTTGAGCTGGAGATGAGCTCGGACCTAAAGGCTCCATGAAGGGAGCTGAGTGTTACAGCAGCCAAGGAAATGGAAGTTGGTAGTGGTCGGAAAGCTATTATAATTTTTGTTCCTGTTCCTCAACTGAAATCTTTCCAGAAAATCCAAGTCCGGCAAGTACGGGAACTGGAGAAAAAATTCAGTGGGAAGCACGTTGTCTTTATTGCTCAGAGGAGAATTCTGCCTAAACCAACTCAGAAAAGCCGTACAAAGAATAAGCCAAAGCGTCCCAGGAGCCGCCTTGGACAGCTGTGCACGATGCCGTCCTTGAAGACGTGGTCGTCCCAAGTGTAAATGTGGGCAAGAGACTCCGGGTCAAGCTGGACGACAGCAGGCTTATAAAGGTTCATTTGGACAAAGCCCAACAGAACAATGTAGAACACAAGGGTAAAACCTTTTCTGCAGTTTATAAGAAGCTTACAGGCAAGGATGTTAATTTTGAATTCCCAGAGTTTCAACTGTAAATAAAGATGACTGAATAAAATGTTTCCCAGAAGAAAGAAAAGAGAAACCCTATGTAGCCCTGTTCCAACGGCTGCCATTCATGCACCGTCAGCAGTATCACTTGGGGACTGAACCCTTGTGACCCAGAGGACTTTCATGGGCTGATCTTGAGAGGTGTATTGCCAGGCCTCTCTTCCTGATTTCTCTTAGCCCGGACGCTCCGCGGAAACCTGTTCTGCGTCATAGCCCTGGGCAGGCCAATGGGTGGTGACTGTGCCGTGAGGGTTACCAGCTGAGAATGGGACCTGGGTGGTCACACATGGGAGGCGGGAATTTTACCATTGAGCCACCTCTCTCCTTAGCCTTCGGTCCCAGTGACCCAGGGGGACAGGGTAGCACTGCCTCTGTGGGTTTCTGAGGCTGTGCCTGGCAATGGGGCAGAAAGGCACGCCTTTCTTCAGTGGAGTGGCTGGTGGTTTTGAAATGCTGATCTTTCAAGTCACTGCCCAACATGTAGCCATTGTGCCACTACACAATCGTAGTCTTTCATCATTACCTTGTAGATTTTGTATTCTCAAATTTGCTCCGTCACTGAAAGCACTAGCAGCAATTTCATGGCGATTTGTCAGCTTGCACACACACAAAAACAAAAACCAAACCCACTGCTGTTGAGTGGATTCCAATTCACAGGCACCCTCTAGAGAAGAATAGAACTTCTTGGAGATTCTGAGATTGTACAATTTTATAGGAATAGACAGCCTCATCTTTCTCTAGTGGAGCCGCTGGTGGGTTTGAACCACCCACTGAAGTTAACAGCCCAACATCTTTTTGCGCTGTCCCACCAGGCTTCTTTGCACATAGAACAGTGAAGCATTCCTTAATCGATTTGATTAATGTTTAATTGGCAAGTGTTCCCGATGTTGCCCTTTGTTGAGGTTTCTGATCTCAATCTAATGGCTCCTTTATCTGAAGATCACTTTGTGTCGGAGTGTTGTATGTAGAATTACGAGGGGGTACCCCCCCTAAAAAAAATGCTATTGTGCTGAGCAGAGTGGAGCTTTTGTAGTGCTAATTTTTCCCGCTAGACAAGTGTCCAGCAACTTGCTCTGTGTTAGCGCACCCAGTGGCATAGCCTGGGAAGGTTCTCTCTGATCAGTGTGAATTTTTTCATAAAAGCAGTTTCGCACAGGCTTGCAAGTCTGGCTTGACCGGAGGATGTACACTGGTGCAGATAGGAACTGGAAACGCAGGAAATCCAGGGCAGATGATCCCTTCAAGACCAGTGGTGTGAGTGGCGATACTGGGAGGTTAGAGGGAGAGTGGGTTGGAAAGAGGGAACCGATTACAAGGATCTATATGTGACC
>NW_022111369.1:36830887-36837681 GCF_000313985.2 Echinops telfairi
ACATCAATTGTGTAAAGCGCATTTGTACATTCCTTGCCCTCATCATTCTCAAAACATTTCCTGTCCACTTAAACCCCCAGCATTAGGTCCTCGTTTTCCCCCATGTTGTAACTTCTAAGGAGCTTTGGTGGCATTGTAAATTTGGCATCAGACTGTTAGCCTCAAGGTCAGTGGTTCAAACTCACCATCTACTCTGTGGGAGAAAGATGAGGCTGTCTGTTGCCAGAAGGATAAAGATTCATAATCCCTCCCAAAACCCTATATAGGGTCACTATGAGTCAGAATCAGTTCAATAGCAGTGGGTTTCATTTGGGGTTTTAACTAGACCCCCTCCAGCCATTCGGTTGAGAAACTGTTGTGAATTCCAGTTCAATTTGTTAATTTTCTGATAAGTAGTGGGCATAAAATGAAACATAAAAACACTGAAAACTAAACCAGGTGTGAAAAAAATTAAGATTGCATAAATTATAGTTTATTCTGATCTTGTTTCAAAACTCCAAGTATTAATTAAGTCACATACCCCTGTTTTTGATCAGAGCTACTGAAGCTGAACTCAAGCTTGAAACATTAGCTCATGAAGTTCAGCATACATAAGAAATATATATTTATGAATAAAATTTCCATTATTAATGACTACTAATGGCTTACAATCAAGGTAAACCCTCTAATAAATAATTACCTACTTATTTGCTGTATAAATAGCACAATTTTTGAATTTCTAATTGCCTTCTCTGTTGACTATTAAGGTCAAAATAAATTGTCTTAGGAAGCTGTAAGAGCACTTCCTGATAGCTTACAAGGAAACATAGCTTTTATTAATTGCAAGTACTTTTTCATCATTTAAAGCAGTGGTTCTCAATCTTCCAAATGCCGTGACCCTTTAATACAATTCCACATGTGGTGACCCCCAACCCTAAAATTATTTTCATTACTACTTCATCACTGTCATTTTGCTACTGTTATGAATCAGGCAACCCCTGTGAAAGGGGCGTTTGACACCCCCCCCCAAGGGGTCGCGACCCAGAGGTTGAGAACCGCGGATTGAGAGGGTAACCTTTCCCAGCTCTTCCTAGACACTATGGGAGTGTCTCTGCACCGAACAAATCCCACAGGAGCCCGCCCTGGTGGTGCAAGCAGCTCAGCCCTTGCCTGCTGACTGAGACTGCTCCAACCTGCCAAGGGCTCCAGGGGAGAAAGACGAGGCCGATTGCTTCCATTAGGATTCACAACCTTGGAAACCCTAGGAATAGTTCTGCTCTGCCCTGCAGGCCGCTCCAAGTAGGTATTGACCCCGGGACAGTGGACTTTAACAATTGCTAAAAGGCAATTCTGAGACTGGCATCTTGAATGTGGAATGCCCCCAGGCTTAGTATTAGAAGTCAATTTGAAATCTATGATGCAGTGATTGACTCCAAATGGCTCTTCTAGCCATAGTCGTGGGAACTCTGACCAAACAACTGAGACTATGCAAATGAGGTATATTTAATCTTTTCCTGGTATGTATGGGTAAGAGAAAGTGGGAGATGTGATCCTATAGGTTATGTCATTCAGTTGTGAACGACTGTTAACAAGGTTAATTGTGGTTGTCAAAGATTTTAATCTAGCATGGGGATTGGTCAGTTTTGCCTTCCTGCTGAGTACAATATGAATGAACCATCTTAGAAGGAGGAAGGGGGGATCTCACTACCATCAAGAAAGACAGTCCAGTAGTGGAGCGCATCATTTGGGTCCCAAGCTCCCCGTACCTCCTTCAGTTCCGGGACAGAGAGCTCTGACGCCAGAGAAGCAGCATGGGAAGAGCAGCAGGAAAACTAGGAGCCGGGGTACAGGACACGGTGGTAGGCCTCCTGGAAAAGCCGAGTTCCTGTGGGTGAACGGCTCTCTTCCAGGGTGGGGTGCCTCCGGGCACTTCATTGAGGACTGGGTTTGCCGACTCAATGTCTTCAGGCTCAGGCTTATGGTGGGGTAGTGTGCCCTTTGGGCATTTATTGGCAGTTTTGTAAAATTGCGTGAGTAGGGCAGAGGTCAAGGGGCTACATGGCTGAGAGGCCAACGTCCAGAGAGAGACCTACCTTTTGGAATGTTTGAGGAGAGGTTATCCTAACCAAAGCACTGTGCCGTAAGTGTTTCTGATCCTGAGTTATAACCTGTTAATTTCCCCAAAAAGCCCCGAATCGTGAGTATGGGTGATAATTATTGCAATAGCCACACTTAAGTTATGAAACCTAGCTAAAAAGTAGAGTGCAGTGGGAGGGCTATCCAGCTGGTGTCAGAAAGGAGGGAAGAGGATGAAGGCATGTCTGACCTCTGCCTCATAGTAGTTGATCTTAAGCTCGTGTTGCGTGTGAGTCTCCTTTCCCTTTGTGAAATCAGAGGAAGTCAGTGTTGTCCCCCAGGCCTTCCATGCAAGATCTAAGTAACCTCCCTCATTTTCTGTCCACGTTGTTGAGACAAATTTGCTTCAAAGATTTTAAAAAAACCAGCTCACTGCCACTGAGTCAATTCTGACTCATATCAACCCAAAGGGGCAGGGTGGAACTGCCTTTGTGAATTTCCAAGACTATAATTCTTTTTTTCCCCTCAATAGTTTTATTGGCATATAATTCACATAACATACAATTTAATGATCCAATCATAGCGAGAAGAATTGTACAATGATCACCATAATCAGTTTGGCAGCATTTTCTTCATTCTTGTTCTCATCGTCATTCGCTCCCCATCTACCCCAACCTCCCCTGACATTCCCCCAAGGAACCATTTATCCAATTATTGTCTCTATAGATTTACCTATCCTTTATTTCATATACAGAAAAGAATTTAAAAACAAAAACTAACAATGGAGAGAAAATGTTTCGAGAAACGATGTACAAATGCGCTTTACACAATTGATGTGTGTATGGATTGGGATAACAGTTGTATGAGCCCCTAATAAAATGTTAAAAAAAAAAAAACTAACAATAACAAAGTAAAACATAAAAAATCTTAATAGAAAAGAAAACAAATTAAAAATAAAACAAATTTAAATGGATCATAACGGAGATCCAATGATAAGATGCTAAAGTTTTACCTAACTGCATCTGCAACCATCCACTTTCCAATACATTCCGCAGGCTAGCAAGACTGTCACTCTACAGGAGTTTACAACCTCATCTTTCACTCATGGAGCAGCTGCTGGTTTCAAACTGCTGGCCTTGTGCTTAGCAGCCCAATGCACAACCCATAGGCCTGCAGAACTGCTCCCTTACTTCAAAATTAAGACTATAAAAATAAATAATAATTTTAGAAGAATTAAAACAGGCACATACATACACAAATGTATTGCTCTAAGTCCAGTCCAATTCATGGTGCCCCTCTGTATTGTAGAGCAGAATTGCTCCATAGAGTTTTCTGGGCTGTAACCTTTCAGGAAGCAAATCACCAGGTCTTTCTTCCTTGGTACTTGTGAGTGGCTTCAAATCACCACCCTTTAAATTAGTAGTGGATTATACATTTGTGCTCAGGGATCTTAACTTGGAAAAATTAAGTGTTCTTAATATAGCTTTGATTTGTGATACATACGAGACCCCCACTTCTGCTGTGATAAATGCAGATTTTATACAAGTTCATTATTGTAACTGCTCTCATTTTGAATTGACTATCTGTAGCCTTTGACAGGGAACCACTAGAGCAGTGGTTCTCAACCTTCCTAGTGCCGCGGCCCTTTCATACAGCTCCTCTTGTGGTGACCCCCAACCATAAGATTATTTTCGTTGCTACTTCTTAACTGTAATTTTGCTACTGTTATGAATTGTCATGTAAATATCCGATATGCAGGATGTATTTTCATTGTTATAAATTGAACATAATGAAAGCATAGTGATTCATCACAAAAACAGTATGTCATATATTGTGAAACATTTATTTCTAATGACAAATAAATGAAATTTTGTCTTGAAGCATGGTGTAGCATGGGTAACAGTCTTCACGCTGGGTACTCATGCGTGGGTGTATCTGCATGTGGGCGGACCCGCCTGCAGACTGATAGAGGAGCCGTGTCTCGGTTCCTAAGACCATCGGAAATAAGTGTTTTCCAATGGTCTTAGGCAAACCCTGTGAAAGGGTCATTCAACCCACAAAAGGGGTCACGACCCACAGGTTGAGAACCACTGCACTAGAGGGAAGTGGGAGTAAAATCAGCAATAAAGGGATGTGTACACCTTCCTTTATCTCCCATCTGCAGGAGTGATTTCTGGCACAGGGACCAGCAGGTTTGTCTAGATGTGGTAACTTTGTCTTCTTTCCCCATTTCCTTGCTCTTTCCGGTCTAACACTGTTCTGACTACAGGCTAATTGGATCAGTGACTCCCCCTGCTGGTCTGTCTTTATCCCCATCTCACTTGTCATGTGGGCCAACCTTCGGCAAAGCTCTCCTAAGCCAACCTGTCCTGTGCTGACCTTGTTTTTCAGAATTCTGCGAACAACGCTATTAACAGTGCTATCAGCCTTGAATCACCCAGATAACATCCATCATTGCTGCTTCAATTCCTCTCTGCCTCCCCCGGGTTAGGTATAATAAAACATTGAAATAATCATAAGCGTTGCATGGAACACTTCTAAGAGAGAAAAAGAAATGTCTGCTCAGAGATTTACAATGGACTCTGGTGAAAAATGTAATGTTGCACATGATGGCCTTAGAATTCTGCTGCATTGTCTGAGTATATGATTGACATTTAATTTTTTTTTAACATTTTGTTTTATTTCTAGCCCTTGTGGTAGCAGTCCTACGCTTCATACAGTTGAAACCAAAGGTTTTAAATCCGTGGCTGAATATTAGTGGATTGGTGGCACTTTGTCTGGCTTCCTTTGGAATGACCTTACTTGGTAATTTTCAGGTACTTCACTTGACCTTTTTCTCCTTTCTCTCATGCTGGTAAAGGCCTTCACCTATATGATGACCACAGACATTGAGGTATCGCATGCTTGCAGGAAAATTAATTGGTTACAGAAAGGGTTGAATTGACCTATGTCTGGGGGTGTTTATTTTTACCAAAATAATAATTCCATAAAAAATAAGTGGTTCTAAAAAATAACAATTGATTAATTATTATATAACCCATATAAGTGTGCACGAATTCTTTTTATACAATGCTAACAATAGTCCCTGAAACACTCATGGTCTCCTGTAGTAATTCTTTATGGTCTTTCAGCAGAGTGTACCTAAGTCTGCATTATACATGTGAGGGTGCTTGCTAGGAACTTCAGAAAGCTCATGGGAAAATGGAACTAGAAGATAATGGGATTTCCCCTGTTTTTCTGAAGCCCCCTTGTACAGCACGGCTGTTGGGGAAAGTACCTACCAAAATAGCTGTGTATTTTCTACAATGGACTTCAAAAGGGTTTACATATGAAGGATCTTCAGAAAGTTCATGGGAAAATGGAATTAAATTTCATAAAGTGAAGACATTTCTATGAAAAATGTTACCAGCCATTTAATCCATCCCTAAAGTCCTGGGAATTTACCATGTCAGTGATGTCTTATTACAGTTTTAACTGAGGGAAAACCTCCCTTTAGGGATTTTTTTTAAGATTAGGGAACAAAAATAAGTCAGAAGGAGTCGAATCAGGGTTGTGAGGATACCTAATGATTTCCCATGAAAACTCCTGCAAAGTTGCCTTTGTCTGATGAAGGAATGAGCAAGAATATCGTGCTGGAAAACAATTCTCTGGTGAAGAATCTCAAGCATATTCTTTCTGCTAAAACTTTGGCGAACTTACTTAAAAACACTCTCATAATCAGCAGATGTTATTATTCTTTGACCCTCCAGAAAGTGAACAAGCAAAATACCTTGAGCATCCCCAAAAGCTGTTGCCATGACCTTTGCTTTCTACTGATCTGCGTTTGCTTTAACTGGACCACTTCCCTTTTTGGTAGCTATTGTTTATTCAGGGTGGTACTAGTAAAGCCTTGTTTCATCTCCTGTTACCATTCTTCAAGAAAATGCTTCAGGATCTTGATCCTGTGTTTTAAAAATCTCCATTGAAAGCTCTGCTCTTGACTCCAGTGATCTGGGTGCAACCGTTTTTACATCCCTGGGTCGGAAGTTGGTTCAACTTTAATTTTTCAGTCAGAATTATGTAGGCTGAACCAACTGAGATGTCTATGGTGCTAGTTATTGTTTCTGCTGTGAATCATCAGTTCTTTTCAGTTAGGACTCAGGATGTGAATAGTCTTCCATGGAAGGCTTCGTCTTCGCCATCGTCTAGTCCTTTTTAAAACAAGTTATCCATTCGTAAACTGCGGATTTCTTTGGGGAAACCCCCGCAAACTCTTTTGTAAATCATCAGGGAAATCACTTTTCTCTCACCCAAGCTTCTCCATATAGTTGATCTTTGCTCCTGCTTCAGTTTGGGCAGAACCGATGTTACTCTGAGAGCTCTTTTCAAGCCAACGTCTAATCCTTCTTAGATTCTTTTCAGGATTGTTATAACAAATTACTGAAAGTTTATTTAGGCATAAAACATTTTTTTATCCATGCACAGTATTTTTTTATCATTTTATTAGGAACTCATACAAGTCTTATCACAACAGTATTTTCTTTTTTATATAATCATTTTATTGGGGCTCATAGAGCTCTTATCACAATCCATATATACATCCATTGTGTCAAGCACATTTGTACATTCATTGCCCTCATCATTCTCAAAACATTTGCTCTCACCTAAGCCCCTGGCATCAGCTCCTCATTTTTCCCCTCCCTCCCTGCTCCCCCCTCCCTCATGAACCCTTGATAATTTATAAATTATTATTTTGTCAT
>NW_022111369.1:36838960-36845060 GCF_000313985.2 Echinops telfairi
CCCGTTGTTTTCTGTTTTCTCCTCCAGATTGTTCATCCAGCCTATCTTATTTAGACAGACCTGCAGAGATAATAACATGCACAAAAACAAGACAGAGAAAAACCAAGCAACAATATACAACAGAATATCAACAACAATAAACCAATGACAAAAAACAAAAACAAAATACAACTAGAAAGAAAAGCGTGAGTTAGTTCAAGTATTGTTTGTTGGCCTTTAGGAGTGTTTTCCAGTCCAGTCTGTTGGGGCACCATGCCCTGGCCCCAAAGTCCACCTTCAGCATTCCACAGGGGCCTCGCAGCTCCGTTCCCTTGCTGTTCGGTTGCAACCCCTTAGTGTTTTGCCTCGGTGTGGTGGGATCAGATCGGACGCAATTCCCACACTGTGTCTCCGGTGTTGTCCCCTGGAGGGCTATGGGTCAGTGAGGGACGTCATGTCTCATAGTGGGGCCAGCCATGTGGTCCTCTCTGTGGACTGGCTGCTCTAATCGGGAACATCATCCTCAAGGCCTTGTGGGCCAGGAGGTGCTCCACTGGCTCCTCCTCCCCCTTCATCTGCTCCTGTGTGCTCCGATAAGATATGTCCCTCTCCCGGAGCTGCAGATTCAAAGCCGTCCTTTGAAATAAATTCTTCTGGGGGGAGGAGCACAGCAGTATTTTCATAATACACATTTTCCATGAACTTTTTGAAGACTCCTCATACATTGCTTCATAACAAATTGTTTCATTCTAGAAAACTAATAGGATCATTGCCTTTTTATGATTAAACAATGAGCATCCTTACTACATGACAGCTTGCTTTTCAGCTTAGCAAAGTCATGTGGCAATCAAGAGACTAGATTTTCTTTCAATTACCCATCTGTTACATGAAAATATATGAATCCTAGTTCTTCTTTCCAGAAATGTACAAGCCCAACCTCCCAACCTTTAACAATAATTCCCCTTGCCAATACTGACACCCAGCTCTTGACCTGAATGGCTTCATTGTAAAATAGACAAGACAAGGAGAGCCCTACTCCCTCACAGTGATTGTCTGATTTCCTTGCCTCCATTTTCTTCATCTGTGCTATGTAGACCTGCCAGATATTTCCTTCTCTGCCCCCCTCTTCCCCTCTCTACTGAATGAAATCCCGATGATGTAAGCATCCAAGACCCTTGGTATATAAGTGAGTAGCTCATACTGTTTGTGCTACAAAGATGGTAGCTTTTTGGTGGCTGTTTCTTACCCCGAGTGTCCTTCAGTTTAAGTTGTGCTGCAAGGCACAACTCAGTGGGTGCTGTTCAGCAGAGGCCCTCATTGATCTGCTGCAAGAACACCGCTTTCTGGTTGTCCCTTTGATAAGAGGTGGACCCACAGTCGAGGATTAGCAAACAAGACTGCGTGGCGGCTGAGTGCCAGCGGACGTCTTAGAACAAGTTATCTTGGTTCACTGGCTTCTCAGGAAAATGCCTGAGAGTTTATCCCCATAAGCTCCAACATGTTAGGGCATGGAGCATCTTTTCTTGAAATGTTGGGTAGGAGTCTTCTCCCACTTGTCTGTCTTTGCTGCAGGTGCAGGCATGCTGTGAAGTACTCCACAGCTACCATTTCTTTCGACGGGGGATCTGATCAAAGTCCTCAGAAAGCAAATTTTGTCCTCTGCTAAAGACCTAGACGAATCCTGGATATTGGGTTGATTTGATAAGCCACTTAGGGTTACTTCTGGTTAAAGATGTCTCCAGTCATTCACCTCTGGATTCCAAATACGTATCTCACATAAAATATCTTTTCTGATTGCTTTTATTATTGACAGCACATATAGGAAAATAAAATCTGTTGACAAGATTGGCTATGAAAACATGGTGCAAATACTATTGTTTTTTGAATTGCCAGTGCCTTCATGCATTTGTGATTTGACGTTGTTGTACATAATGGCAGCATCGAGTCAGGTTTTTCCCCCCTTACAATTTTCAACAGTTGTTTTCAGCTATGATGAAAGCTTCCTCTTCTTTGAGAGAAGCCACTTTTTTTTACATATATAGATCAAAAGGATACATTTTTAAACTTGTTTTAAATAATTATTTCTCAAATAAAATTTGACCTCTGATAAATAGGATCACCATTCTGTACACAACCCAACTGGGCTCCCCTTCATTCATTAGCGCTATAGAAGTCTTGACTGTGAATTTCAAACACTGGTGTCTTTTAATGGGTCTCCAAATACAGGTATGCGTCACTTGATGTCTGTTAGGGCAGTGTCCTCGACATATACATCTGTGGTTCCACATTATACTAGAGTTCATCAATTCTGATGGGAAAACGGAGTGTAGCCAAAACACTTTGCAAAGTACAGAGATCCATCTGCCTCCCACTAGCTTGCATCTGCCCTGTTGTGGCTGGGAGAGAGTGTCCTGGTGCCACCACGCACTCTTTGGAATGGGATCTAAAGCGATCATGCAAACAAGAGACCCTGCAGTGGACAGGGAGGTGGATGACCAGCAAAGGATGCTGCGTACTTGGTACTGGGCTGTGCACAGTGCATGTGATGTCCACGTGATGCCTGGGCAGAGGCGGTAGATCCTCCCGTGGTGGGAGCAACTAGTGGCTTACAGAGGAGGAGAAGGCAAATTGGAAGAGTTTAAAGCTCATTGGAGTCAGGGAAGGGAGTGAGGAAGGCAGTTAGGGAAGGAAATGGTGGCAGCAGACCCAGAGACAGCCAGGAACGCTTCTCATTCTCGGACCACGCAGGACTGGCAGAGTGGAGCCACAATTTTTCCACAGATCCATCCTGAAGTTGCATGGTCCCAGCCTGCCCCATGGCTCTCCTAGTTACCTCTCTCATGTATATAATACGTTGTCCACATAACATCCAAGCCATACACAGTCCCATTTCATAGACTCTAAATTGCAGATGCTAGACGACACATAGCTGCACTGCAAAAGCTGCTCCACAGGAAAAAAAAAAAAACACAAAAAACTCACTGCTATTGAGTCCATTCTAACTCCTAGAGACCCTACCGGCCAGGGCAGAACTGCTCCTGTGGGCTTTTGAGACGGGAACTTCACTGCAGTAGGAGTCTCCGTCTTTCTCCCGTGGAGCAAGCTGGTGGCTCTGAACTGTTCCAACACATAAGCACTATGCCCCCAGGCTCTCGCAGAAGCTCCAGGCTGGCGGTCATCCTTACTGCTCCAGGAAAGCCAAACCAAATAGAGCAACTCCCTCTCATAGCGAGCTGGTCTCATCACATAGACAGGCCAGTTTTGTAGGGGTACAGAACAGTCGGGTATTAGTTGCTTTTGCCAATACAATCTCGTCCTGCTGAGTATTGGCCATCTTCAATCAGGGATGACACAGCCAAATTCCAGGACTCGTTTTCTTAGGCTTGGAAAACAAAGTGTGGAGTGCATCTCTTAAAGTCTTGGACACTTTTCTTTGTCGCATAACACTCCTGCATGTTTCTTATAATTCCCTACAAAGCTTTTCTAGGAAACGAACTAACAAATAGATCGCCACTCCTTGCATAGTTTGTCTGGGTGAATGTTTGGGGATCCTGGGTTGTTATTTCCCTTCCTTTCCTGAATTTGAAGCAGGTAAAGAATAGAAGCAAGGAACTTGTGGGCATGGTGGAATCGAATCTTTCAAAAGTCTCTGATATCGTGGTTGGAATATCCCATTGGCTTTGTCCTCCTTCCCTTATCCCTTGGTTTATGGTTTTTCTCTTCAAAGTGGGACTCCATGTACCATTTTTGTTCCTCCTGTAGCTCACGAATGATGAAGAAATCCACAATGTTGGGACTTCCTTGACCTTTGGATTTGGCACGTTGACCTGTTGGATCCAGGCTGCATTGACACTCAAAGTCAACATCAAGAATGAAGGACGGAAAGTTGGAATTCCAAGAGTGATTCTGTCCGCATCTATCACTCTCTGTGTAGTCCTCTGTATCCTTTGAATGTGAATCCTCTGTATTCTTTGCCAGTGAGCTTAAATTGGATAACTTATCTGTGTTGGAGGACGAGACAAGCACTTGCCCCAGTGGATAGATGGTGAAATCACCGCAGAATCTGAGACAAAGCAGAACAGTCAATCTCAGACTTACTTTTGATGCCAAGGAGGAAAGGGGGAACTTAAAAAAAAGAAAGGATACATTCTCAATATCTTTTTAGCTTGTATCTGTGCCGTGGGTTCTCCTTATCACAAAAGATGTAAAAGTTCCCCTTTTTGAAAAGCAGAACAGATAACCGAAAGTGACATGGGACCTTTATCTCATCTGAAAAAAAAATTCAGTTGTGACCTTAAAAAAAATCTGATATTTATTGACTTTCAAGAGACGAATATATTTATGCCTTCTAGGAGAATAACTAAATGTTTCTAGAAGATAAATTAATTAAAAATAAGCTACACTTGCATTTTAGGAGCCCTGGTGGTACTGCTGTGTAAGCATTGAACTGCTAACTGCAAGGCCAGCAGTTCAAAACTGTCCGCAGCTCAGTGGAAGAGAAGCTGAAGCGCCCGTGAAGGCTTACAGCTTCAGAAACCCTACATAGGGTTGTCATGAGTCAGAATCAACTAGATGGCAGCGAGTTCTGTGGACCATTGCGTTTGTCGTTTACCTTTCTAAAGAGGAAGAGAGACTTATCTAGGATGGAGTACAGTGGCCCCACCTAGTGGTGGCATGGTCCAATGGAAGCCTGCCGTTTCCTATCTAACCAATCAGATCATTCATTCATTCTGCGGCACTGAGTAATTAGAAGGGGTCACATCAATGAGGCTCTCAGGAAATCAGAGGGGTAGGGGGAATAAAGTCCCCCAAATGATAGCCTCGATAGTTATTATAATCATACAGCTTCTATCATCATAATAGCCAACAATTATTGAGTACTATTAGCACTTACCAGTACTTCAATCATAATCTCTCAGCTCACCACCATCCAGTCAATTCTGACTCAGTGACCGTATAGGACAGGCTTGACCTGCACCTGGGGGCTTCCGAGACTATAACTCTGTACAGGATAGAAAGCCTAGTATTTCTCCTGCTCAATCATATCATAATATTAGCCAACCTTTATTGAGCACTTCTAGGAGCTCTGGTGACTCAACAATTAAACAGTCAGCCACAAAGCGAAAGGTTAGCAGTTTGACCCCACCCAGCGGCTCCATAGGAAAAGCCCTGGTGATCTGCTTCTGCAGAGATGACAGCCACGAAACCCCGGCAGAGCAGTTCTCCTCGGTCACCCAGCACAAACAGGCACTGTTCTACATACGTTAATATATCACCACTTCCTTTGATTGTCAGTAAGTGTTTTAGGTTGACTTTTCTAGAGGAGCAAAACTGATAAGCTGCTCACATCAGATCAGGAGGAGATGAAGGATAAACTCACTGCCAAGGAATCATTTCTACCACAGAACTGCCCCTGTGGGTTTCCAAGGCTATAACTCTTTATGGGAGTGGAAAGCCTCATCTTTCTCCCACAGAGCAGCTGGTGGTTTTGAACTGTTAACCCAAGCTCAATGTATAGCCACTATGTCTCCAGGCTCATCGAAATGGAGGATGGTCACACACTATCTGCCAAACCACTGAGCATCATGGCCTAGCCAAGTTGACACGTAAATTTACCTGCCATGACAAGATTACAGAAATGGTACACGGTGGATCAAGTTTTAGATCCAGGTTCAGTTCGTTCACTCTTAACCACTACATAGTCCTCCTTTCCAGGTTTCCAGAAAGTCGGCCTGGAAACACGAAGTCAGTAGGTAGCATTCAGAGCTGTTCTCCAGTCAGCGGCGTATTTGATCTTTCTCTCTTCTTCCCTCACAACTCCCATTCAGTCGTTCCGCAGCTTGTCTGAAGTTCTACCACTCAGTAACCGGAGAACATTTGGGAACTTGAAATTTAAGCCAAGAGGCTTGCTGCTTGCCAGCAACTTAATGAAATAGTTTATAAGCAAAAAAAGGTCAAAACTCTATCCACATAGGGTTTGAAGATTTATCCTTTCCCCATTGAGTTAAGTAATAAGGTAATATTTCTTTTTTTTTTTTTCAGGTTTTTTGATGAATTTAAAAAAAAATCATTTTATTAGGGGCTCATACAACTCTTATCACAATCCATACATACATCAATT
>NW_022111369.1:36845160-36868844 GCF_000313985.2 Echinops telfairi
CAGAGGATCGAAGCCCACTACCGTGATTTGGATTCAATCCATTGTGACTGAAAACTGTGCCGCAGTGTGAATGTGTGCCAGGCTATGATCGGCCAACATGGGGCAGCAAACATAAGGGTTAGTAGTTACTTCTATCATAATGCCATGTACAGATCATTGTTGGCTGTTTTTATTATTTCATAGTTTACCTTTTTTTTGGTCCTTTTTGTTTTTTAAGGCACTCCCATGGGTCTCTCCGGGCTTCATGAGCAAAGAATAGATAGACCAAATGCAAGAGCCAAACTAGCTTTGGGCTCAACCTTGAGATCAAAGAAAAAACACCTTCAGGCTTTATTTGCTGACTTCATGTTTGAAGCTTAGAAAATATACAGAAAGGAGCGCAAGGAAATCTATTTGGAAGAAATAAAATGAGCTCCAGCCAGACACGTATGAAAGATGGGGCTTGTAGAGCATCTTGCCACAGGTCCAGATCAGGGGCCTTTCCTTCAACATGTATCTGTTGTTCAGCTATATTGTGGTGGTTTTTTTATGTTTCTGTTTGGGTAGAAGGGCTTTTCAAACTTGGGAATTTCTAAAAGGCTAATAAAAGGTTGCACACACATACACAACACCCCTCCCCGCAAGAGTTGAAATCCAGGAAGCAGGTCCCTTGCTGCCCAACACCTAACTGTTGCACGCAGATCTTCTGTAGTTCAGCATCCAGCATTCCAACGGTAGCCTGGGCGTTTGAGGCGGTGCTGCTTAAAGAGAATCCCAGATTCAGAATGATGTCAGCCGTGCCAACCCGACAGCCCGTCCCTCAGTGCGTTTTGTTTGAAGGACATCCTCATATGTACTAGGTAGTGTTGTGGGGTTTAAATTGTTCTTCAGTTGATCATACAACTCTTATCACAATCCATACATACATCAATTGTGTAAAGCACATTTGTACATTCATTGCCCTCATCATTCTCAAAACATTTACTCTACAGGTAAGCCCCTGGCATCAGCTCCTCATTTTTCCCCTCCCTCCCTGCTGCCCTCTCCCTCATGAACCCTTGATCATTTATAAATTATCATTTTGTCATACCTTGCACTGTCCGACATCTCCCTTCACCCACTTTTGTGTTGTCCTAGGTAATATTTCTTTAGCAGTATTTTGAGCAAAGTCAGAGTCATGTGGATAGGCTGTAAATGATCTTGCATTTTGAGCTTACACCATTTGGCTCTGATCGGTGTTGTTTCTGATGACCTGAAAACATGTCTTGGTTCTCAAGGGAATGGACTCAGGCCTCGCTGGAGAGCGAAGTTTAGCCAAAGAAGTTACACATATCCAGACCATCAGAAAATTCCCCAAGATTTTAAGTCTGGTTCTGGAGACAAAATGAATTCTGAGTTTCTAAATAAATATATTCCGTTCTTGACCTTTCTATGACCCTTTCTCCTTCCCTATTCCTCCCTCCCTATATCCTGGTGAGGTTGTACATATTCTGACATCAGCAGCTCATGTTTCTTGGGTTTTTTTCATGGCATATTTTCATTTGGCCGCAAGTTTAAATTTGACGCCAGAAATGCTACCTATACATGAATGCTTAGAGTTTAATTGAGCTATCATTGCAGGTGCTTGATTTCTGCTGTGTTGCCTGAGGGAGAGTAGTGAAAATTAGAAGGGGAAGCAGAGCTTTTTGGACATTGTCAGTAGCTGTGCAGAAGCAAACACACCTTACATCGAGATCATTGGCAGTTGGCTTGGCTCAAAATTACTCCTAGGGGATATGATGATGACTGGAGCCCTGGTGGCATCGTGGTTACATGTTGGGCTGCTAACCTCAAGGGCCTCAGTTCGAAACCGCCAGCCGCTCCAAGGGAGAATGATCCCAAGGCATTTCTACGCTGTCTTGTGAGGTTGTTATGAGTCGGCAGTGACTCAGTGGTAGTAAGATGATGATGATGATGATGATACGACGAGACGACTGTGACCCGTAGCCATCTTCAGTGATTTCACCAAAGTTTTATTTTCTGACTGATTACTTTGGAGTTGGAATCCTGTGCTTATCTCTGTTCGTTAGGCAGGTGTAGCATATAGGGGATACGGGCCCAGGTGCTGGTGGGTCAGGATGTTACAATCCCAGTTTCACTGGTTACAACCTGTGTAATCCCAGGCCAAGTGTCCTGAACCCCTTGGCCTCTGTTTCCCTACCAGGGAGTGGCATGAGCCAATGACAGTAACAGGGTTGTGATGAAGCTTAAGTGAGGCCGTCCATAAAAGCACGTGGGACCAGGTCTGCCACACAGTGAACGCTCAGTCACCCACTTCTCTGCAGAACAGAAACGACCCTGTTTCAACGTGGCTGATACAGGCGCTTTCCTTGACGTCTCCTCAGACTTCATCCTCATGGCCCAAGGCATCCACATGTACGCGGCCAGGATCCAGTGGGGCCTGGTCATGTGCTTCCTGTCGTACTTTGGCACCTTTGCTGTGGAGTTCCGGCATTATCGCTATGAGATTGTTTGCTCTGAGTACCAGGAGAATTTCCTAAGCTTCTCAGAAAGCCTGTCCGAAGCTTCAGAATATCAAACCGACCAGGTGTAACCCATCAGCTTGCCCTTGCTGTTGAGGTGGGTGTGACCGTGGGGGTGGGACCAGCCGGGCACACTCACTGGACTTGATACATGACCTCATGGCTCATTCTTCACACACACATACACACACCATGCATCAGTCTGTGGCCACATTTGCCAAATGAGTTTTTCAGGGCGAGTTATTTCTCTAACGGAAAAGCACAAGCCCTTGTGTGTCGAAATACATGCTGTTGAACTGAAAATATATGCACGATCAAGCAAGAAGCTTGTGCATGATCATGTCTCTTTCCCTTGCTCGTCTGCACATTTCAGACACCGTGTTCTCCCTGCCGTAGAGCAGGGTAGGCCAAATGTAACCTGGAATAATACCAACTCCCAAAGTTGCCTTCAGGTCCAGAGAGCTTGGGACCAGCGCCTTGGGAAGTTCAGAATCTAGCGCTGATAATCTTGAATGGAAAATCAGGTAGCATCGACTTGGCTGGAAACCAGAGAGAGGTGACCTTGTGGACACTGTGGAAAGGAATGGGACCGAAGGAGAACTTTCCCGGGACATCTCACTTTCACCTTGATTTGACCTCGTTCAGTGGGGGGACGTGGGGTGCTGTGTGAAGTCCGCAAAAGGCACACGCTACCAACTTTCAGAGGATCGAAGCCCACTACCGTGATTTGGATTCAATCCATTGTGACTGAAAACTGTGCCGCAGTGTGAATGTGTGCCAGGCTATGATCGGCCAACATGGGGCAGCAAACATAAGGGTTAGTAGTTACTTCTATCATAATGCCATGTACAGATCATTGTTGGCTGTTTTTATTATTTCATAGTTTACCTTTTTTTTGGTCCTTTTTGTTTTTTAAGGCACTCCCATGGGTCTCTCCGGGCTTCATGAGCAAAGAATAGATAGACCAAATGCAAGAGCCAAACTAGCTTTGGGCTCAACCTTGAGATCAAAGAAAAAACACCTTCAGGCTTTATTTGCTGACTTCATGTTTGAAGCTTAGAAAATATACAGAAAGGAGCGCAAGGAAATCTATTTGGAAGAAATAAAATGAGCTCCAGCCAGACACGTATGAAAGATGGGGCTTGTAGAGCATCTTGCCACAGGTCCAGATCAGGGGCCTTTCCTTCAACATGTATCTGTTGTTCAGCTATATTGTGGTGGTTTTTTTATGTTTCTGTTTGGGTAGAAGGGCTTTTCAAACTTGGGAATTTCTAAAAGGCTAATAAAAGGTTGCACACACATACACAACACCCCTCCCCGCAAGAGTTGAAATCCAGGAAGCAGGTCCCTTGCTGCCCAACACCTAACTGTTGCACGCAGATCTTCTGTAGTTCAGCATCCAGCATTCCAACGGTAGCCTGGGCGTTTGAGGCGGTGCTGCTTAAAGAGAATCCCAGATTCAGAATGATGTCAGCCGTGCCAACCCGACAGCCCGTCCCTCAGTGCGTTTTGTTTGAAGGACATCCTCATATGTACTAGGTAGTGTTGTGGGGTTTAAATTGTTCTTCAGTTCAATTCAAGAGGCTGAGCTTCTTGAGCAGCTGTCTGTGATGATTCATCTCTGTATTTCTCCCCACCTCCCCGCACCATGCCTGCTTTATCTTAGGTGCTCAAAAAATGTCCGTTGACTAGAGTTATATGTGACTTAAAGGGAGGAGTGAGCCATGGTGGTGCTTTCAAGTAGGCAGGTTGGTGGTTTAAAGCCACCAACCACTCCAAGGGAGAAAGGTGAGGCTCTCTGTTCCCATAAAGATGTACAGCCTTGAAAATTCTAAGCAGGGTTGCCATGAGTCATAATCGACTCAATGTCTGTGGGTTTGGTTGGGGAATTTAAGAGGAACTAAGAGTATCAGAAAAATTCCAAGATGAGTGAGAAAGTTAAGAAAGCAAAGGACTGTGAGATATACAGGAATGGAAGAAACCAAAAATCAGGGGCAGGTGGGGGAGTGAGACAGACTATTTGTAAGGCAAATGGGAAACTGTGCGGAAAATAAGCAGAGAATGTTCTCCTATTAAAAAGGCATTTAACTGTAAATAGTCCAAGGTAACATTTGTTATGTTTGAATACTGCTTCTATTTCTTTTCATTTTTATACGTTAAAGATTTTGTCCAAGAACAACGGTTCATGAAGTCTCCCCTTTACCGTACACAACCCAAATGAACCTGCTTTGTGTGATGCACGTACACTTTCTTAAGAGCCTATCTAAATAGCACATTTTAGCAGAATCGGGAAAACTGACATTATTCATTGGGACCGTACCACGAAATAAAATTCTTTTATGTAGAATTGTGGTTTCCTTGTTGCTTACACTAACATTTCCACCACGAAAGCATGTGTTAAACTTGGGGAAGCATCACGTTGACAGTGGATTTGAGTGCCACATGTTGCTTGTTGTTGATGCTGATAGATGCCATCACGCGGATTCTAACTCCTGGTGACCCCTGTACAACACAACGAAACATGTCTAGTCTTGCCCCAGCCTCACACTCGTTAGGCTGAGCCCGTTATTGCAGCCCCTGTGGCGCGGCTAGCATAGAACAACCAAGGTTACAGAACCTCCAGTTGGGAGGACGGCAACATTCTTAGAAGAGGCCAAGGCCAGGGAATCTGCATGGGTGACAAGCATCCCTGCAGGATCCAGTGAAGAGAAGAAAGTGTGAGATACACCAAACTCGGTTGTTGACGGTTCAACTAGGTCTCTGGAAGGAGAAAGGCCACTGTCCCACTTTGAAGAAACGCATCTGTAAAGCAATGCGAATATTTTAAAGGTGTGATCATTTTGTTTTGTTTTTTCACAAAAAAACTGGCAGTAAGGTCGAGTTTTATTGTCTGTGTTATTTATTGGCTTTCTTTTTCCGGCCCAGAGTATGAGAAAGGAAAACTTTCATCTTGAAAATTGCTACTAGTTATAAATGGAAATTTCAACACCACTGATGATCTTATTTGAGTCTTTAGGCTTCTTGTCAGTTAAGTTTGACTGAATTTTCTCCACTCATAAAAGCTACCATGTTGATTTTGCATACAATATGCCTCTCCAGGGCCAGCAAGGGATCTCTGCTCTTTGAAGGGACTCAGGCCTAGGGGGCCAGAGGCTTGTCTCAACACTTGCTTCCATAGTTGCTGGGGGCCAAGAAAGTATGACCAACTTCTCTCCACACTCCTGCCAACAAATGACCAGCATCGGTGAGCTTACAAGGGGGCTTTCAAAAAGGTCATGAAAAAACTCCATTCTCTCTTAATTCCATTTGCTCACAAACTTTTTGAAGCCCCTTTAGATAGTTCAAGGAGCCCTGGTGCCGGTCGTAGTCGTTACACATTGGGCTGGTCAGAGTTTAAAATCACTAGCTACCCTCTGGGAGAAAGCCGCTTTCTACTATGAAGCGTTACAGTCTCAGAACTTCACAAGGGCAGTTCTGTTCAGTCCCAAAGGCTCGCCGTGACTTGGCATCGACCTGATAGCAAGGAGAGTTAGCTCAAGCCCAAAGCAAATCACAGGACCATACCTGAGAAAGTCAAGAAAGGAAATCCTACTACGCACTTAGAATGAGAGAATCGTTTATGAATATCCTAGTGACAGCCACAGGATTTGTATACGGTTTAAAAGACAATGTTGGTTACTGACAAAGAGCCATGGTGGTGCTATCAATTAAATATTGGGCTGCTAACCACAGGGTGGCAGTTCAAATCCACCAGCCACTCTGCAGGCAAAAGATGAGGAGGCTATTTGCTCCCATAAAGATTTACAGTCAAATATATTAGTAAAATTAAAAGATTTACAGTCGCAGAAACTGAATGGAGCATTTCTACACTGCCCTATAGGGTTGCTAGGAGTTAGAATTTCCCAATCTCAAGTTCCCGGCTTGTATATTCACCTACTTTCTTGGCATCTTCATTTGTGGGTCTAATAGAAACAAAGCCCTTTCCCATTAAGTAGATTCCAACTCAACAACCCTTAAGGAGAGTACAATTTCCCTAAGGGTTTCCAAGGCTCTAATCTTTACTAAAGCAAATGGCCATGTCTTTTTTTTTTTTTTGCTCTCAGACAGCTAGTGAGTTTGAACTACCAACCTTTGGGTTAGCTCCTTTGGATATCCTAGACACGGTGTGGGGGCCAAGTCTGACTTCCTTCAGCTTTGCAAAGTGGAAGTAGAATCAACTCAAAATCAGCCCGAGGCCAATTTCTATTAGGCAAGAGTCAGACATGCCTCCACCCTCCAACTTTAATTACCATCTGATCCCAATTGTCCCTCCCACAGTACTCTGGTCAGATGGATTCAATAATTCATTGCAATGGTGTTACATCACTTGAAGTTCATATTCAAAATTATGGAGTTTATTAGGAAAGTTAATAGGTTACAATATTGGATCAGAAACTCTCAAGACACAGTTCTTGCAGTTAGGACAGCCCCCTCGGCTTTGCCCACAGGCATACCACTTTCTGGTCCTTGACCTCTGCCCTGCTCAGGCAACATAAAGAGTTCTTTCAGTGCCCTATAAATTAAGGTAACCAGACTTTAACATTGGTAAAGCGGGACACCATTGATAAAACTCATATCCTGGTAAAATAGCCACATGGCAGCTGAAAACCATATACCCTAGCCTGTCGTGCATTCTTTCCAAAAATCGGGACTTTTTTAAAACGCCGAGGGACACGGGAAAAATTGTTAAAACTCGGGACGGTCGGTCAAAAGCGGGACATCTGGTCACCTTACTATAAATGCCCGAAGGGCATGATGCCACTCCCCCATAAGCCTCCGTTCAAAGGTACTCAGTTCAGCCTCTAGCTCTGTGGGTCAGCAAACGTAGCTCCCCAATTATCCCACTCCATAAATGAGACTCCAGCCGGAACGCACTCAGTTTGACTTACTTTTGGGGCTGGGAAGCCCACCACTGTGTCTCAAGCTTTGGCTCTTGGTTCTGCTACCGTTCCTATGGTATTACAAATTTCTGTGCCTAGATTGAGGGGGTGCAATTCACAGGGTGCTCTGGCTCTTCCTTCTTGATAGTGACCCCCCAACCCCTTGCTTCTGCGATGGCTCCTTTTATTCCCAGAAGGGTAGCAAAACTGGCCAATCCCCATGTTCCAAGCTTTGCCATCACGATGAACAATCACTCACAACTGAATCCAATCAGGATTTCCCTCCATACTCTTTCCCAAACCCATCAAGAAAGAAGAGGCTACAAAAAGAAAAAGAAAAAAGGAGGATTATCAAATAAGTTACCGCACCACAGATGTAATAGGCATCTCCAATTTACCAGCCAGCAGAACCCTGCATCAGCACTCGACATAATCGGATTTCAGCTCGAAATGTCCAGAAAATTTCGCATCCAGCTTGAACAAAACATCAGAATACAACCATCTGGCACGTGATTTTTGTAAACAAAAGCAGTTCGTGGTTCGATCACTTGGTGTTGGCATTGTTAGTACGTGTTTTTTAAACCTTTTGCAGCTGTGTTCCAAGTGTTTTGCTATAATTTTCTTAGTTTTGTGGCTTTTTGTACTGTTTTTAGATTAAAATACATGGGTCCTAAGAAAGAGTTTTTTGAAAAGAATCATAAGGAACTGGTTAACTGTGTTATCGATATTGTTGATGATAATTTAGTAAACCCTTTTAGAAAAGTTAAGGAAATGCCAACAACAGACCATTACAGAATTTTTTTTTTTAGAGAAAGCCAACCAGGTGCTAGTGAAAAAAGGCTAGGAAGGGGGGAAAACTCCTGAAACGCAGCTCCCAGTTGATTTTATGGAAAGGGATTTCCCTTGCAAACAATGGCTCTCTCTCCTGACCTCCTCTCCACCTCCGTGTCACAGATCCAGATCCTCATCAGTCTCAAGGTATGGGCCATTCTGTAGTTGTTTAAAACGTTTTTAATGTTGTATTTCAAATTATAGTATTTAACTCTGAACTTATTTACTTTGAAATTTCTGTGTAATGTTTTGTATAAAAAGGGAAGATTAGGGTAGAAACTTCGTGGTCAAGAATGGATTAATCCATTTTCAGTTATTTCTTATGGGAAAAATTGATTCAGAACTTGACTGCATTGACTCTTGGTGATCCTTCTAGAATGGATTAGTGTTGAGGTCGAGGGTTCTACTGTACTCAAAAACAAACATCGTATATCCTCCCTTTAAACCTATTCCTGCCCCAGTCATCCCCATCGAGGTTGCGGGTTGCCCCATTAACACCCAACTTAAGTAGTATTGTGTTCCATTGGGGTTTTAATAGCTGGGGTTTTTTTTCCAGGCCTTCCTTCCAACGTGCCTCAGGGTGGTCTCAAACTGCCAACTTTATGGTTAGCAGCAGTGTGATAGTTATGTAATCTGTTGTCAATTTAAGAGAATTAAAAGTGAAGGGGTGGAATTTAGCCTGTCAATTAGGTCGTAGCTTGATGACCTCATTTGGAGGTGCTAAAAAGATAAATAGCTCGCTGGAGGCAGGACGTAGGCTGACTCCCTGGGAGACATTGCAGCTGACAAGACACATGGAGACAGGTAGATGGCAGCCAGAGCCTCTGAGCCCAAGAAACCACGTGGAGACATCAATTGTGTAAAACACATTTGTACATTCATTGCCCTCATCATTCTCAAAACATTTCCTCTCCACGTAAGCCCCCGGCATTAGGTCCTCATTTTTCCCCTCCCTCCCTGCTGCCCCCTCCCTCATGAGCCCTTGATAATTTATAAATTATTATTTTGCCATATCTCGCCCTGTCCGACGTCTCCCTTCACCCACTTTTCTGTTGTCTGTCCCCCAGGGAGGAGGTCACATATAGTTCCTTGTAATCGGTTCCCTCATAAAGCTCTTTCTTATATACACATATGTGTGATTATGAATTTGTTTCTTTAATCTACCTGGACTAACACAAGTGGAGTGCTATACCTATCCATCACCGGGGCTCCTAACGTGTAACACCCTTGAATACGAGGGGGTTGCCCAAAAAAAACTGAAAAAAAAGTTCTGCTGGGCAGAGCATTCTTAGTACGCATTTTTCCCACTAGAGGAACATCCAGCAACTTGCTCTGAGTTAGTGCACCCAGTGGCATCCCCTGGGAAGGTTCTTTCTGGTCACAATGAACTTTTTCATAAAAGCAGTTTTGCTCAATGTTTTGAGAATGATGAGGGCAACGAATGTACAAATGTGTTTTATACAATTGATGTATGTATGGATTGTGATGAGTTGTATGAGCCCCCAATAAAATGGTTAAAAAAAAAAAAGCAGTTTTGCTCAAACCTCATTTTTTGTGATGGCCAATTTAAGAGAATAGTGTGTGACTGAAATTTTGTTTCCTGCTCGGGAAAAATGCCACAGAAACTGTTGTGATGTTGAACACAGCTTACCAGGACGGCGCTATGGGAAAAACTCAAGTGTATGAGTAGTTTTCTCATTTCCAAGAAGGTGAATTGTCAATTGATGCCAAACCTTGTTATGGATCTCTGTCAACTTCCCAAATGGACAAAAATGTCAACCCAAGTACTGCATTTAGTTCATTCCACCAGGTCAGACTGTTAATCAAGCTTTTTATTAAAGGTTTCTGAAAAGATTCCGTGTGTGATGAAAAAGCCTTGATTTATGGCAGACAGAACCGGTTTGGCCACCAAAACAATGCACCTGCTCACAAAGCCATCTCTGTGCACCAGTTTTGGGCAAAAAAAACAGCATGCCTCTCTTGCCCCACACACCTTACTCACCTGACCTAATTCCGGGAGACTTATTTTTGTTTCTGCTAATGCAGAGGGACATGAAAGGACAGAGATTTGACTACATAGAAGAGGTGAAGAAAAAAATGAGGGAGATGCTGTCAGCCATCCAAACATGAGTTTGAAAATGTTTCCAAGAATGGAATCACAGATTTGACAAATGTATTAAGTGTAATGGAGATTACCTTGAAGGTGATAAGGTTGTTTTGTAAAAATCAAAAACAAAAAAACCTTAAATACATAGCTTTGGGGAAAAAAATCCAGTTCTGGGTGGGTATTCCCACATATACTTATTATCTCATGCTGCAGTGGAAGGTAAGCTCCATAAAGAGAGAGGTTTTTGTCTGCCATACACCCAGCCCCTAGAATAGTACCTGGCATGTGGCTCAGTGCTTAATGATGGTTCTTAAGATAGATAAATGACTGTTCGCTATGTATTGCTCCCTCCTCTTTTTGGTTTTTGTTTTAGATTTAGTCTCAGATATGAGTTCTTAATACTCAAAACATTTCAGAAACACTAGAGACATCAGGTTTCAGAGGATGAATTATCCTTTTGCTTCTCCTGGAAAAATAGATTCTGTAACTTAAAGAGAAGCTTCCAAATTATGTGGTTAATTTCTCCAGATGTCCACAGCAAGTAGCGCATAGCAACACCAATATTCTAAATAGTAACCTAAATGTCCATATATAAATCCTGTGTCAGCACTTGATTTCCGCTAAGGTCGTTTCAGAACTAAGATACAGTGCATAACGAGGCCTGGGCCTGAGGAAAAGTGATGATATTTCACGATTCATTTTAAGATAGAAAGCTAGGCTGACCCTGTGAAAGGAAACATTGCACTCAAAATTTCTTAACCCTTGATAACACTCCTCCCACCCCCACAAATGCTATTTGGATCAGTTTTTGTCGTGTGTGTTGCTTTTAATGATAATTTAATACATATTTACCTGGAAAGTAGAACTAGAGATTTCTTTACCAATCAATACTAAAATAACATACACTACTTCCACAGTTTTATAAACCAAATTCAGATTTGTACGGATGGTTAAGGGAAGCTGAGGAAAAGGGCTTTGACTAATATAGGACTGAAATTGATTCATGAAAGAAAATTATTCACCGTAGAGAATAGTCAGGAGTTTGCGTCTTCTCAGTTGCCCGAGTGGGAGGTGAAGCACCCTGGTGGGGTGAGGGGTTACATATTGCAAAGTCAGCAGTTCAATCTACCAGCTGCTCCAAAGGAGAACAATGAAACTTTACATTTCAGACCATCAACTCTGCATTCAGCAGTTCAAAGTACTCATCAGCCTGTCCTCCAATCTAGACCCCTCCCACCTACCCCGACCTGGTTTCTCTTCTTCCACTTAGGGATTCCTTTCCTCCCTTTCGGCTTAGTCGGTACCTGTCAGCCTTCTAGTCTGTTGCTTCCTCGTCTCACCCTCCCTTGAGAACCTCCGCAATTTGTACCCTGTGGTATGCAATCTGTCTTGGTTTTTCATCCTCATAGTAGCGGTCTTAGACATAAGACCGCTTATTTGCTCTTTTGCGATTGATTAACTTCACTCAGCAGATTTTCCTACAGGTCCATCCATGTCATGGGGTTCTTTGTGGTTCCTCATTGTTGTCTAGGTATGCATAGTATTCCATTGAGGGGATGTAGCAAAGTTTCTTTATCCATTCTTCTACTAACGGGCATTTGTGCTCTTGCCAACATTTTGCTATTGAGAATTGTGCTGCAATGAATATAGAATCTGTTTTGTACTGTGGCTCTCACTTCTTTAGGATTTACACCAGGAGAAGTAGTGTTGGCTCCTATGGAATTTCTATTCCCAGTTGTTTATGGTGGAGCCATATAGAATTCTACAATAGTTGTACATATTTATAGACCCACCAATAGTGTATGAGGGTTCCCATCTCTGACCTCCCTCTAGCATTTGTTATTCCCTGCGTTTGTTGTTGCTGCTGTTGTTTTACACCGGGCTCTCATTGTGAGTGGAAAGTAGTATCTCATTGTTGCTTTGAGTTGCATCTCCCAGATGGCTAGAGATTGCGGACATTTTTTCATGTTGGTGAGCCATTTGCATGCCATTCTTGGTGAACTGTCTGATCATGTCTGCTGCCAGCTTTTTAATTTGATTATTTGTTTTATTCTTATTGTGATAGTAAAGCTTTCTGTAGCTTTTAGAGGTTTTTCTCTTGTCTATTGTCATTGCTGAAGATTTTTTCCCAAGCCCATGAGTTCTCTATTTACTCTTTTGACAGTCTTTTGATGCACCTGAGAGTCATTGTTAGTAGGTCCCAATCATCCATTTTGTCATCTGCTAAGTGTGTTTCCTTTGTTGGGTTTAGTAGAATATATATGCCTTGCATGGTTCGGACCCTTAAGTTTGTCCCATTTGCTCAATGATGATCTTCAGAGCTCGGGGATGGACTTGTAGGTCTTTGATCCATCTTGAGTTTGTTTTCGGGCATGGGTGAGGTATGGGTCATTTCAGTTTCTGCAGATGGAGCCCCAATTTTGCCAGCACCATTTGTTGAGAAGATTGTCTCTTTCCTTTTGTATGTTTTTGGGCCCTTTGTTGAAGGTCAATTGTCTGTAGGTGTGTGAATTTACTTCTGGTGTGTCTATTCTATTCCATTGGTCTGGGTACCTATTGCCCAGGCTGTTTTGACTACTGTGAACTTTCTCAAAATATATCAGACTTCAATATCTGTAGATGTTATCATTATTTACCCTCAGAAGGCTTTAAATGCTATCATTTTCTAGTATAAAACCTTAGAGAAAACACTGTATACTCATTATTGGTGGCCTTTTTCTATTCCGTTGACTCTTATTTCAGTAGTAGGTAACAATGCGCTCCTCAGGCTTCAAGCATGGTCAGTATTGTGAGAAGTGAATTTCAAGAGCATTATTTAAAAACACGTGCGGTTTGTTGAAGAGGTCGAGGGGAAGGAAAAGTGCATTGCATCTTGAGGCTTCATGCCTGATGACTGGGAAGAAGGGAATGTCTGGGTGGGTGGGTTTGTAGTTTCATAGTTGAGTGCAAGCCATTTACACCACGCAGGGGCTTAGTAGCACAGAACTACTTAGTATGCTCACAGATTCTGTAGGTTCGAAATATGGACAAGTCACAGTAGGAAGTGTGGGTCTCTGCTCCGTGATATGGAGGACCTCAGCTGGAAGACTGGGATTATAAGAAGGTTGAGGCTGGCTGCTACCTAGGGGCTTCAATTCCTGTCAGGTGGGCCTTTGCTTGTCAGGGTAACCAGCCCCTGACAACAATCATGGGTCCATGGGAGCAATTGTATGGTGATAATATATAAAGATCATAGTAAAGTCATAGAGGATAAGAGAGATAGAGAGAGAGTAAAATAAAGGAGTCAGACACATTTTATGGTAGCATGCCCACCTCAGCCCCTCTTGGTGGTCCACGTGGAGGTGGAGGCAAGGAGAGGAGAGAGGATGGGGGTCTTTATTGTTATGGGGCTTTTATGGATATCCATTAGTCATGCATATTCAGGAGTTACATATGTCACAAGGTGGGTGGTAATCACAGTAAAGTCCCTGAGCTCACAGGTGAGGAAACCTAATACCTGCATTGGGGGGGAGACAATGAGGGGGGATGGGTGCCTCTGCGGGAGGAGTTAATCAATCAACCATGTGCTCACTTGAAGGCAGCATAGCTGTTAGGGGAGAATCTGTGGAAATGACATTTAAAGCAGGATAATGTGCTTGCACTTTATCTCTAATTTAGCTTTCCAGATTCCCTCTGTATATAATCCTGGTCATATTTCCCTCAGTGTTAGTTTCCCACATTTCCCCTCCATTTGGGCGAGTTTAGGCTCCCTCAAAGCATGACAGCTGGCTTCACTGGAGCAGGTGTCCCCCTAAAACCAGTGAGCCAGGTAGAAGCTGTGTCCCTTCTGTAACCTAGCCTGTAAATAATAATGCATCACTTCTGCTGTCTTCTTTGGGTTACAGCATTCCTAAATTCCTCCCCATATTCAGTGAGAGGGAGTTGTGTTAGGCCAGGTTGACTAGAGAAACAAATCCAGAGACACTCATATGTCTGCAAGAGAGAGCTCTAGATCAAAGAGCAGTTGAATATTGAGAAAACATCCCAGTCCATTCCAGATCAAGTCCCTAAGTCCAATATTAGCCCATAGGTCTAATACTAGTCCATAAATTCCTCTTTAGACTCATGCAGCACATGCGATTATGATGCTGGTAGATCACAGGCCAGTGGGTGGAAAAGTCCTGTGGATCCAGCGGTGGGGGCACATCTCCAGGGCTACGGCTCTGGCAGCCATCAGTGTGTCTCCATGTGGCTTGTCAACAGGAAGGTGAAGCAGAAAGCGTGGGCTCCCCTTCAAGGTTGAAAGTGAAGAAGTTCCAAGAATCTTCATGAGAAGGCCATGTCCACAAAGAAGCATCATCAGGCTGTGACCTGATTGACAGGCTAGACCCTACCCCTTCACTCTTAATATCCTCAGGTTGACATGAGATTAGATGACTACCACAGGAGAATAGGCTTCATCTGTTGGTCGGAAGTGTATCAAAGTCACCTTGGAAAAAGCAGCATATGGGGTGACATCAGCAAAAATAGTGGAGTAAGGAACTCCACAATCTGTCTCTTCATTACAGCAAGGGATACTACACTTGGCGAAAACTGTCAGAATCCACTTTCTCAGAACCCTATAACTAACCTATGCTCTAAGCCGTTACCTTAGGATGAGCGTCGGGCTTTGTGCAAGCAGGAAGTGAAGACTACTGCAGAGTTGTAAACTGTTTGGCTCAGTGCCGAAGGTATGCTCCAACACGAATGGGCATGCACGCATGCACACACACACATCCATTTGCAAAGAGTAAGAGTTCTTTTAGTTTCTGCTTTGGTTTGGTTTGGTTCCGGCATTTAAGGAAATCTCTGTTCATCACTAAAATAATGGAGCAGAAACTTGGTGCATGGTATTCATCGACAACAAAGAAAATTAATTTTACAAAATTAATTTAGAAAAGTAACTAAGTAAACAAACAAGTATATCAAGAAATAATAACAAACATGGGGAAAGAGGAAGACAGAAAATTCTGATTTTCTGAGTTGCTATGTTATAACATTCAAAATACCCAGTTTTCAGCAAAAAAGTTACAAAGAATGTAAAGAAACAAAAAAGTATGGCACATACTCAGAAGAAGAAAAAACACAACTAATAGAAACTGTTGATGAAGAATCCCAGACATTGGAACTTTCTAGACAAAGACTTTACATTAATTCTTTTAAATGTGTTCAAAGAGGCACAGGAAACCATTTCAAGGAATTAAAGGAAACCATTAAAAACGTTTCTCGTCAAATAGAGTGTTTAAGTAGAACTAGAAGTTACTTTCAAAAGACACAAAAGCAAATAGGAATTCCAGAAATGAAAAAATACTCAATTGGAAAGTTCACTTAGAGAATGCAACAGCAGATTCAAGCAGGCAGAAGAAGCAACAAACTTGAAGATAGGTCAATTTGGATTAGCCTGCCTGGAGACCAGAAAGAAAAGCTAATGCACTGAAATGGACAGAGCCTACAAAATATCATTATACACACACACATATGTATACATACATATATACATATATGTGTATATACTATATATATGTATATATATGGTAGTCCCATAATGAGAGAAAGGAAAAGGGCAGAAAGAATATTTGAAGAAATAATAGCAAAATAATACCCAAATATAATAATAAATATTAATCCACACATAAAGGAAGTTTAAAATACTCCAAATAAGATACAATTTTAAAAAATCCACACCAACACATAATCTGTCAAAATACAAAGAGAAACTTAAAAGCAGCACAAGAAAAGTGACTGGTAACATGTAAGGGGGCCTCAGGCAGAGTAAGAGCTGATTTCTCACCAGAAAACAGGAAATCCAAAGGCAGTGGGATGACATAAGCAAGACACTGGAAGAAAAAGACTGACAGCCAAGCATTCTATAACCAGAAAAATTGTCCCTTTAAAAATTAAAGAAATTAAGACTCTCAGATAAACAAAAACTGAGGGAATAAGAAATAACTTTATATTAAGAAGTAATCTTATAGCAAGAAGGCATTTCAACCCAGTCCAACTCAAGTCCAAAGTAAGATGCTAGCTGGAGCCTTCTTCAGTCAGACTCAGGTAGCTGCAGACCAATGGTGCAAAGGTGAAGAGAGATCCAGGGAGGTCACAGGCCTGTGGGTGCAGTTTCATGGATAAAGGGTTGATGAAAACATAGCAGAGTGTGGACAGCCCTCAGAAGTAGGCAGCCCACACGAGGCCACCCATGGAGACAGACACAGAGTCTCAGAGAGGAGGGGGGTGATGGAGCAGAGAGAGAGTTCCCAGTTTTCCCCTTATGAAAAAGCCATACCCCAAAGGAGGCATCATCAGTTTCTGACCTGATTGACAGGTTGGATTCCACCCCTGCACTTTCACATAAATTCAAGTTGACATGAAAACTAACTCCCACAAATGTGTTGCTGTCTGACCTACTTTCTAAGAAATGCTAATGTAATCCTTCAGGCTTAAGGAAAGGTCACGAAACAGCCACTCAAATCCACATGAATAAAGAACCTCAGTAAAGGTAATTACATAATGAAATACACCAGTGAGTCAAAACCAAACTCCCTGCCATCGAGTTAATTCTGACTAATAGGACAGGGTAGAGCCACCTCTTTCCAAGAGAGTAGCGCTTTCTTTACAGGAGTAAAAAGCCTCCTCTTTCTCCTGAAGAGCAGCTGATGGTTTCAAACTGCTGACCTTGCAGTTAGCAGGCCAGTGCATAATCTACTATGCTACCAGGGCTCTTATAAAAAGTATTAATGTATTTTTCATTGTAATTTCTTCTTTTTCTTATCTTATTTAAAAGACAACTCCATCAAAGATTATATTGATGAGTGCACAAGTGATGATTTCGTTTGTGAAATTAACAATGGAGCTATATAAGAGCAACATTTTTATATACTGTGATGGTTAAGTCTGTGTCACTTTAGCTTGGCCCAGATTCTCAGCGGTTTGGCCATTAAGGACTAGTAATCTCCCAGGATGTGACCTAATACAGTGTAATCAACTCCATAATGGGATCTGCTGTGAGCAACCAGTTATCAAATTAGGGTGGAATGCAATTGCCTTACTCAGATCACAGCCCTGGTGAAGTTTCTTCGGAGGTGTGGCCTACTGCTTATATAAAGTGAGAGCTTGGTTGCTTCTTGCTGAGTTTGGATCTTGCTTCTGGCTCAATGATCTCTGATTCTGGATATTGTCTTTCAACTCTGGGATTTATTGGTAGCCTGTCATCTCAGCCGCTGACCTTGGATCCATTGGACTCTGCAGCCACAAGACTGACCTGCTAATTTTGGATTAATCTGCCTCTGGGTTCACTGTTCTTCCTGATTTGTCTTCCTACTTCCTGGTTCATCTTTCTGCTTCCTGGTTCATCAGCCCTCCCCCACCACACATCCCTCATTCCCTACCCTGCTTCAGCTATATGAGTCAGGAGAAGCCTCCAGCTTAACACGTGTCCCACAGACTTGAACTGAACGGGACTTACCCACTTCTAAAAATGTGTGACCATTTTCTTGATATAAATCAATCTCTGCCTATCCCTCTGTGTGTATGTGTACAGCTGATACACATATGATTTTACTTATCTAGAAAAGCCAGCCTAACACATAAACTATTGAAATTAAGTTGGCATCAAATCAAGCTACATTGTTATAAATAAGCATGTGAATTTTAATCTCATGGGTAACCACTAAGAAAATGCAGGTCGAACTAACAGGGAGAGAGCGTGGACCTCAGCATGGCCCACCAAGCCCCAGGGAGGACTTGGAGCCGCCAGGGCATAGAGAGGGCCATTGAGCCGGCCCCACTGCAAGACTCGACGCTCCCTCACTGACCCACAGTGCTACGGGGGACAGCACTAGAAGCATTGTGTGGAAAGTGTGCCTGGTCTGGCCCATACACAGTGGGGTGAAATGAGAAGGGAGTGCAGCTGGGCAGCAAGGGGAGCAAAGTTACCAAGTCCCCAAGGAATCCTGAAAAATAATTAAGAAAAAAAAAGAGAATACAGACAGTCCCAGGGTTACAAACACCTAATTTATGAACAGCCTCCAAAGGCCCATTGCAAGTTCAAAGTACACACAAAGGCTTATAATAACAAAGATTTACAGGCAGGAGGTGTCCTGGCAGCACCTCACTGAGATGGCAAGGAAAGAACTGGGTGTAGAAATGCTGGGGAGATGTGGGAACGAAGATGGACTCAGTGGAGAAGCCCACGGCCTCTGTCTCTACCCCACACGGGTGACCATCCTGGAGCCAGCTCTCAGAGCAGCCATAGGTGGTGAAGCAGCCCCTGTACCTGGCGGCCCTCATTCTAGTCTAGGGTGGCACACGTGTTCTCCTAGAAACATTAAGCCTCTGGCACGAGTCCCACTCACTGGCTGGGTCCTGTGGGCAGCCCTGGACTTCGTGTTCTTTGCAGTGTGCATGTGTGGGAAAGGATCAGCCAGGCGTCTAGTGCTGGGAGCTTCTTGGGTGGTCACTCTGGAAAGGGTGTGCAAGGTCCCAGGTGTCTGGACCTTCATTGAGAGCCGAGGCAGGATGACTAGGAATAGTTCCTGCCCCTGCCCTTGAGAATGTCCACCTGGAAAGGGGGAGTTTGTGCCTTTCTGGCCATCTCCCTCCAACTCGATTAATCTCACAGAGTTAAAGAGTCCGCCCCATGAGACATTGGTGATAGCATATGCACTTTGTGACATGCATCAAAACATGATTATGTAAAAGGCAACAGAGGTCAATACTGTTAGATACACAGTCCTATAACTGTGATGTGTGTAGATGCTTAGATAGATATGCAGGCTGGACCGGTATCAGAGAGTGGGAACATACCCACACACATGTATGTGTGTGTATATATATATATATAATGTTTGACAGAAGATATTTATATGTGTGCATTTACCTTTACTGCAAAGGAATCCCACATGAGCAGTTCTACTCTGCCCTATAGGGTCACCATGGGTCAGCACTGACTCCATGGCAGTGAGTGATTTGCTGCAGATAGAGACCCCTGGTGGTGCAATGGTTCCTCGTCAGGCTGCTGTCCATAAGGTCAGCAATTTGAAATCGCCAGTTGCTCCCCTAGAGAGAAACGAAGCTTTCTACTCCCATAGTCCCAGAACCTGACAGGAGCAGGTCTGCCCGGTCCTGTAGTCACTATGCATCAGCACTGACTCAATGGCAACGAGTTTATGGGTTTGCTGCAAATATATCCATAAATGTGGTGGAGTCCACAAGGGGCAAAGCTATGAAAACTTCTTAGATAGAATCTGGGCCTGAGGGCTCAGGGACCCTAGTCAGTTGGCATAACGTAGTTCGCAAAGACAATGTTCCACATCCTGAAGGTGCTCGCTTCCATCTGTTTCCTCTATCGCCACGCTAAGTCACCAGCATCCCTTAATTACTGAACGTCTTCTAAGAGCCAAAGGTTAGTCTCTCACAAGAATCATTTTATCCAGTAATGAGAGAAGTTGTTTCCCATACAGACACTCTCAAATGCAGGGTTCTTGGTCAGGGTTAGATACTGAAGATTCGATCCTCTTGTACAGAGCTCGGAAAGAGAAGCAGGACCGAGGTGATCTTCCTCATCTCTTGTCGATGGCAAGCAGGGCTATGGATGCAAGGGTTTGGAGAAGCAATGGATGAATGGGGTATTTGTGTCTGGCCAGCGTCATGGCTGTGAGCAGCAGTGGCTACAGTGGCAATAGTGGCAAGTTTCCTGAACCCTGGCTTCCAACGACAAGAGTGCTCTACAACTCCATAATCGAGTGGTAGTCCCCTTAACTCCCCTTCTTCTAGTCCTTTGGTTGATTTTGTAAGTATTTCATTCCTTAAGTCTCTTTCTGATTAAACACTGAAAGACGTTTGCCCTTCAACCCTGAAGTACTTAACTGGTCTTGTGTGTCCACCTCTTGCCCACTATAATCCCTTTTCTTCCCAAGTCATTCTTTTAAAACGTGAATTACATCAGGTCATCTGCTGCAAAATCCTTCAGTGACCTCTCACTGTCCTTAAAATACAGTTAAAATGCGTTATTCTGGTCCCAAGCTCTAGGAAGGGACCTGGCTTCTGCCCACTTCTTTGATGGCCTTCAGCCACTGACCTTCTTTCAGGTCCCGGAATATGACAATCTCTCCAATGGATCGTTGCCACGCTGTAGTACCTGCATGGAATGCTGTTCCTCCTAGTTTCCTACACATCTAGTCTTCCCTGTCATTCAGATTAGATGTCGCCTTCTCTTACTGACCCTTTAAGTCTCTCCATCCTATTTCCTCTGGGATCAAAAACAAATGCCAGTCACCATCAAGTCCGTTTCAACTCAGGGTGAGCCCATGTGTGGCAAGAGTAGAACTGTGCTGTCAGGTTTGCGGTGGCTGAGTTCTTGGAATTCGATTGATTGCCAGGCCTTTCTTCTGAAGTACTTCTGGGTGAACTTAAACCTCCATCCTTTCACGTAGTAGCCAAATACATCAACCATTTGCACCACCCTGGAAATCTGCATAGCATTAACTGATAACCTATTGCTGTCTGCTCCCATAAAGATTTACAGCCTCCAAAGCCTTATATGGGGTGGCCGTGAGTCTGAATCAACTCAATGGCAGTGGGTAGGTTGGGTTTAGACTCTAGAATGGAGGTGCCATGAGAGAAGGGGAGGAATCTGTCTGCCTTATTCACAGCTGTATCCCCTGACAGCAGACCGTGAGAACCTAAGTAGCTGCTTAATAAATAGTTGAATGAATAAAACGATTAGGTCTGCATGAGTCACTTGTGTGTTCACTAAAAGTGTACATTTTTTTCCAAAAAACTGAACATTATTGGTTTGTAGATATCATCTGGCCACCTAGGTACAGGCAAAGGGATAAAAAATGTGTGTGGCACCTATTATTTCAAACTTTGCACTCTGGTGGGCTGAAATATCTGGAAACAAGCCCATTTTAATACCACAGCTAGAATGATTAGCCATCCATGTATCACTGATTATCTTCCTCAGTGTGACCAGGAATAAGAGGGGAAGAGGTACACTGACATTCCATTGCAGTCACTGTCATTTCCCCCAAACGACTCTGATCTGCCAGACCCCGCTATTGGTGTTTAAAGATAAATGAACTACATTCGTGTTTCTCAATTGAGGATACCTCGCCGCTATGGCTGATGGCCACACACTTGAGATCTGGAGAAACAGTACCATCTGCTGGGCAGAGGCTCCAGTGCATCTATCTCAGGAATCGGACGGTAACTTGCGCAACTCAAATAGCGGGTTATCAGGAAGCTCAGCAACTAGGCCAGCTTTCCGGGGACCATACAGAAAGCCCTGAAACTCCAGAACTGCCAAGAAAATGCTAACAACCCCTTTGAGGCACCACTTCTAAAGAACCACACACACACACACACACACACACACACACACACACACACACGTTTAAGTTTTGACCCAACACTGAAAATCAGTGATATTGAAGGAAGCAGCCCAATTGAAGCTGAAAGTCTAGAATAACAGTTAAACAATAAAGAGAGCCCCACCTCTAAGACCTTCATCCCTATCTTTGCTAACAAAATGCTGAGAACGTTAGTGTTTTTGTTGCTCTTTTAAATTCCATTGGGTTTTCCTCCTCTTCCCTTATGAGCTTGCTGTTGTGACGCATATAAATATGATCATGAATTTATCTACTCACCTCTACATTGTCCCACAGCTTTTTTTTCAGGATCTGTCTTATCGCATTTAGTTCTAAATAGATCTCTTAGCACCTAAGTATTCCGCTCACCTTTTCCCTTTCACATTCTACCTTGACAAATCAAAATTTGGTCTATCAACTCTCCCAGTTCCTGAATCTATTTTCTGTCCTTGCTACTCAATGTAAACCATCACAGATCACATACCTCTCTACCTTAATTCTCTGATGAGATGAGCACTCCTTCCTGTTTCCTTTCAAAGGAAATGATATGACATTTTAACCTGTACAATTTGTTACTCCCTTACTGTCACTGAGATGCTTCATGTCTCGTGAGCTTTACTAGACTACATGAAGCTTATACTATTACTATTCATAGTTTTATGTGCTGTTCAAATTCTCAAACAAGGAAAGAAGGTAACTCCAGGCTGTATTTTTTCAGTTCAGCTTGAGAAATGTCAAGTGTACCCTGTCTTTGCATATCTATCATAATTTTCTCTTGTCTTCCCAAGCCACCCTTCGAAATCTTTTATTTCACCATTTGCATTAATTTCTCTACATTCAAAAGCAAGTTTGTTTCTTCTGACATCCATTTTGGCCTTTTCTTTATTTCCTTTTTGATGAACTTTTGCATTCTTCATGTCTGATGTTTTTGATGCTATTCCACAACTCTCCTGGTCTTCAGTCACCAAAGGTTAATGCGTCAAATTATTGAGATTATCTTTCAATTCAAGTGGGATACTCTCAAGGCCATACTTGGGCTCTCATAGAATTGTTTCATTTGTTATTCCTGTGTATTTCAGCTGATGAGGTCCATGCAGTCATTATCTATGTTGCTGGAACAAGGTATCTAATGGGCACCATAAATTGTTAATCTAAGTAAGTAGCTGAACATAGCATCAGGACTGAAGGCTCAATTACAACATGTAATATGCAGATGGCACGTTGCTTGCCTGATGGGAACAGAATTTGAAGCACTAATGAAGATCAAAAACTACAACCTTTAGTATGGATTAGATAGACAAAAGTCCTTAAAACTAGACTAACTAATCATGATAAATGGAGAAAAGATGGAAGATGTCGAGGATTTCTGAAGTGGGTGAATTAAGACGGTTTTTTTCAGCCATAGTCTTGGTTATTCCCACCAATGACCTTTTGGTCCATGGACCTGGGTAAGAGGTGGGGGAAGACAGGATTCAGCTGCGAATGATTGTTAAAAGGGTTCATTGTAATTGTCAGTTTTTGCTGAGCTTAACATGGGCCATCTCAGAGGTAGGAGTCCTCACTACCATCAAGAGCCAAGTCAGAATGTGCCCTGCTCTTTAGACGACAATCCCCGTGCAGCACCAGAAGGGCAATACCACCGGTACCAGGAATCAGAGCACGGCACAATGGTGGACTTGCCTGCCCACGGAGCAAGTAAAGCTGTGCCTCTGGACAAGAGGCTGGCTTGGAGGGTGGGGTGCCTCCAAGCACTTAATTGGGGGAATTAGGTTTGCTGACCCTTTCAGGCTGAAGCTTATGGTGGAATAGTGTGCTCTTTGGGCATTTATTGGCCTCTCTAAATATTACCTCGTAGCTGGTCTGAGGAGCTGGCCCCAATCCCAACTACATGGACAGCTGCCCCTCCCCCCAGAATTTACTTCAGAGGACAGCACTGAAGCTA
>NW_022111369.1:36870557-36877121 GCF_000313985.2 Echinops telfairi
GGGCTCAAGTAGAAAGCAAATGTTTTGAGAATGATGGCAACAAATGCAGAAATGTGCTTGACACAATAGATGTATGTATGGATTGTGATGAGTTGTATGAGCCCCCAATAAAATGATTCAATAAAATTTTTAAAAAATACCTCGTAGCATTATCTGAGCAAGGCTGAGGGCCAGAGACAGGCCTGCCTATGAGCAACTATATCCTGAGCATTTCTCATGTTAACTTCCCTAACACACCGTGTAATTGTTGAGTGCTGTCTTGAGTTCTGTGCAGTCATGGCAATGAATGATCGGATCCAGATGACAAGTAGAGTGGTGTGAGGGACGGGCAGGTGTCAAGATAGACAGGAAGGAGGGGGGCGGGGGTAAATGCCTGACCTCAGCCTCATAGAAACTGGCCTGGGACGATGTTGATTTCCCAGTTTAATTTTCCTTCCCCCTAGTGAAGCCAGAGTACACAAACAATCCTATGTCATTTTTTTTTTTCATAATTTCATTTTACTTGGCTCTACAATCAGCCCCATGGAAAAAGCAGATAGGAAATCAAACAACATATTCCATTGAAGCAAATCTGTCACAAAAGATCTCTATGATATCACTTTGAGGATTAGGTGTGCCTGACTCACGGCATGGTATTTTCAATGACCTCATATGCATGCAAAGGCTGGACAGTGAAAAAAGAGAACTGAAGAACTGATGCTTTTGCAGTATGGAGCTGTTGAAGAATATTGACTAATACCAGAGACCAATGGTTCTCAACCTTCCTAATGCCGTGACCCTTTAATTCATGAAGTTCCTCATGTTATGGTGACCCCCCAAGCATAACATTATTTTCGTTATTACTTCATAACTGTAATTTTGCTACTGTTACGAATTGGGTGACCCCTGTAAAAGGGTCACTATCCCCAAAAGAGTAGTGACCCACAGGTTGAGAACCACTGCCATAGACTATTAGAAGATTGAATAAATCTGCCTTGGAAGATGTAAGCCAGATTTCTTAAAAGATGGGGAGACTTCATCTCATTTAACTCTGTATCATCAGAAGGGGCAGTCCGTAAAGAAGTCTATTACGCTTGGTAAAGCAGAGATCAGTGAAAGGAAGAAGCACCTCCACGGACTTGGGTGGATACAGTGGTAGAAAAATGGGTTCAAACAGGAATAATTGTGAGAACGGTACTGTACGGGACCAGGCACCGTGGCATCGTCACTACGATTCTGAATTGGCTCGAGGACACCTAGCAATAATGGTTTTACTATCATTTACAAATTAATCCCATTTCTAAGATTCATTTAAACTCATCTCCCTTTTTCTAACCCTGTATCCTGTCAGTCTTCAGATTTCTTAATCAGCTATTTGAACAAGAAAAGAAAAACAGCCATAAAATATTTTATTTCCCCTGTGCTCTCATATTTGCAAGACTATTTCCTTCTCCTTATTCAAAAACACTCCCCAAATTATCTCCCCAGGTTCCATTAGTGTTTCCTAAATAATTAGAAGGACAAATACCTCCTTTAAGCATTAACGTACATACCTTAAATGTAAGAGTCTCAAGAAATCTAAGAACCCCAACTCATATCCTGAGTGCTAACTTTCCAAATGAAATAATAACCTGTGAAGTTAGCTATATAACTCAACTATAATTTTTCCACTGGCATTTCACTCACACTCACACTCACACTCACACACACACACACACACACACACACATTTATTCAAAAATTAAAATGAAATTATCGTTTTTTCCTTTTTCTTTGGTCTGTTTCCCTTATGGCAGTTTGTGGCATAGTACAGGGACCTCATAAAACTGAATGGAAAAAGGAAAGATTTTATTAATCACAGAGAAATTGACACAATAGTCTATTAGAACTGAAACAGGATAAATAATGCTGTTATAAAATTTACATTTCTCACATCCATTACAAAGGAAAATATTTCATATTAGAGCTCTTTTTTAATCTTACCAACTTCAGTAATACCCTTTTCCCACTTTAAATAGCAATATTCTAAAATTGTGCTAAGTAGTAGTTAGAAAGGCAACCATTAAATCTTTTATTATTAACAACTGGCACAATTAAGAATGTTGTGGTAAATACTAAGAACCAGAACTATGCTTTACTTACTAAGTCAATGCACATTTTTCATTGGTAAGGCAATTAATTGCTTGCTGTAGACTACCAAGTCTCTTCTTAAAGTAACAGCCCAACTAATTAAGACTTGAGTTGATTTTCTATTTCAATAATGCTCTTTTGGAGCAGAAGTAAACATCTTTATTTTCTGTATAGAGGGAGGCAAATATTGTGAAATACACTTGCTTTAATCTTTTAGCACACAATGAAAATTTAGCAATGCCTTATTCAAAGGAGTAAGCCTTTGAAATACTTCGTTTTTAATATAGCAGACTCCTGAATAATTTCCCCAAACCAGCTTCCATTTTGGTATGTGGCCTAATAAACATAACACATTTAATCCATATTTTAGTAATTTCTTCTAGCAACTACACTTTGCTCTCAGTAAGGGTTACACTATGACTTAGAACAATGTCTACATATAATACAGTTTTAAATTAGCTTCCATTCCACTGCACTGAGTATTTTCCCCCGACTTATGCTTGTGGAAGGTAATTTGAAGATGTACACATATACACCTGTGTGTGTGTGTGTGTGTGTGTGTGTGTGTGTGTGTGTTTCTTGTTTTTTAAGTAAGTTACCATTAGAATAAAACTAGACTACAGGGTTGACGCAGAGGAAGCGTTTCGTCTTCCGTTTCGTGCTTCTCTCTAAGTGGAAGTAGGCAGGTAGAGTTCGCTGAAGGATGTGATGAGGTTGTAGTAAGTCTTTTCATCATCCGTTAGTCCCGCGTTGCCGGGCCGCACCACCACAGCTACGTGCACACCTGCTTCCTCGGCAGCACTAGCCTCTGTGGAAATCAGAGGTGTCAGAAAATTTGACAAGTGACTCTTAAGTCTGAGATGTCTTCAAAGTACTCGAGAGGTTGGGGACAGGGGATATGGATGTACCAATTTAGGCCCTGATTGGTTGGAGATGCATATAGAGAATGACTGTATTACTCTTTCTCAAATGTTTTAGTTTTTCCATAATAAAAATACACAACTGAATCTGAAAGCACACAAGGACAGTATATACTGGACACGTAAGCTTTATTAAGTCTTTATGAATAGGAAAAGGACAGGGCCGTATCCTGTTCTACATTTTTCCTCCACCCCCTTCCGTCTATCAGTCCTACTGAGAACTGAGCCGTTTCCATTAGTGGATACCATAAAATGGAACTCATGATCTCATGAGGCCAAAGAACCCAAATTAGGGCCTGCTCTCACTTCCAAACCTCACATGTTCTATCCCCGGGTTTCGAATAACTCTCTGGAAAAGTCTTACTCTTTAAATTTCAGCTCCTACAGCATGTCTTCTAAACCATTACCGAATCCCATCATTACTTCCAGCACAATATAACTTGGCATTACCAGTATCGGTTATCTTATTACGGATTGTGAGTGTCATGAGATCTGTGATTTTGTGGTGGGACAGTATTAAAAAATTGGACTAGTTGAATGAAATTTGGTAAGCTAGGTTTGCGGGAATCTCTCTAATAAACCCCCACCTCTCCAACTTGTTGCGATTTAAGTAATTAACAGCTAACGTTCCTTAAAAGCAAAGATGGCGAGGCTTTGTCTCATGTGTTTCTGGACATGTTATCAGGAGGACCAGTCCCTGAAAAAATATATCATCTTTGGTAAAGTAGAGGGTTGGTGAAAAAGTATAAGCCCCTCAACATGATAAACTGACACAGTGGCTGCGACAATGGGCTCAAACCGTTTTGGGGATGGCACAGTCCTGGGCAGTATTCCATTCTGTTGTACACAGGATGGCTATGAGTCAGAACCCCTGGTGGCAGTTAACATCTTACATTAATGTAGCACCTACTATAAGACAGATAAAGGAGACCTGGTGGCACTGTAATTTAAGTGCTGGACCACTAAATAACAAAGTCAGTGATTCAAAACTGTCAACCACGACACCAAATAAAGTTGAGGCTATCTGCTTCTGTAAAGATCTTTAGAACCTTAGAAATCCACATAGGGTGGCTGTGTCCAAATCAACTCAATTGGGAGTGGGGAGTGGTGGGGGGTTGGTTTTGGATGAAATAGATAGACAAGGAGCCCTGGTGGCACTGCTGAGTTGCAGCTGGACTGATAACTGCAAAGTTAGCCTCAGACACCCTATAGAGCAGGCTCTCAGCCTTCCTAATGCCGCAACTCTTTAATGCAGTTGCTATTTCTGTAATTTTGCTACTGTTATTAATCGGGCAACCCCTGTGAAAGGGTCGTTCAACCCCCAAAGGGTTGAGAACCGCTGTTACAGAGTGCTGCTGTAAGTGGATGTGGCTGTGTGGTTTTGGATAGACCAGATAAAAAGTCCTGGTGGTGCTGTGGTGTCAGCACTGGGCTGCTAACCACAAGTTCAAAAATTCAAACCCACTAGCCACTACATAGGGATAAAATGAGACTGGGTTCTTCTATAAAGATTTACAGTTCAGGAAACTTTATGTAGGGTCCCTATGAGTCAGCAATCTCATGGCAATAGGCTTGGTTTTAACTTTTTTTTGGGACAGATACTTTTCTAGAACCAAAGACACAATATTAAACAAAACCAAGGTCCTGCCTTCATGCTTCGATTCTTATCTTCTCAATAACTCGAAAGTTGTTAATATGATTATCACCCCTCTAGGCATGAAAAGAGCCAGCAAGTGAAGTGTTAAAATTCCAAACCAGTCAATCTGACTCCACAGTCTGTGCTCTAGAACAAGGATCAGCAAACTACGACCGGTTTTTGTAAGAAATGTTTTAGAAGAATAACGAACACAGCCATGCCTACTCACTTGTGTACTATCTATGATGGCTTCTGCATTACAAGGACAGAGCTGACTAGCTGAGAAACTATATGGCCACAAAGGTTGAACTATTTACTATCTGTCTGTGATAGTCAGGCTTTTTGGTGCCAACATGGCTTCTGTAGGAACATGTAGCCTGTCAATCAGGTCACAGCTTGATTGGAGGGCACCAAGATAAACTGCTAAGGCCAGCCTCTTCCTTTCTCCCTGGTGATCAGATCAGCACTCTGCTGCCTGAGTTAGCTGCTCTGCCTCAACCAGGTGCTGCGCTACCTGTGGGCTGAGCCAACCCATGGATCATGGTGCATCATAGTGCTGTGCAGTGCATTGCTACACTCTGAGGCTCCATCAGAGTCTGCTTCACTATGCTGTTGTACTACTGGCCTCTACTACGCCTCCACATCTCATCTTGCTGCCCAACCTTGCTGTCTGCAAGCAGACTCCTCATGTGGCCAGCCACTTCACTGTGTGCTTCCTTGGCCTGGGACCAGTGGCTAGGGTGAGTTGGAAGGACCTTTAGTATATTAACTGTCCCATGGAAGTGAGCTGGACTGAGCCCTCTGTACTGCTTTGTGGACTAATTAGCTGTTGTAGTCCTTCTCGCTACATAAACCTATCCTTATATAGAAATCCTAAATGTTCTGGTTTGTTTTCCCTAGAGAATCTTGCTTAACACACTGCCCCTTCACAGAAAGTTTGCCAGCATCTGTTGAGTATGATCGCTAGACCAGCAGTCAGGAAACCACCTGGACACTCGGCAGAAATGCAGAGCCCCAGGCCGCCATCCCAAAACTATCAGGAGCCACGTGGTAACAGATATTTCTCTGCATTGCTCTAAGCAGAGAGGGTGAGCTGTGAGGAGAAGTTTCAAAGACAGAGAATGGACAGAGGGGGCAACTGTAAGCAGAAGTAAACATGAGTCCATCCTGAAACAGAACAAGTTAGCAGGTGTGTGGTAAGAGAAAAAGAGAGGAAGATGGAGCACCTTTGGACTGAGTAAACCTAGTGAAAAATTCAAAAATGCTTTGTAGGGAATTTAGTTCGGGAGCCCTGGTGGTTTAGTGGGCTATGTGTTGGACTGGGAGCTGCAAAGTCAGCAGTTTAAAACCATCAGCTACTCTCTGGTAGCATGATGAGGTTTTTACTACCAAAAAGATTTTGTCTCGGAAACCCACAGGGACAGTTCCAGTCTATCCTATAGGTCACTAGGAGTGGGAATCACCTTGGCAGTGAGTTTGGGAGCTACACAATGTCTAATAAAAAGGATCACACAATGGCTGGAGCCAGGTGGGTGGCTTGGGAAAGCCTCACCAACAAGGGCTGGGCAGGGAAGAAGCGCAGGGCCCACTGCCTCAGTACCCTCTACTTTTGGGCCTGCTGTTGTGGACTACCTTTTCCTTCTGTGATTCTGCAAAGGAGTCACCTGCTGGGGTGGATATTTGGCATGTGATAACAATCATTCTTGAAACTAGACCAAGCCAGGGGGTACCCCCACCTCCTCCCTCTTTTCCTTATGGCCCTTCCCCAGGTGCCACCAGAAACCTAGCTTGTCAGAGCAGCTGCGCAGCATGCAGCACCCTGTTCCAGGAGTAAATAGGAGGCATGAACTCAGCCCTGGAGGACCTTACCATCCAAGGTGGAATGGAAGAAACCGAAGT
>NW_022111369.1:36877994-36879725 GCF_000313985.2 Echinops telfairi
TCATGAGCCCTTGATAATTTATAAATTATTATTTTGTCCTATCTTGCCCTGTCCGACATCTCGCTTCACCCACTTTTCTGTTGTCCATCCCCCAGGGAAGAGGTCACATGTAGATCCTTGTAATCGGTTCTCCCTTTCCAATCCACTCTCCCTCTACACTCCCAGTATCGCTACTCACACCACTGGTCCTGCCAAGACTAATTTTACGGGAGTAGAAAACCTCGTCTTTCTCCTGAGGAACTAGCGGGTGGTTTTAAACTGTTGACCTTGCAGGTAGCAGACCAATGCATAATCACTACATACAAAGACTCCTAGCTCAAATCACTTACACTGCCAATCCATACATGTGATTTTTGTACATTCAACCTTTAAACAGATCAATCATTCCCAGTAAGGCCTGAAGGTCACCTGGGGAACAGAGACCACCTGTAGGAATGGCAGAGCCAAGGTTCCTACTGACCGTGGGAAGATGCTCTGCTACTGGGATGATAGGCAAAATTGCCTAAACTACTCACACTCGTTCTCTCACTAATCTTTTCAGAGTTTGTGTAACTTATCTTATGGCTGTTAAAAGCCTTTGATGCAGGTCCACTCTAACCAACCATGTACCTAGTCTCTTATTTTTGCCTGTATGCCCCTTCCCGATGATACCCTTGTATGGTTATTTTGCACGCACAGAATAAAAGGGCAGGATATCACAGACAAAGAGTTAAAATGGCAAGAACTGAAAATATCAACTATTTCGAATACCACTTCTCCTCACCAACCCCTATGAATTGACAAATGAAGAGGGAGGTGGGTGAGTTTGTTTGTTTGTCAAACAGCCTCATTTTCCAAGGATCCCCATATAAACTTTCTTTAAACAGGCAATGAGTCCGTAGCACAAAGCTCAGCTCCCATCCTGGAATATGAAATGTAAGGATGACTCACCTACAGTAACGTCTGTAAGAAAGAGGATGTTATTGGTTGAGCACCCAATGCTGTTTGCAATCTTTCGATAACTCTCACTCTCCACTTTGTGTCCAATCTTGGTGTCAAAGTGACCATCAAAAAGCTGAAAGAAGAGAGGGATTATGGAAAGATTAACAATGCAAATGTACCTTGCTAATCCTCACCTCTTGGCCTCCCATCCCTTGCCCTGGAATAAAACACTCTTAGCAATTCCACTCATTCAATAAATATCTATTTAAATTCTACTTAATACAGAACTATATGGAGGCCACAAAAGGTAAATATAAAGTAAGGCCTTTTTACAGCAATGACATTTGGAAGACGGACGCTACCAGCATTAAATGTATATTAAGATCATCTTAAAATCTATTTAGTTTTCATATATTAATTTTAGATCTAAAATCCTTGAAAATGTGCATTCCTATTTTCTACCTTTAACACACAAGATTTGCACTCAGACTATTTATTGAGCTGGTGAAATGTTGTAAGTAATGTCCTCTTGACCCCCAAACAGCAGACACCCTCTAACTGGTCTCAGTAATAAGCTGTTACCGTACTTCCAAGAAAACGATTTTCCAATTCTTAGATTTTGAAATTCTATCCAAGAGCCAACATATTGCCCTTGCCCCTTAAAAATTACTGGAGCCAAATGAATAACTTGCTAATTTAAACAACAGTAAGTAAAACAAGCTCACACCAGAGAGCAGTGGATTTATGCTAATTAAGGTGTAATAATTTGAAAAGGATAGTGAGTGGCTGCACGACTTGAATGTAATCAAT
>NW_022111369.1:36880233-36882113 GCF_000313985.2 Echinops telfairi
TTTTTTTTTAAAGTCCTTTCACATTTAGGATCAGATACTGTAATGTGACTTTTTGAAAGTTTTTAGAACTTGTCACAAATACAAAAACTAACATTAAAGTCTATCATTTTTCAACTTTAACAAGACTAGTCCTATGGATTGGGATAACAGTTGTATGAGCCCCTAATAAAATGTTAAAAAAGAAAGAAAAAAAAAAGACTAGTCCTAAATATTTTTCTTTTCTCTTAAGTTTGCCCAAATTTGTAACCTGAAAATATAATAAAAGGGAATACAATTTTTATGAATCAACCAAAGGAAGCATTTCACTAGTTTCCTTTGGGTTGATGATTTTACTCACATATTGCCAAGATCGCTAATTACAAGTAGTTTACTAGTAGTTTTAGATCAGCAGTTCTGCTTTGGGGCTCAAGCGACCTTTTCACAGGGGTTGCCCAATTCATAACAGTAGCAAAATTACAGTTATGAAGTAACAACGAAAATAATTTTATGGTAGGGGGTCACCACCACATGAGGAACTAACTGTATTAAAAGGATATGGCATTAGGAAGGTTGAGAACCACCGTTTTAGATAGATAGAGAGGGAGAGAGAGAAATATAGACACAAAAAAGCCACCTCTAGTTGATTCCAGCTTGTAATAATCCTGTGAGACTATGTAGAATTACTCCAAAGGTCTTCAAGGAAAGTGAAAAACCTTTCTACAGGCTGACTGCCACATCTCCCTCTTAGGACTGGCTGGTAGCTTCTAAGTGCCAAGCTTTCCGTTAGCAAAGTCCTTTGAACCAGCGCATCAGGCTCCAAAATGTTGACAGATAGCTAAGTAGTCCCTGGAAGCATAATGAATTACTCACTGAGCTGTTGGCAAACCCACCAGTTCTCTACAAGAGAAATGAGGGGCTTTCAATGTTCCCATAAAGAGCAAAACAGGAGTTTTACTTTGTTTTGGTTTTGTTGTTTGTTTGGGGTTTTTTGGGGGTGGCGGGGGAATATGTATTATACTAGCATCACTACTCTCATTAGAATCACTATCAAAAAAAAAAGAATCACTATCAGGTAAGGTAGAGTCCAAACACCCTACCACCATTACCACCACAACAGTTTTGCTAAATCAGGAAGCAGGGCCCAGAGATCTACATTTTTTAAAAACAAGCTCCTCCAGATGATCCTACTATATAATACAACTTGAGAAGAAAACGCTTCATATATATTTTCCCCACTTCTTTCTATTATCGCTTCAACATATACAGCAATTATATGAAGGCTAATTTAGCCCATAAAGATAGTACTTTCCTTTTAACATTATTTCAGGCTTTAAGAATCACCTAACAAAGTAAGCAAGTGGCTTACCTCAAGAATATTGCCCTCTGTGGAGTGCCCAAACAGTAGCTTCTGTGCCTCTACGCTCCCTGAAGAATAGATGTACACCTTCAGTCCAGCCTCTCTCCATTTTCGGACCGCTGGTACGACATCTTCAAAGAACCTAGAAGGAAGATCACTGAGTTCAAGTGCATAAACACATCATCTAGCCAGATGGAAATCTGGCAAAATAGATACACAAGTTCCTTTATAACGTCCACAAAGGGTCACCATGAGAAACAAGTCCTAAGAGACTTCCAACTCCTAAAGTTCTAATAAGTCTATTGCCCGAATTCCAGGATCACAGCAGATTAGAAGCAACCTTTTCTGTGGAGAGAAGAATCCATTAATAATAGTAATAGCAAATAATAGTAAAACGTGTTCCTGGATAAAAGGATGAAATGAGAATGTGGTGGAAAAATTCTCAAGGAATTTAAAAGAATAAATAATATTGTACACCATTCTATAATCTTTGAGGAAACAGTTCAAGGATGACTACTTTAAGAAATATTAAAAAAAGAGGGGG
>NW_022111369.1:36883215-36884744 GCF_000313985.2 Echinops telfairi
CCCCACTATCATAACCCCAGTCCTGCCTTTCACTGTGGGCTGGACTGAAGTATATACACTAGTACAGATAAGAGCTCACAACACACGAAATCCAAGTCAGATAAATCCCTCAGGAACAGAAATGGGAATATAGATACTGGGGAGGTAGGGAGAAGGTGGGAGAGGGGGGAGGAATGGGAAATTGATCACAATGATTGGCACATAACTGCACACCCCCTACAGAGAGAAACAACAGAAGCTATGGGATAAGGGAGACCCCAGTTGGTGTAAGATATGAAAATAATAACAAAATTTATCAAGGGATCATGAGGGTGGGAGGGAGGGGAAAAAGAGGAGCTGATGCCAAGGCCTCAAATAGAAAGTATATGCTTAGAAAATAATGATGGCAACATATATACAAATATGCTGGATACAATTGATGTATGGCCCCCAATAAAATGATCTTTAAAAAAATTTACTGTTCAAAATAGCAAGCTGTGGTTTGGTCTAGAGCAACATCCACATTGGTTTGGGAAATCTAATGACTTTCTGTCCATTACTGGACAGAATCTTTTCATCACATTCTCATTCCATCCTTTCGCCCATTATCACTTTTTACTAACAGACTCCCTGTCAGAAACAACTCTCTTTATATAAAACATTGCTTCTAATCTGTTGTGAGCCTAGAACTCTGGAAACAGGCTTACTAGAGAGCTCCACTATTGGACAGAAAGTTAGGCAAAGTTCAACTCTGAAAACATAACAGCTGAACTGTACACGAGCTGTCACAACTCTGAATTTGTGGTTAGGACACTCATACCAAGTTCCTGGTAACACTGTTCAGTGTTATCAGGAATGTTACATCTTCCTGGAAGAAAGTGATGGGAGATTGCTTGCAGGGCTTGGGAGGTAAAAAAAAATTGCTGAGGTATACAAACATGTTCCAAGCATTTGTTAATAATGATAGATCAGTAGAAAAGTCACAAGAATGCTGAATTTAGGACATGATGTCACCAATGTGGTACAACTCATACATTGCAAAGGGGAACTGATGCAGCCGGACTTAATGGATTCTGAAAAGGAAAGAAGTGCTGAAGAAAGAAAAAATGAAAGGATACAAGTCAAAACTATTTACAGTCAAAGGAATAGGTGAATTTGTGGTCTAAATGAAATTGGGGCTTCAGTTGCTTAAGAACATGCAGCCAAATATCGATCACTTTGGTAAAGCAGAAAAGCAGATTCAATAAGCAAATGTTACTGGAAATATAATAAATGCGATCATACAGATAACTCTCACTCATTTCTGACTAGCAATGTTATCTCCATTCCCAAAGTTAATCCAAATGATCCAGAGTGGAATTATTACCACAACTGACAAAATGCCAATGCTGCTCAACTCGCCTTCAGTCATGAAACACATCTGTTCATTTGGGGTGTTAATAAGCCGCCCAATACACTTCTCACAGATACCCTTAAAATACAATGAAAGTGCAATTCCCTTTACTTTACTAAAACCATCAAATATAAGAAGGTTCGGACACAGGAGTCTA
>NW_022111369.1:36885892-36894276 GCF_000313985.2 Echinops telfairi
AAATGAGACACGCTTTGATCCACGATTGGGATATACCTGCCTAAACACGAGCTATTTTCCACAGCTTTGCTTCTGGTAAATACAATACAACCAGCTTTCCACTAGGTGAGCCACAGCCACATGACGTTGGGTCCATTACTTAAACGTGCAAATGACCGTTTCCCCAGTAAAAATGGGGAGGATATTTATATACCTACTTTATAGGGCTGTTAAGAGGGTTAGAGAAGTTAAAAAAATATATATGAAGGGCTTAGAACTACGGCAAGCATATACAGTGAACACTACATAAATGTTAAGTGGGGGCTTGGGGGGCTTGTTTTTAAATTTTTTATGTTTAGTTTTATTGGGAACTTTTGGTAAAGACTCCTTTACAGAAAGCAACTCTCAATTCTTCAACAATCTGTGGATTATTCTGAAAATGTATTTATATGCACAAACATCATTAAAGAGCAATGCATTGATCTTTATAACTTTTGCCAACGTGAAAATACATGAGGCCAAGAAATGACTTTAGACATTTTTAGCAGATTCCTCTACAGAATAACAACCTTTATTGGAGAATCATTACAACACATAACCCAAAGCTTCAGATCTTTGAATTTTATTACTAGTATGACTTGGGGTCATTCACCTTGGGGTGGGTGAGGCCAAGTTGTCTTGGTTCTCAACTTATTTAATCAACTCTACCCCAGTCAATTAAGAGGCATTCAAATGAAACCTATAAGCCCTCTCTCAACTAACAGCAAGAGATAGAGTTCAAAACCAGTACAATAGTTAAAAGCGACTGTTTTGCACTCATGGAGACAGGGTTTTCCCACATTATTGCTCAAAGCAGGGCTTAGAAGTCAGATAATTTATTCCAAGACCCTAAATTTATAATTAACAAGTAAGGTGAACTACTGAGGTCACTGTCTCCTAGCTCCACTGTTTTGAGTCTTTTACTAAGTGAACTAGTTGCTATTTTCAGATCACTGACCTATCCTAAAATTCCAAAGTATCCTTCAAGACAGGGAAGAAACTCCATGTAAAGTGAATAAAAGTTCAACTGATAGTAATAAGCAAGACACATAGTCAAGTCTTTATCTTAGCATTAAACCAGGCACCAGCCTAAACTGTGTGTTGGCAATGTGTTTCAGTAAGACTCTCTCAGCAATACAGACCCCATGAGTTGAGGGATCAGGAACGCCACAGCATGACTCAAGCCATCTGTGGAGAGTGCACGGCGAGCAGAGCCGAGGGACACTGATGGTAGTTTACCTCTGCGGAACCCCACAGGGACAGAGGACGTCATTTCAGAGCATTCTTTTTTCGTCAGCAGAATAGGGAACAAGTGATCAGAAAGTCCTGGGAAGCAGCGCTCAGTAGGGATCAAATATGACTTAGCTCAAAGAATATAATGTTTTCAAGGAAGCCATTTTAGACTGGGATTGAGAATCTTCAACTACCTCAAAGAAACCAAACCAACTGGTCTGGGGAATTTGGCTGAGAGAAATGCTGTAGCCCAGCTTTCAAAATAAAACAAAACCTTCGCTTGTTAGAACAAGGATTTTGATTTGATCAGTTTTACTAATTGTGCAATATACATATGAGTGAGAGGACAGGGCTGGACTGGCTACCTACTCTGCTTTTATGTGCCCCGCTGTGAACGCCACTCTCCACATGTGGCCCTGCAGTTGTTTCAATGCCGTGGTCTTTCGGTCCAGAGACATCTGCCAGAACACATTATCCACCACAGCCTGGATCATCTGCTGCAGGCCATCCGACCCATTCCCGGATGCAGCAGGGATCGGAACAGCTCCGTCCAGGTGGGAATCCTCTTCAGCCTGTAAGTCAGAAGCGATACCAAGTTTGTTTTTTGCTTATTTGAAAAAGATCATGTCAAATGAGACCTGAAAGGCAAGCTGACCAACTTCTTTAACAACCTATTAGCCCAAGCCCTCTGGTAAATGAAAATAGCACTTATTTGAGGGCTTATAGAAGTGATTTCCCAAAATAAGCTAGAGTATAATTAATCAAATTTACATTACTGTTGCTAGATGGCTAACACTAAAATGTAAACCTGGAAGCCTGGTATGTGTGAGAGGAAAGGAACATCAATTAAATCTGACCATTTCCTCTGCATGAGAGCTAATTAAGAAGGAAAAGCAGAATATCTCAATAAATTTCGTTTAGGCTTGGATTCAATGAAAAGCAACAGCTAGCAAAATACGATCTGGTTCACATTCAATTTCTTTCCATCTCCTTTATCTTGTAAAAACCCTAACAGCCAAAGATCTAATGGGCCCATGAGACCATGCGGGTACGAATGCTGGGGTGACATGGAGTGGGACATCTGGAGAGGGAGTATGGATGTGGGGACCAGGAGCCGGAGGGGTCAGCAGGGACTCATGCCATGAGATGGGATGGGAAAGATTAGAGGATGAAGAGGTTATGGGATGCTCGTGAAAAGTAAAAGTAAGGTTGCACAAGTTTCTTGCATTCCACCCTAAAAGGCTTAGTTTTTATGCCTCAGATATTTGTGTCCAATTTTAAATAACCTCTGGAAGGATGCAAGTCTGGAGAAAGGAACTTATGTGGTCTGGCTGTTGAATTCTGTACTGTGAATTCCTAAGCAGTCAAGTCTGGGCAGCATCTGTGAAACCAGACCCCTTATTTCAGAATCTGGGCCACACAGCCAAAACAAGTTCCTAAGCATTCTCAACACTAGGAAATGTCCCAACCTGTTTCCTCAAGAGATTGACATCCTGCTGGCACTCCTCTTCTTCCCAGTGTGTCTGCAGATACTCTTTAACATTTTCTTTGATGTAAGAAAATAAATTGTCCTGGATAAAATATTAAAAAATAATAACTTTATTCATTTGACCAGCTCAAGCTCATCCACAATCTCACTTTAGCTAATCCTGGCAAACAAATCAACTCTTGACGAAAACTGCTGTTGTAGATAACCGTGTAAGACAGAGACAGAGACCAAAAACAAGTGAACTAGACCGGGCGCCAGTAAATTATAACTTGCAGGCCTGTTTTTGTAAATGCAGCTTTACCGAACACAATTATTCTCATCTTTTTTGCATACTTTGGGGAGATAATGTCAGGGCTGAGTAGATGGAACAGAGATTATATGGCCTGAAGAGTCTAAAATATTTACTATCTAGCAAGTTTTTGAACTCGTGAAGTAAACTACTAGACCACACACAGGTCCTGGAGGACAGGTATCAAATGTTTTGCTCCCAGCTATATGCCCAAAGCACACCACAGTACCTGCGTGTGCCTAACTCAAATATCTGCTGAATGGTGTCCAGGCATGACCAATGTTTAAAAAAATAACAACCCATTATCCTGGTTCTTTCCTTGTAAATCAAACTAACTTAAGGGTAAACTATAAGTGAGATGGGCAAAACAATTATCTATAAATAATTATGCATTAGAAATATTTTCTTAGGACAATTATTTTATATTTACTTGCAAGTATAGCATTACTTATCTTTTCAAATCAAATAACATGATACATTTGGCAATCTTGGAGTTAGGTGTTAGGGTGTCAATAAAATCGGCAGTTCAAACCCACCAGTTGCCCCTAGAGAAAAAGATGAGGTTATCTGCTCCCATTAGTCTCAGAAAACCTACACAGAGGTGGCTATGGATTAAAATCGACTCCATAGCAGTGCATTTAGGTTATTTTAGAACGTCACTACCACCCATCTGTCAGTTTGTCAAACTATGATGGTTCGCATGTTGCTATAATGTTGGGAGCTATACCCTAAAACTCAATCCAAACCAAGTCCACTGCTATAAAGGTAACTCCAACTCACAACAACCTTATAAGACAAAGTAAAACTGTTTTGCACCATTTTTGAGACTGTAAATCTTTACAGGATCTGACAGCCTCATCTTTTTCACACAGGGCAGCCGGTGGGTTTGAGTCTCTAACCTTGCAGCTAGGAGCCCAAGTGTTTATCCCACTTCACCACCAGGGCTACGCCTCCAAAATCTCACACACCAGCAGGATCACCCATGATGAACAGACTAGGGTAAATTAAGAAAAAAGATCCTAATCTACTGCCAAAAATTAGTTAATGAAAACCCTGCAGATCACAACAGAATACTGTCCAGTGATTTTAGAAAATGAGCCAATAGCCAAAACTAGACTCAAGTATGTCCACGATCATGAAAAAGCAGAGGACCAGACATTTCATTATGTTATATATATACAAGGTTGCCTTGCACAGCAACTAAAAGCACTACTAGGGGAACCCCCCCAAAAAAAACAGTAATTTTTTTAAAAAAACAACCTTATCACCTTCAAAGTACTCTCCATTATACTTAATCCATTTGTCAAATCTGCGATTCCATTCTTGGGAACAGTTTCAGACTCATCTGTTTGGGTGCTGACACATTCTTCCCCTCTTCTATGTCGTCAAACTGCTGCCCTCACGTGTCCCTCTGCACGCACAGAAACAAAGTCTCACCGAGTGAGGTCAGCTGAGTAGGTGTGTGGAGCAACAGGGGCATGCTGGCGTTTTCTTGGTCAAAAACTGGCATACTGAGATGGCTAGGTGAGTAAGTGCACGGTCATGGTGGCAAAACCAGACCCCCGTCTGCCACAAATCTAAGGTGACCAGATTTAAAGCAGGACACCACTGATCGGGGGTGCGGAGGGGAGGTTCCTGATTAAAAATTTGGTCTATATGGACCAAAGAGACCGTTCCCTACCTTGTCGTGCATTCTTGCCAAAAATCGGGACTGGTCACCTTATACAAATCAGGCCTTTTTGTCACAGTTACGCAATCTTTTCAGAACCTCTAAATAGAAAGCTTGATGGACAGTCTGATTTGGTGGAATAAACTCCAAATGCACTATCCCCCTCACATCACAAAAACAAATGAGCATCGTCTTAATCTGATTTCACTTCACAGAGCTATTTTGGGGCATGGTGACGACGGTGTCTTCCACTGGCTTGATTGATGTTTGGTTTCAGGGTCATGGGAATAGCACCATGTCTTGTCATCAGTAATGACCTTGGGAAATAAAGGTCTGGGTCACTTTGAAGCTGTTCTTTCAAAGCACGGCATGTCTCCATGCACCCTTTTTCCTGGTCAGTCAGAACCCGGGGCACAAGTTTCACAGTGACCCTTCTCATTCCCAAATCTTGTTAAAATTCGCTGAAGCGAGCTCCCACATAGTCTAGATAACTCCCCCTCTCGTCCATAGTCCGGCGGCGGCGTCCTCAGTCTTCGAGCACACGTACATGAATTTTGTTGACATTTTCATGCATTTGGGAAGTTGACATCCAGAATGAAGTTTGTCATCAGTTGACATTTCGCCTTTTTTGAAATGAGAAAACCACTTATATACTTAAAGAGTTTTTCCCACAGTGCTGTCCTTGTAAGCGGTGTTCAACATCACAACAGTTTCTGTGGCATTTTTCCCAAGCAGGAAACAAAATTTCAGTTATGTGCTGTTCTCTTAAATCGGCCATCACAAAAATCGAGGTTGAAATGAAACTGCTTTTATGAGAAAAGTCAGGGTGACCAGAGAACCTTACCAGGAAATGCCACTGGGTGGACTAACTCAGAGTGAGTTGCTTCCTACTTGCCTCGCAGGAAAAATATGTACTATAAAAGCTCCGCTCAATGCAGTTTTCTGGGTTTTTTATTTTGAGTGCCCCCCTCATATATGCCAAGATAGGTGCCACACCCTGAATGGGAAAACACCAGACCAAAACTTACTGCCATCAAGTCGATGCTGACTCATAGCAACCCTCTAGGACAGTGTAGAACTGCTCCTTGAGTTTCCAAGACTGCAACTCTTTACAAGAGTAGAAAGGCCCATCTTTCTCCCGTGGAGAGGTTGGTGGTTTCAAACTACTGACCTTATCTTCAATTAGTTTAAGAACCTAATGGAGGAGAGGCTGGCAGGTAAAACCAGGAATCACAATACAGTGCAATGGGCAAGGCAAGCAAAGTCTTTAAGTCTGCTATAATGCAGTGAATTGTTTAATATATGGCTTTTCTAGACACAACCTTTGTTACTCCCACCAAACGACCTTCATTTTACTGATGGGTCTGGGTCAGAAGGTGAGGGAATAGCCTGATTGGATTATATGACTCAGCCGTGAGTGACTGTCAACAGAGTTGATTTTTATTGCCATCCTATGGGGTATAAAATGAGGCATCTCAGAAGCAGAAGGACCTCACTACCCACAAGAGAGAAACTGGATCCCGAGATCCTTGTGTACCAAACCTCCTTGATCCAAAAGACAGCTTTGACACCAAAGGAATGAGTCAAGGCATGTCTTAATCAGAGCAGTGCACTTCCCAGGCCACAGAGCAAGTAACACTGAGAGAGCTTGGCCTTGTGGAATGGGGTGCCTCTGGCACTTGAAGAGCTGGGTTTGCTGACCCATGGAGCTGAGTGCCTCCAGGCTGAGGCGTAATACAGCACTGTGGCATACCTCTGGGCTTTTACTAGCAGCCCTAATAGAACTCTGTAACATTACCACAGCAGCCGAGCCAAGAGGCCGAGGGCCAGTGAGAGGCCTGCCTGAGGGCATGGCAGATTAAAAATTGTCCTGGCTGAACAATTATATCATGTGTATTTCTCATCTGAATTGTAACCCATTAACTTGCCTAATACACCCATTGCTGAACCCAACTGAAAAGTAGGGAGTGCCACGGGGTACAGAGTGTCTGCCTACTTAAATCAATACACTCACTTGTCTATTCAAATACTTAAGGAATGTTCAATGTAGGTGTGGGACAGAGAACTCAATTTGGCCTTTTATGTGTATCTGGTTCCTAAAAACTCTTGGAATTTACCATCCATCAAGGTGGTTTTGTTTTCTAAAAGGGGAACACTTGAGTAGAGGTTACACAGGCACATCTGGCAAGGAACCTCAGAAAGGGAGGGGCCTTGATACACTTAAGCATGCAAGTTGTTGATTGGATGCATGACAACTCTGCATGGAGGTCTCAATCATGCATATGCATGGCTGTAAGAGGCTCAGAACAGGGAAGCGGCGGGCTTCCCGGATTGCAGACTATCCAAGCACAGGAAGCCCATTGCCTGGCCCTTAAAAGCTCTGTGCCCAACCCTTTCAGGCCTCCCTGTGCGTCGCTCCTGTGTGCCCATTGGTGGTTCTATTTAAAAGGCTATAGTGAGTGTGGGAGCTGTGGAGTTGCGGTAGTTAATAACAATCTTTCTATAGTCTTGAAGACCTAAGTTTCAGTTCAACTGAAATTACATTCTCATATGAAAACATTTTATTGTGCCTTCTTTTTTTAAATGATAGGGCTGAAGTGTTTACTTCTCTTCACAATAGGTTATTCAGATTTCATCTGCCTGTAAAAATAAAGAGCTCATTCATTTGCTTGCTCTCATGTGGCATCTGAGTAAATAATGGATCACTCAGCAGATTCAGAAGCAAGCAAACAGTGTGATAGGGCAAATTGTTCAGCATATTTGGCAGGGAAGTCTTGCTAAAGCTCAATAAAAACCTGTTCTTGGTCTGAAGGAAGGAAGATGAGCTGCAGTTGACAGCCTTCTTTTTCTACAAGAGACTCTCTTTATCCTGTTGACGCACTTCTGGTTGTCTTCAGACTGTCTTTTGCCCTCATTCCCCACAGTGTGCCCATCCTTATTCTTCCCATGCTCTCTTCCATTGTGGCGAGACTAAAAAGAAAGGGTCCCTCAACTTGAGGATGCTGACAAGCCACAGACGCAATTCCTCTCGTAAGCACGCTAATGCCAGTGCACAAACAGGCAAGTAAAACACTGTTTACCGTAGCTTGGTGAATAGCAAAGAAATTTTACTAAATTCTCATTAGCTGGAGTACAGATAAACTGGGGTATACTTATACAATAAAACATAGTATAGCTATTAAAAATTCACGTAATAGAAAATTTTAGAACTAGATAAAAATGGATCACACAACATACTAAATAACTCTAAAAAAAGTGAATTTATGTATGTTAAACTTAAATAATTAAAAAATATATAGCCCAAATAAAATGAATTTACTAGGCCTGGGGTTATCAAGGTGGATAAAACTAAAACTAATGCAAAATGATGCAGTGCCTCAATCATACCTATATATTTTGTTTCTTTAAAATAAAGCCCGAACCAAATGTAATATCAAAGCCTGATTAAGTTGGTGGTGGGTACCTGAACATCATTGCCTTAATGGTTACTCTTGGCTATTTAAAATATTTCACAATTAACAAACAAAACTGCCCTGACCCCTCATGCTACACCAGCTTTTCCTAATTAATCAGTCTCCCCATTCCTGTGCCTTGCCTCCAACTATCCCAAGTGTCATACAGCTTCCTGGGTTATAGGGGACCCCAGTAACTGAAGGGATGGAGTACTCAAAATCAAGAAATTCTTG
>NW_022111369.1:36896114-36897295 GCF_000313985.2 Echinops telfairi
AATGTTAAAAAAGAAAAAAAAAAAGAAAGAAAAAATGCTACAATCAACCTAGGATTCAATAAATAAATATGTGAATCTTTTTATTCTGCCAGCCACATAAGGGGTGACTATGGTCATATAACATATGACAAAAGGCTACAGAACTAACCAAGAGTATTTGTATTTCAGGGGCCTGTGATTAAATTCCACTAAGTGCTGGAGGGGATAATGTTCAAGCAGAAACTTATATTACCGTATACAGCTTAATGGTAGTTTTCTAAAAGCGCTCCATTAAAAATCACAAAATTTCTGAAGAGCTAATAAAAGATATTATCTCATAAATTTTAGAAATCCAAATATGGACCTGCTTTATGATCAAGTGGTTCTTTTAATAGAGAGGTCACAGAATCAATAAAAATAAAACTGTTGCTATAATATTTACTCAGGTCTCCTCTGAAGAACTGGGTAATAAAAAGATGCTTCATAAAAATAAGAGAGCAGCTATTTAAAATTTTTTTAAGCATTCCAAGAGTCACATGGTGTAGGTGACTTATAAAATTTTCCAGTCAGAAAATCAAACAGCTTATAGGCACTATCAGTTCCAAAATGATTAACTGATGACAGTTTCTAATACAGCTCTAGTATTTTTAAAGAACTTTAGTACAAGTAAAATGATAGATTCTAGTTCACTTGTCAGGCCTATAACATTTCTACTAAAGTTCAGTGATAATACAATTCCCTGATTGGTATAAATTGTTAATGAACTCAGCTGCTAACCAGAAGGTTGGAAATTAGAAGTTCCAATCCAGCCAGAAGCACCTTACAAACTAGATTAAGAATTAAAATTTGAGCATTTTGGTATCTGTTCCTCATGAAGACCTACTTCTGCATTCAACTTTACTATCTTTCAAACTTACTTCTCGTCTTATATGCCATTCTATTAAACAATGGATATACATGCCTAGTAGGTACATTTCAAATATAAATAAGGAATGACAAAGACATTTTAAAAAGATACAAAATGAACATTTAATGTACTTATTTAGAAGACAAAGAATTCTGTCAAATTCTGACTCTGGTAAGAAACCCAAGTTTCTAAAACGGAGTCCTTGGGAAAGCTGCAGAGATACTACAGGAGGGATTCCAATGACAGAAACATACTTTCCTAACCTTGGAGTGCAGTATGACCCCAGTACAATAGG
>NW_022111369.1:36898737-36920975 GCF_000313985.2 Echinops telfairi
AATTCCTCTTGGTTACATTACCCTTGATCATGCCCTACCAGGCCTCCTCCACCCTCCTCACCACTGATTTGGATCACTTGTTGTTCCCTTGTCCTTGGGTTTGTTAACTTCACTACCTTTCCCTACCTCCCCCTCTCCCATGTCCCTCCAGAACTGTTGTCCCCCTTGTTTTCTCCTCCAGATTATTCATCCAACCTTTCTTATTTAGACAGACCTGCAGAGATAATAACATGCCCAAAAACAAGACAGCGCAAAACCAAGCAACAATATACAACAAAACATCAACAACAACAAACCAATGTCCAAAAGCAAAACAAAACACAAGAAAGAAAAGCTTGTATTTAGTGCAAGGAGTTTGTTGGCCTTTAGGAGTGTTTTCCAGTCCAGTCTGTTGGGGCACCAAGCCCTGGCCCCAAAGTCTATTTCTGGCATTCCCTGGGGACTTCTTTGCTTTGTTCCCTTGATGTTCTGTTGCACCCCTTAAGTGTTTTGCCTTGGTGTGGTGGGATCAGATCAGGGGGAATTCCCACACAGTGTCTCCAGTGTTGTCTCATGTACGGCTATGGGTCTCATGTACGGCTATGGGTCAGTGAGGGATGTCGTGTCTCATAGTGGGGCCGGCCATGTGGTCTTCTCTGTGGATTGGCTGCTGTAAGCAGGAACATTGTCCTCAAGGCCTGGTGGGTCATGATGTGCTCCACTCGCTCCTGCTCCCCCTTCATCTGCTCCCGTGTGCTCTGATCAGATTATGTCCCTCTCCCGGAGCTGCAAATTCAGTGCCATCCTTTGAAATAAATTCTTCTGAGGGGAGGGGCAGGTGTCCACGTAGTTGGGATTGGGGCCAGCCCCTCAGACCTCTCCACTGGTTCCCTACTCCAGGCCGAGGCTGTAATTCTTTTAGAAAGCCTCCACTTTCTCCCATGGAGCAAGTGTTGGGTTTGAACTGCTGAGCTTGTTAGCAGATCAACTCATAACTCATCAAGATAGAAAAATCTAAGAACCATAATACACCGTAGGAGTAAAAACTTTTCAGTGTTAATTTTAGGATGTCCTTTAAAATTTTTCTGACCAAGTAAAATATCCTACCTATGGACATAAAAAAATAGTAAGTTGGGGTTATATTTTAAAATTAGTGTCTCTTTTTCAGTTGCTTTGGCTATATTTCAAAGATCTAAATGACCACTAAGTTAATCATACTTTTAATAATTCTCTCTGAAAAGCATATAGGGGCATCCCCTCTCTTACGTTATACTATTCTGTAATGTTTATACTTTTTAAGTAAACATGAATTGATATTTGAAAAGGATGAAACTTTTCTTTATTCTTACATTAACACATACATATTGGTTCCCATAGAATAATGTATTTTGTTTTTAGCCTGTTAATAAAAATACTCTTTAATCATTTTTTCTTTTTCATTATCAACTTACTTCTTCCTCTAAAATGTATAGCTTTTGAAGTGTTGGATGGGTCTATTAAAAAAAAAGTTCCACCTCTCTAGAAACACCTCCAGTTAGATTGCATGCTATTCAAATGAAATGAGAAAATCTGAACTAGCAAGAACAGCAGAGGCTGAAACGCAATCCCTAGCACTCCCATACCCATTCAGGAATGCAGTACATCTCTATCACCAAGGATGTACTGAACGCCTCCACTGCGCAAGGCAAGGCTCGGAGTTCTCTGCAGCACCTGCCACCGTGACAACCACGGCACTGACAGCCAATCCAGATTCTGCAATTCCTCCTTGAAAAGTCATGAGAACAGAAACAGCTCTTATAGCACACAGGAGTGCTATAAATACCCTCTTAGGTTCATGAGTACAGAAAGAAGACCTGCGCTTGGCGAGGAAAAGGCATGTCTTCCAAGCCTGGGAATGGAAATGGCAGGAAACTATACAAGCTGACAGGGTGCACTCATCTTAAATAGTGGGATAGTGGAGAACCCAATTTATTAAGGTTTAGAAGCTGAAACTTATCTAGCACCCAATAAGAAACCACTAAGAATTTTGACAGATTTTGATAACTGTTTTCCTTACTATCATTGAAGTCAGCAGTTGGGTCTTAAGGATTTTAAATCCCAAGCAGAGTTAGGGTACTCAAATAAACATCAAAGATAGACAGGAAGGGTTGATTAGGCTAAAAATGATCATGTGACTAACATGAGATGGAAAGTCAGGAACAGGAACCACAAACAGCCCACTCCTCCCACTGAGATGAATCAGACTCAGGACTCTTCATGAAGCTTCCAAGACTAAAATGTTTACAGGAGCAATTCAGCCCAAGGAGGGGCTAGAGGGTTTGGGTTCAAAACTTTGTGATTAGCAGCCCAAATCTGAAGCCCCAAAATTAAGATCAAAGCTGCTTTATGTCCATTTTGTGATCCACTCAGATGCAGCACAGCGATTCTCCAAAAGTTCCTTCCATTACAAAGCTCAGTCAACTTAAAAGATACAACATGGTTTGAGAGTGATGAGGGCAATGAATGTGCAGGAGCGCTTTGCACAATTGATGTGCGTGTGAATTGTGATGGGAGTTGTGTGAGCCCCTAGTAAAACGATTTTAAAAAATAATAAAATAAATAAATAAATGAAAAGCTACAACATGGATCTATCTCCCTTTGAGAAACACTACCCTCAGCAGCGGGGAAGGTCAGATAACTCATCAACCGGCACTTAGCAAGGCAGTCCTGCCATTACAGTGCTTCCACAAATTCTTAGAGATCAGCAATCTTCTGGGTCTCATTCTTAACATAGTTTGTCAAGAGAAGTATGGGGCAGAGAAAGAAGTAACCTTGGCAGCTGAATGCGCAGTGGCTTTCTGTAAATGTTAGTTCCCTTTTTAAATTTTTTGATCCTTCACAAGTGCTTTGTTTCCACCAAACAGTGTATTTCCTATCATAATAAATATAAGGCTTTATAATTTTCAAGATCTTTTTACATATTATCCTGCTTGCTCTTCACCACCATCTTATAAGGCAGACTCTACTAGCCAACCTTGCAGACAAGAAGGTCTAAATTTAGAGACTGAATGGAAAAGAAAATGATTCAATTGTGGTGACTGGTAGCCACAATAAAGAGCACTTGGTTCACTCTCTCGTGCGTGATCTCCTTGTTTCATATCGAGGAAAGGTTGGGAATTACGTACTTCTCAGTGGTGAGAGAACATTCAAAGTGATGCTGTTAGGTGCCACTGAGTCCCTTCTGACTCACAGCGACCCTATGCACCACAGAAACACAGCCAGGTCCCCAGCCGTCCTTATGATCATTCCTATGCTTGAGCCCATTGTGCCAATCCATTTCCTTGAAGGCTTTCGTCTTTGTCACTGTCCCGCTACGTTACCAAACACAATGCCTTTCTCCAGTGACTGCTTTCTCCTGACAACATGTCCAAAGTATGTGAGACAAGATCTGACCATCCTGATCAGAAATCTTCCAAGACAGACTTGTTTGTTCTTTTCACAGTCCACGGTACTTTCAATATTCTGTCCCAGCACCACAATGCAAAGGCATTAACTTTTCTCTGGTCGTTCTTATTCAATGTCCAGCTTTCACATGCATATGAGGTGATTGAAAATGCCATGGCTTGTGTCAGGTGCACCTTAGTCCTCAAAATGATGGCACACATGAAATGTATTTCTAATCAAAGTTGGGAGATACTATCAGACAACATAAACTTTCCTTCTAGAATGCCCAAAAAACTAGTATGAGGGGGCTTCAAAAAGTTCATGGGAAAAACGGAATTAAAAGATGAGAACTTCTCATACTCTCACTCACTTACTCTCTAATTCACTCACTCCAATCACCGACTCACTCTCACTCACTCACTCACTCTCATTCACTCACTCACTCATTCACTCTCTCATTCACTCACTCACTCATTCACTCTCTCATTCACTCACTCACTCACTCACACACTCACTCACTCTCTAATTCACTCATTCTCACTCTCTCACTCACTCTCATTCACTCACTCACTCTCTAAGTCACTCTCTCACTCACGAGAGTGAGTGAGTGAGTGAATGAGAGTGAGTGAGTGAGAGAGTGAAAATGAGTGAATTAGAGAGTGAGTGAGTCACTCTCTCACTCATTCACTCACTCACTCACTCACTCTCTCACTCATTCACTCTCACTCTCCCTCACTCTCTAATTCACTCACTCACTCACTCACTCTCACTCATTCACTCACTCACTCATTCACTCTCACTCTCTCACTCTCATTCAGTGATTCACTCATTCACTCATTCTCACTCTCTCACTCACTGACTCACTCTCTAATTCACTCACTCATTTCACTCACTCACAAAAAAAAAAAAGATGAGAACTTCAATGAACAGCTTTAATGCCTCTTCATGTAGCAAGCTTCAAGAGAAAAATGTCATGTCAACATTTCCCAGTTATTTCCTTTTAGAATGTATTATTAGGCTAAAAGGAATAAAAGAGTTCATTACAATCATTGTTACATAATCAAGAATGGATTAACTAATTCTAAAAGTGCTTTAATGTAAAATATATTCCCGAGAAATCTATAAAAAATAAAATATATTTTTAATCATTTGATTCTCAATTAAGAGGGTACCCTACTACATTAACTATTTGTGTTGGGTGTAAAATGTGCCTGCTTAGTTTATATTTGCTAGTACAGAAAGTTCTGTTTGAGAACTCTCATCCTCTTTGTCTTTGTTATGGGGGATTTGTTTCCCCCCAAATTCCTAACCTTCTGCCATCAAGTTGATTCCGACTCACAGAGGCCCTTAATCGGGTTTCTAAAACTGTAAAATCTTTGTGAAGACAGAAAGCCTCATGTTTCCCCCAAGATCAGCTAGTGGGTTTGAACTGCCAACTTTTTTTAAAAATCATTTTATTGGGGGCTCATACAACTCTTATCACAATCCATACATACATCAACTGTGTAAAGCACATTTGTACATTCGTTACCCTCATCATTTTCAACACATTTGCTCTCTACTTAAGTCAGCTCCTCATTTTCTCCCCTCTCTCCCTGCTCCCCGCCCCCCCCACCTCCCTCATGAACCCTTGACAATCTATAAATTATTTTGTCATGTCTCACTGTCTGACGTCTCCCTGCACCCACTTTTCTGTTGTCCATCCCCCAGGGAGGAGGTTATATGTAGATCCCTGTAATCATGACCTGCCAACTTTGTGGTTAGCAGTCCCATGTCACTGGTAAGTGTCACCAGAAATGGGACCTTATTTGGAAATAGTACATGTGCAGATGTACTTAGTTAACATACAGTCACACAGGAATAAGGGGGGGCTTAATCCAATATGAACGGGTATCCTTCCTTACAAAAGACACAGACACACAGGGAGAAACACCCTGTGATCACACAAAAGAACAGTACGATCCATCTACAAATCAATGGATACCAAGGATTATGGGTACCATAAGCTAGATAGAGAGCCATGAGACAGACTCTACCTCCAGAAAGAATCAACCTGGTTATCACCTTGATTGTGCAGTCAGTAGGCCTGGGGTTGCTAACCACCAGAGAGGTGGTTCTAAGTCCACTAACCATTCCACAGGAGAAAGATGAGGCTGTCTGCTCCTATAAAGATTTACAGCATAAACTTATTAGGCCTACTGCCCCCTTTTCAAAAAAAATTTCTCAGCAACCCCCAGCAATTTAAAACACTTGTACTATAGTCCATAACCCAGGATAAAGTGTAGGCATCTGCTTTTGTAGCCCCACCTCCAGCACCCTCCAGGGGACAGCATCTCCCTCTTTAGAAAATACTGATTTACAGCCTCTGAACCCTCCACAGCAATCTACTCAACGGCAAGTCAGCCTAAGAACTTAGAATAAATTCCTGTTGTTTTAAACCAGGCAGTTTGTAGTACTCAGTTACAAACTAACTAATTCAGTCTTGTTCAAAATGTTGCCCAATATCTCATTGTGTAAGGGAAGTCCCTCAACAATGTCTTTACCAACCTCTAGTCCACACCATCACAACCCTTGGGACTCTAGCACAATCTCTTTTAAAAGCTGCCTGTTAAATCTCTAAAACATGTCGATCATATCCAGTATCATAAATTGTAATAAGTTTAAAAATAAATACGTAACCATTAAAAGTCTACTCCTAGGTAGCCAAGAGCCAGCCTGTAACCCACCAACCCAAACCAAATCCAACCCAAGCTGACTCACTGTGGATGAGTCAATTCAGAATCTTAGGGCCAAAGCACTGCTCCAGAGTTTCCAAGGCTGTCCCCAAGTAGCAACTAGTGAGTTCTAAGTGCAGACCTTTCTGTTCTGAAGCACTTAACCCACTGTGTCAAGAGAAAGCCTTTAAGAACCTATAAAGGCATCAAGTCAGAAACGTTTGTGTTAACCAGGTGCGAAAGGGAGAATAAACCGCCCCCCAAAATGCCGATATCCTAACGCATGAAAACCATAGCATGTTACCTTACTAATAAAAAAGCTTTGCAGATGTAATTAAGGATCTTGAAATACAGAAATGATTATCTTGGATTATCTGGATGGACTTGATGCAATCATAAGGTCTTTATAAACCAGAGAGGCAAGCAGGAGCCAGAGATCTGAAGATGGAGGAACAGGCTACAAGCTAAGGGTTGCAGGCAGCCTCTAGAGTAAGAAAACGAGGTCCTCCTTGGAGCCTCCAGAAACACTGCAACCCTGGATGAAGGAATAAATGCATTTTACTTTAGGCCACAAAATTGGTGATTTGTGACAACTGCCATCAGAAATGAATTCTCCTAGTTTAGTCATGTACTGTTACTGCCCAGCTGCCAGAAAACCAAAGATTGACACTAGGGATCTTATTCCCCAAATAAAGGTTCCCAGAATTGTACCTATCTTATGTCACCCACGTCTGCAGTCACTACCTATGATCTCCGGATGACAAAGGAGGGAAAAAAAGAACCAAAATCAAGTCCCCACAAAATCACAAAAATGGGAATCCTTTTTGTCTATAAACTTCAAGAAGACAATTATTTTGTCATACTCAACAGGAAAATGATCAGCATTGGTAATCTTGAGAATTCCTAATTTGATTTTTTTTTAAATGTTAATGCCTAATTTGCTAAGATGATATTGAACTATTATTTTCTTAAATGTTGTATAAGTGGATGTTAAATTATAGCCCTAAAAGTTTACATTTATTTTACATTATAACCTACATCCAGAAAACTGTTCTTCACAGGTAACTTTTAACAAAGGAAAACATTTCTAGATACTTCAGTTTGTTGGAAGATAGGTTCCCCCCAACCCCCAAAAAAACTTAGGAAAACACAGGCAATCATCTTCGGACTATTCCATATTACAGTATGCAAGCACCTCTGGTTAGCATTTTTTATGCTAAATGAATTGTTAAACTCTGGGAATCAAATAAAGAGAAAGCCTGGCCTGGAATATTCTTACCAAAATTACACTAACGTTTATATTTATTCTGGCAGATGTACAGTAAGAACATACATGAGAAAGGAGTCTGCTTGGATTTTATGATGCAAAGCTGTGCACTTGTGACAAGTGTTAACGGTGACTTTACGGGAAGAACGGTTTGGGTAACTTGATTAAGTTGATGAAGAGCTTCATGCTTCACGAGGAAAGTGGACGGAAACTAGAAGGGAATTCTTTTATAACGCAGTACAATCAGCGGTGTGGACCAGACTAGTCCAGTTAAGATGCAATCTGGCCCGAATACGGGAGGTGTGGTTAGAGGGCCATCACGATCTCCAAAGACAGCAAGGCTTCTGGAAGTCACTTGGACACACAAGTCCCTTGATTTTTCGGGGCTAGAAGCCTCAAATGCTAAGTTGAGGCCACGGGCGCCCCGATCGGGCCCGGTTACTTTGCGCTCACCTGGTGGGCGACGGTGCGCGCACCTGCCGGGGATGACCAGCCAGGCCTCGCCTCACCCCACTCGCTCCAGCTCCCCCGTTCCCCTCGGCCCTTTCTCGCCACCGCCCTTCCCATCCACCACCATCTCAACCATAGAGCAGGAAAGGAAGTGGGCGAGAGGTGGGGCGGCATCGCCGTAACCCCCACGGCCTACTTCCTCCCCATTCCACGCCGGGTGCAAAGCCACAACGCCCTTAAGCCTCCTGCCTCAACTGCAAGGTTCGCAATACTTAAAAAAAAAAAAAAAAGGGGGGGGGGGGACATTTTTTCTTAATTTGCTTTTAAGCACAAGTAACTTCCCCGCTCCCTTCCGCCCCTCACCTTCACGAAAGCAATCGGGGTTGTGGTACCTTCGATATCTAACAGGATCACAGTCACCTCGGCGGGCACGGAAAGCACTACCATTTCCCAGCCGGATGCGACCACGGGAATCGGCCTACGGGCAGGGCGGGTGGAGGATGGCGGCGGCAAGCCCCACAGACGTACGGGACTCCCAACAGCCCCGCAAAAGTCTCGGAAGCCGGCAGACGCGTGCGGCCTGTCGTGCGCAGGGGAGAGGCCACCTCCGGGCGCCGGGAACGAAGGAAAGCCGCCGGGTGGCCGGACTCGGAAGCGGCGAAGGGCAGGAGGCCGAGACCACGTGGGCAAGGCAAGGGGGCGGCCCTCCCAGGGATCCAGGGGGAGGGGTCAGGAAAGGCGCCAACGCCGATTGGCCGCCAGAGGGCTTCGAACCAGATCCGTCAAAAATGGGCCTGGCGTGGGCGGGAACAAAGAAGGGAACGCGGGAGCTGGGGGCGCGGGCGCGCGCTCTCGGCGGACTGGTTGTGCGAGCGGGAGAGGCCCGGGGCACGAGCAGAAGGGAGCCCCGCCAGGGGCGCGCCGGGGATGTGAGTGCCCCTTGCCCTCTACAGCACCTAACCCCCTTCCCCGCCCACTGCCTCCGCTTTTGCATATTTGCCGTAACCTGACCAGCCCCTCCCGCCCTCCTCCTTCCTTCGGCGCACGGAAGCGACCGTGTGGGCTCTGGTTTTCCTGACTGCGTGGGTCTCGGTTCAGACCGTCGTCTAGGCAGGCTCGCCGGCGCGCCTGCGGCGGCAGCGGAAGAAACGCCCGCGCCTCGCCGCTGCCCGTAGGGGTAGCCGGGCACCCGCTTCCTGTTCGGCTGGGTCCAGCCAGCTCTAGGACCAAACACGCGTGCGCGCGGCGGGTGGGCGCGCTCGCCGCCTCAGCCGCGAGCGCCGGGCGCACTCCGCCTTTCTCCGGAGCAGCTTGGCCACGGGCGCTAAGCCAGAGCAGCCGCCGCGGCAGCTCCGTCCTGGGGGACTGAGGGAGGACAAAGGCGGGGTTGGCGACTCTTTGCTAGGAATAGGCTGGATCGGACGCTAGAGACAAAGGCCTTCAAGGCAAAAGGGACTGTGACCCTGGGACAGCGCTGTGCGGGACTTGGGGCCCAAGGACTTTCCACCTCGTCGCTTTTTGTGATTCTTCTCTGCTCCCAAGCCCGCGAGGGCCGCAATGGAGGTCCCGCCCCGACTTTCCCATGTGCCGCCGCCATTGTTTCCTTCCGCTCCCGCTACTTTAGCCTCCCGTAGCCTCTCCCATTGGCGGTCGCGGACACCGCGGCCGCTCGCCCCGCTCCTCCCTTCGCTTGTTCCCAGCTCCGCCCGGCAGGGGGCGCGCCGGGCCCAGCGCCACGTCACCGCCCAGCAGCCCTCCCGATTGGCGGGCGGGGCGGCTATAAAGGGAGGGCGCAGGCGGCGCCCAGATCTCTTCCGCCGCCATTTTAAATCCAGCTCCATACAACGCTCCGCCGCCGCTACCGCCTCGACTCGGTCTGCGCGCCACCACCCTGCTGCCGATAGCTCCGTCGCCATGGAGGACATGAATGAGTACAGCAACATGGAGGAATTCGCAGAGGGTTCCAAGATAAACGCGAGCAAGAATCAGCAGGATGACGGGTACCACACGCTCGCCCCCCCCCCCATTCCCTCCGGGCCCCGGCCCGCCGCGCGCCCCGACTCCCCTGAGAGCTGCGCGCGCCTCCCATGCTTGCCCCGAGTTCATGCCCCGCGTGCTCGCCGGGCCCCACTGGCTTGGGAAAAGGGGGAAAGTCGCGCAAGGAGGGGTGACTCCAAAGCCCGCGAGGGTGGGGGAAGGGCGGGGGTTGGCGGTGGCGGTGTGTCCCGAGTGCGCACGCGCCGCGTGGGGCCGAAGGGGGAGGGGCCGGCTTTGCTGCGCCACATGCTGCAGCTGCCGCCGCCCGCCTCTTCATTGTGCTAGTGCTCGGCGCGGTTTGCCCGGCGGCAGCTTAGAACGGTCCTGGTTTGGGGAGCAGGAGGCGACTGATTCTTGAGATTTCCGGAACGCCGGTGGTGGACACCGTTAGGTGGCATGTTGGAGTGACAGCTGGGGAAGGGGGTGGTCCGCAGTTGGAGAAATGCGTTCAGGAAGCAGGTTTGCGCGACAACGGGTCTGGACAGCACCTTGGAGCGTGTTTTGATGGCCCCGAGTAGATTTTGCAGAAAACGATGTAAAGAGCGAGTTGAGCACTAGGTTTTAGTAAAGTCATCGCAATTTTGGCGGCTTTGTGGACTGCTCTTACTACTGTTGATAAACACGGGCTAGAGTCCTGACTCATCGGCTTCTAGGTATTACGCACCGAAGTCGGAAGTTAGTCTTGGTGGATGTTGGAGTCACTGACTTTTTTTTAAAAAGCACTTTTTTAAATTTCTAGTAAAATGTTTATCGGAGGCTTGAGCTGGGATACAAGCAAGAAAGATCTGACTGAATATCTGTCTCGATTTGGAGAGGTTGTTGACTGCACAATTAAAACCGATCCAGTCACTGGCCGCTCAAGAGGATTTGGATTTGTGCTTTTTAAAGATGCTGCTAGTGTTGATAAGGTAGGAACGGGATCTGCATTGTACTGCTTTTCTGAGTTTTTTGTTTTTTGCAAATAGCTACAGGTTTTTATTGTGTTTGTCAAAATAAATCCATCCTGTCTTCTAGGTTTTGGAACTGAAAGAACACAAACTGGATGGCAAATTGATAGACCCCAAAAGGGCCAAAGCTTTAAAGGGGAAGGAACCCCCCAAAAAGGTTTTTGTGGGTGGATTGAGCCCAGATACTTCAGAAGAACAGATTAAAGAATATTTTGGAGCCTTTGGAGAGGTGGGCTGTCTGATTGTTTATATTTATTATATGTATCATTAGTGTTTGGTGTGTTGTTAAAGTGAATATTAAGGCCTCCAGAGGAGAAAATTATGTGGCAACAGAGTGCATCAAGGGTCTCTTCCAATGATAAAACCTTTTGCCCTTCGTGCTCAGAAAAAAAAACATTGTCTAAATTATCTTGGCCACAACAGGGGTGTTTTGGTGTGGCTTAACTTAGGATTTAGAAACTAGTGGGATCTATTGGGTTCAAAATATTGAATACAAATTATAATCAATTTATGGTCTTATTTTCTGCATTTCACACATGCATCACATCACTGTAGGATAAAAACGTGTATCTAAATCTAAAGCATCTGGTTTGATTAATGTGTCATGGTTGGGAGACACCTGTGGCTTTTAAAAACTTTGCATATTAATACTATTAGCTCGTCTTAAGCATGCGTCTTGATTTCAGATTGAAAATATTGAACTTCCCATGGATACAAAAACAAATGAGAGAAGAGGGTTTTGCTTTATCACATACACAGATGAAGAGCCAGTAAAGAAACTGTTAGAAAGCAGATACCACCAAATTGGTTCTGGGAAGGTAATGCCATTTTAAATTAAATGGGAATATAATTTCTCAGTTGGCTATGAGAAGAATAATATTCTTTGGACTCAAGGCAAACAGCTAATGCCCATGTTTGTTTATAGTGTGAAATCAAAGTTGCACAGCCCAAAGAGGTATACAGGCAGCAGCAACAGCAGCAGAAAGGAGGAAGAGGTGCTGCAGCTGGTGGTCGAGGTGGTACTAGGGGTCGTGGACGAGGTAAGAGTTAGTTTTGCAAAATTATGTAAACTGAATTGCCCCCAAGAAGTGAAGCCAGTTTAAACATCAAATTCTTCAAACATGAGGAAATGCTCAGCTGGCAAGTTGTGCAGTGGTTTTGCTACTTTCACCTGGGGTCACCAAAAACTCCAGGCGCACTGCCACCGAGTTGATTGCCACTTGTGATGCCATAGTACAAAGTAGAACTGCCTCTGCATTTCAAGAGTACAATGCTGTCTCTGTCCTGAGGTGCACCATGGTGTATTACATGTTCCCATCTTTGGGTTTGTTGGTCCTGATTCCTCCAGTAGATTTAGAAATGGTATTGGTATGATTTTCTACTCCCTTTCGTGATACCTGAAAAAACATTTCGTGGGTTTGTTTTTCTCCCAAGCAGATAGTATTAATGTTCTTCCTGATTTTAAAACAGTGCAGTGGGGCACATGAGCAAGTTATCTTGTGTTAGAATTAAGGGTCTGGTGTGTTCACTAACAATCATTTTTACATTGTTTCAGGTCAGGGCCAAAACTGGAACCAAGGGTATAATAACTATTATGATCAAGGATATGGAAATTACAATAGTGCCTATGGTGGTGATCAAAACTATAGTGGCTATGGCGGATATGATTATACTGGATATAACTATGGAAACTATGGATATGGACAGGGATATGCAGACTACAGTGGTAAGAAAGTTTACCTTAATTTTATAAACAAATTTTAAATTTTTAGAAAGGTATCCCATTCTAAAATAGTTTTCAAGGTTAAGGGTTTTCCATCCATTAATCTGTTTGGGGATTTTATTGTAATGGGTTTTTGGAGGAAATTTTGGGATCCCTTCTCTGCAAAGTTTTATTACCATTTTTAATGTTTCTGATGAGAATCAGTGGGAAACCATTGTAATGTAATTTTTTCTTTACAAAATAGGCCAACAGAGCACATACGGCAAGGCATCTCGAGGGGGAGGCAATCACCAAAACAATTACCAGCCATACTAATGGAGGACATTGGAGAAAATAGGTGTGTATAAGAGTATGAGAAACCAATAGAAATGTCTAATTTAATTTAAAGATCAATAGACAAAATAAAAAATAAGTAAAAACAAAATATTGTGTAGTCTGTTTTTACTAAATTGTTAATTTTTGAATTGCTTTATGAGCCTGTTTTGCCTTAAAGTGTCTATAGATCTTTAACTTTAAAGTCTGATCTTACCTTCTTTAGTAATACAGAAAAACTTAAGAGTTTTTCTGTTTGCTTTGTGTGCCAGGTGATCTAGAGGAATAATTAAACTTTTTTAGAACTATTAACAGGTAAAGTACTGAAATGGGTACAACTTAAGGAAAACAAGAATGTTGTCTTCTAACTCTGACATTATACCTTGTTTGTACCCGCCAGCGGGAACTTCATTGCAGGCCGTGTGTCACCCTGACCACGTCTATCTCTGGGGGTCGCACGTTGCGGGCAGAGCGCAAGGCATACACCAGAAAACGCTGTCCTGTGGTATGGTCTCTTCCAACTTCATGTACCAGCGTAAAGATTAAAGTGGAAAACTTCAGACTTTGGCTTCTTTTTTTTAATCTTTTTGAAGATTAAGTGTCTTAACTTAAATGGTTTTTTACAGGAGTTAAAGTACATAAATGCCTTTTTACAGCTTAATCATTTTGGTCTTCTGTTTAGTGTTGTATTTCAATTGTGGAGCCTCATTTTAAGTGTTCATTCTTTAAGATTTAATGCTTGCTTTTTCTTTTTATAGCTAATAGTGAAATCTACAAACCAAAACAAGAACTTTAAAATCTGGAAAATAAATTAAAGATCATATGCAAAAAAAACATTCCTTTCATTGCAATAAAATCAACATTTTACAAATTCATGCTTGTAATAGCATTTTGCTTGGCTTACTAGAGATACTTCTAGTAAACCTTAATCTAATCTAGCACAGTTCAACCTGTGAATATGGGAAGATTGAATTCCCAGATACTTCTGAATACACTTAAATATCATTTGGGATTTCCAGGATGAGTTTATTAACTACCCAACTGTTTGTCAATGAATATGTATGTGATCTTTAATTATTGAAGAAAACAATAAAGTGAGGACTTAAAACAATTCATGAAAGTGGACCTTTGAAAGCTTGTCAGAGTTGCACAAATCTAATTGCTATTTTGTTTTTGTTTGTAGGAGGAGATGCTAAAGCAACCCATCTTGCAGGACAACGTTGAAGATTGGCCTTCTGTTGATCTAAGATGACTATTTTGTAAAAGACTTTTTAGTGTACAAGACACGATTGTGTCCAACTGTATATAGCTGCCAATTAGTTTTCTTTGTTTTTACTTTGTCCTTTGCTATCTGTGTTTTGACTCGATGTGGATTTGTGTTTATACAATTTTTATTTGTATGATTTCATGTTAAACCTCAAATAAATGCTTCCTTATGTGATTGTTCTCTGTGTCAGGTACTAAATAGCTCTGTAAAAATGTAATATTAAATAAGCAATAATTTTGGCACAGTTTGTTTCATAGGAAGGTGTTGATCCTCTTAGAGAAACTGTCCTTTATGAATAGCCAACCAGTCAATTTTCCCAATTTTTATAGAAGCTTTCTGTGACCTAAAGGCTTTCCTACCTTGTTAGTCGACCCATGGTCTGCTATAAGAAGCTTTAGCTAGTTGTACAATGTTATTTCTGAAAATTGTTCGGCAAAACTCCAGTTTTGAAGTGTAACTTGTAAGCCCATAAAGACTTTGGCAGAGGAGCAGTTACCTACTAAAGAAATCTAGTCCCAAAAGTACTTCAAGTAGTGGCAGAATAGGTTTTGTTGGTCTCACGGCTGTCAAGGAGGTTGGGTTTTACAGAGGGACGTTTCTTGGGAAGCTTAACAGTTTATTGATGCTGTGGTGGTGGCAAGTTCTTATGAAAAAAGTTAGTGGTAGATTTTTTTTTCCCACAGTAGGTGCATGAATTGAGTAAAGTACTCGGATGAGCAGTGGAAGAATGTTGTGTTTAATCTTGCCACACATTACTGTGCGTCAAAGTGTAGCTGGGTTTGTTTTGCTTTTCACATTGAAATAAATTGTGTCCAACAGGAACATTTCTGGATTTAGGGGTACTTCCTGGGTATATAAAAACCGCTTTTAAGTGTTTTCTGTAGAGTTGGGAGTTGAAGTCATTTCCATAATATGACAGTCATTATGACAGTATATTTCATACACAGATAGCATGTGCAGACTAGATATTTTGCAGTTAACTAAGTAGATCAAGTTGGTGGGCTTTTTTCCCTCAATTCTTGCAACCCTATCTTCCTATGTACTTGGGCCATCAAGTTAAAATGCACTTTGGCATTGTTTTATCCCTATGTTGCTATTGGATCTTAACACCGGGTTCAGTACTACCAGTGTTGGCTGTCAGATGATTGTGTTTGTTGCAACATGCAACTTGAGCCGATCAGAATTTAAGTGTGCTGTCAAGAGGGTGCAGTGTTTATAGTGAATTCTGAAGATTTAAATGTGTGAGTAGGTGACAAGTTGACACTGAGGAAGTCTTTTCCGGATCCAAACTAAAAGGCTAAAAAGCCCAAACTCATCAGTCGTCTTGACATGAGTGTATTTACAGCTAGAACTTTCCGTTGGAAGCGTGAGTAAATGAACTTGGTTTTTCTCCAAGGGCCTTTGGGTTACAGATTGTTGTGATTAATTGTTGTGATTTCGAAAATGGTTTAAAACCTTACATTTTCACCGATTTGAATTAAATTCAAAAGCGCCAAGGAAGAGTACTCTAGGTACTACTTGTAACTAAACAGCATAATCTCCTTCCCAAGTAATTTGGAAGGGAACCGTGTTGAAGGATTGAGGGTAGAATCTGCTTGCGTTTGGCATACTGAACCTGCGTGTGTTGAATACATGGTGAATTGTTAGTGCTGCTGCACATCTTAACAACCTAATTAGAAGTATGGTTAAACTGTTATTACTACAAAGTCAGCCACGTTTGTAAGGTTAGGGTTCTTAAAGGTAAGATGTCTGGGGGTGTAAGCAGATAAAGCCTTGAATTTTGTCACTTTGGTGCTTACTTTCATAGTGACAAATCCTCTGTTGCTCCATGTGAAAAATAGGGCATCTGAACAATTAGATTATCACTACCCTAGATTTGCCAGATTTTGATAGGATGTCAACCATAGTATAATTTAAACCAATTTAAAAGGTGATTCAGGGACATGTAAATATAAGGACTTTGTGGGAAAATTCCATTTATCTCCATTTTAAGGCCTTGTACAATATAGAAGGTGTGTGTATTTATACATCTGCAAAAGGGATTCAAAATGCTGGGAAAATTCTATAAATTTTTCCATTACCATGAAATTTCCTTCATGCCATGTGAAAACATACAGCGTTAAGTAAAATTAGGAAATAAGATTTTGTAAAAAGTTTCTCTTAATTTTCTATGCTAGTAGGATGTCATCTAATGTCTCAACTTTTTAAGCAAAAGCAATGCAATTCCTGTTTTTATATAAAATAAATTAAAAATTTTACTGTTAAATATGGGCTGTTGGATTGGGATTGTCTATTTGTCTTGAAACAAGATTTGATGTGGAATTTCAGAGACCTTATTGAACTACCTTCTGTGAAATAAGATAGTGGTACCTAAGGCAGTGTTCCTCATTCTGAAGACTGCCCATCTTTTAAGTATCAGGTTCTATCTAGTAGTTTTCAGGCAGCATAGCATTGGGGGAGGCTTGTTGCTATGAGTTGGAAGAGATGTAATGGCTATGGCTTTTGGTTTCTCACAGTCTTGGCGGGTGGTTGGTATTGAGCTGTAATTTAAAAAGTATTCAAATCTGATTTGTTCAAATCTAGGCTAGGAGTTTAACTGAATGCTTAAGACTATCTCACAACCCAGTTCAAATTAGAGAAAAATGCAAGAAACCCTGCTGCAGACAGATTTTGGGCTGTTGAAAGGATTATCTCCTTTTGTAAAGTGGACCAAAAAAGTATTTTTCAGATGGGAGTTTCAATTTCAATATATACATGGGGCTTCAGGGTAATTCTTCGGAAGCCATCTGGCTTTTTTTTTAAGTTCTTGAGGTTGTTGGCTTTTATGGTAAGCAAACTAAAATGTATTGTTTACTCTTCATTGAGGTTACGCTAAGGAAACATCTTCAGACAATGGCTCCTTGGCATTTGTGTTTGGGTGGGAAACGTTCAGTGATTATTCTGATGATAGACAGCAATGGTAAACCACACAAAGCCACATTTAAGGCTTGATAAATCCCCTAATTTTTCAAATTGTGGGAGCAAGTTAATCAGAAAAGCCAACTGTTTACAAAAGCTCTTTTTTTTGAAAGCTATTTTTTAAATCATTTTATTAGGGGCACATACAACTCATCTCAGTCCATACATGCTTCAGTTGTGTAAAGCACATTTGTACATTCACTGCCCTCATCCTCAAACCATGCGCTCTCCACTTACACCCCTGCCATCAGCTCCTCAGGGAGCGGGGAGAGAGGGAGGGAAAAAATGAAAAGCTCTCTTATTTTTGTAGGGTTGCTGTAGCAAAATACCACATGGTTGAGTGGCTTACTAAGAACATAAATTTTCTCAGATTTCTATAGAAGTCCAATTCAGATATTGAGCATTGCTTCTGAGGAGTCTGGAGTCTGAGAAACTTCCATGGCTCCTGTCTTCCAAGGTGGGAACTACTGCCAAGTCTTTGAAGTTTGTTGGTAAGGCACTACCTCTACAGTCGCAGGACCATCCTGTTCTCCACTTACTAGTAGTACCCTCCCTAATTCAGTATAGCCTCATGTTAACTGATAACTTCAAAAGACTTCCAAACAAGGTCAAACTCAAGATGTCAGAGAATTAGGCTTTCAACATAATCGTTCTGGGAGACAGTTGAGTCAATAATAGAAACTTACTAGCCATATTTGAGGCTTAGGTTTTAATGTTTTTTAAGCATTAAGATTGGTTAGCAATCTTTAAAACAGTATAGTTGGTTTGTGACTGCTGAGATCTTTTGTAGGAAGAGTAAGGTTATACTACCATGATCTGTTTATTGTTGCGCTAATGAAAATGGACCCTGGATGCTCGAGAGCAGCGGTTCTCAACCAGTGGGTGGCGACTCCTTTGGGGGTGGAATGACCCTTTCACAGGGCTCGCCCGATTCATAGCAATAGCAAAATTACAGCTACGAAAAGAATGTTATGGTTGGGGGGGGTCACCACAACATGAACTGTTGCAACATTAGGAAGGTTGAGAACCATTGCTCTAGAGCAACTACGCATACACATGAACTATCCTATGGAATTAGTCATTATTTAGACCAATATTTACCATGAGAACTTGCTGACCCTGAAGGCACAGGGATGACAAGTGGAGAAGTAATTTACTTCCAATATTTTTTATCAAAAAACCTTTATCTTTTAACCATATTTTGAATAATTTGCCAAATATAGTATTGCCCACATTGTATAATAACATTTCTAGTAATCCAAATATATAATCAGTGTGATAATCATCATACCACCAATGTAATGTAATACCAGCTAAATTCAAATTATCAGCCTGTGAGTAATTGCATTATTTCCACTGAATTTTAAAATACTGAAAATAAGTCCAAGAATTCTCATTACTACTTCTGAGGACATTCGTAATCACACTGCTTCCTATTTTTGCCAGTCTGTAATTAGTGTGAAAGTCTTCGTGAAATTTGTCCAGCATGGGTGACCCTGCTGGTCTTTGATATACAAGTAATATAGTTAGCAGCGTCACAGCAACATGCAGGCCACCACAGTGTGTTAAACTGATAAGTGGACTAGCAACTGAAAGTATGACTAGCAGGAAATTGGCAGTGCCAGAAAATGAACCACTCAGGTTAGAAGGCAGTCAAGATAGTGTTCGGAAGGAGCTACCTTTTCTAAGAGTTGACCTTATTGTCATGGATAGAGCAAAGCATTCCAGATCTTCATTTGCTGGTGATGTATGACTCAAGAGTTGGCTGCAAACATCCACTCATAATTGGAACGTAGAATATATGAACCCAGGAGATTTTGAATTTGTCAAAGATGAAATAGAATGCATACACATCCGTATCCTAGACATTAGTGAGCTAAAATGGACTGGTAACATTTGGAATCAATTATGGTTGGCTGTGCCAGGAATGGCGAAGAGGAAAGGTATCACATCCACCATCCAAAAGGACCCTAATTCTACCTTACAAATCCAGCTAGACCAGAGCATGTACAAGGGTACAAATAAGAACTGGAAACGGAATACAGGACAGGTAAACTCCTTGGGACCCATATTAAGAGTAGCCATACCAGGAGGGGAAGGAGAAGGTAGGGGGGGGGAAAGAGGGAACTGATCACAATGACCTATCTATAACCCCTCTCCTAGGGAGATGGACAACAGACAAGGGGATAAAGGGAGATGGCCGACAGTGCAAGACATGAAAAAATAATTTATAAATTTCAAGGGTTTGTGAGGAAGGGAGGGGGAAAATGGGGAGCTGAAACCAACGGCTCAAGTAGAAAGAGAATGCTTTGAAAATGATGATGGCAACATATTTACAAATGTGCTTGACATGATGGATGGATGGATTGTGATAGTTGTGTGAGCCCCCAATCAAAGGATTTTTTTTAAAGACATCTTAAGATCAATCCTGAAATAAGATGTTGTATATGATAATATTTACATACCTGCAAGGGAAGCCAGTTAATAAAAGTCAATTTTCCACACCAATCACTAAAGCCAATGATGAAGAAATTTTAAAACGGCCAACTCATGCAATCTGAAGTTGATCATATATGCTATCAAGATACATAGATAATTACTGGTGATAGAAAGTTGGAAAACAAGAATTAGTAGTTGGAAAATACTGGATGTCTCATAAAAGAATTTTGTAAAACCAACAATTTCTACATTGCAAATATCATTTTTCACCAACATAAAAGGAAAATATGGAGGTCAATACCAGCTAAAACAAGGTCAAGAACAGACCTTATACAAATTCAAATTGAAGCTGAAGAAAATTAAACCAAGTCCACAAGAGACAAATTACCACCTTGAGTATATCTGAGCTGAATGAAAGACTTCTGAAGAACAGATTTGACACATTGAGCACTAAGGACTGAAAACACCTGATGATTAATGGGACAGTATTAAGGAGAACCATATAAGGTATTTTCCTTTTATCACCAGTATTTTAAATTCTATGCCATTGCCTATATTAATGATACTAACATTAGAAATACCAAGTTTCCCCTGCAAGTGACTTACATTATTTTTCTTTTTTTTTAAAATAAATTTTATTTATTTTCAAAGCTATGTATTTACATTGTTGTTTTTTTAAATCATTTTATTGGGGGCTTGTACAACTCATCACAATCCATACATCCATCCATTCTGTCCACATTTGTACATTTGTTGCCATCATCATTCTCAAAACATTAACTTTCTACTTGAGCCCTTGGTATCAGATCCTCATTTTTACCCTCTCTTCCTTCACCTCCTCCTTCGCGAACCCTTGATAATTTATAAATTATTATTAGTTTGTCGTATTTTACACTGTCCAACGTCTCCAAGACTAACTTTACAAGGGTGGAAAACCTCATCACTCTCCCTCACAGCAGCTGATGGTTTCCAATTGTAACAAGGAAGGGAATATATCATGGAAAAACATGATAGAGGCAGGGGTAGACACTGGGAGGCTTACGAGGTAACACAGGTCGATATTGTTATATCCACAATCCTGCAATAACTGATCAATGGATAGATGCATGGGTGGACATGCAGGTGAACAGGTGTGAGAAGAAGAATGGGCATATACCCACAAATATATAAGTTTGACAAAGGCAATTTGTATATGTATATTTACCTTTGCTGAATGGATCACTGAATCTGGAGGCTCGTGGCCGTGGTCTCAGGGGACACCAAAGTCAATTGGCCTAACATAGTTCACACAGACAATGTTCTACATCTTACTTTGGAAGGAATGACGAGTCTTAAAAGCTTGTGTGCAGTAAAAGCTTGTGTGCAGTCAACTAAGGTGCAACTATTGGTCTCTCCCTGTCCAGAGGGAAAAAAGAATGATGAAAATTGAACTTGGAACCAACTATCAGCTCCATGATTCTGAGACTAGAACTGGATAGTGCCTGGCTGTTACTATCAGCTGCTCTGAAAGGGATCATAATAGAAGGTCCTGTAGAGAATAGAAGGAATTTGTAAAATAAAACAAAATCATAAAAGAGACCAGGCTTACTGGTCAGACAGAGACTGGTGGAACCCCCAAGACTATGACCTTTAGTTACCCTTCAGGTCTGGAACTGAACTCACCCTATGGCTCAATTTTCTCCAAATAATAGACAAGTATATAAGAACAGTAACACTAGTGAGGTATGTACACCTTAGAATAATCAATCATTTAAGATAAAAAGGCAGCATTTACCCAAGGAGAGTGCAGAAGAGATAGAAAATAAGGAGGAATAGAAACGGGAAAAAGGGGAAGGATATAGGATCAGGGATACCACATTGAGGCGATTGCAATGCATGAGATGAGACAAAATGTGTATGAATTGTTGAATATAAAACTGATTATATGTACTATAACTCTTTACCCAATTCACAATGAAAGGTTTTTCAATAAATTAAAAGCTTATTTTTATTATCCATCCAAGAAAATGACAATATTCAGAGATTACCACTCTGCTTCCAGTTCTCTACTCAAGATGGGGAATTGTTTTTGGGGTTTTTTTAATGCCCTGGTTCTCAAATGAGGTCAGCTGTCTTCTTGGTGTTGGCCTGCACAGAGATTTGCCGTGACCCACCACCAGCACCCATGATATTACCAGGCTTGTATTTTCAAAAAGATTTGCATCTTTTCTCTTCTCATGGGCATAAATGTTTACCCCTTGAGAAAATGAAATCATTCTTCTCTTCATGGTGGATACCAAGGGGCAAGTTTCCCTCTGTTCTTTCATAGACACAAGAGAACAATCTACCAGAGGCTCTTAAGTAGGAAGTATACAAGCAGAACTGTTCACTTGAGAATTCTACTTCTAGTATAATTTAATTAAGAAAAACGGTAGTAGTAGCTTATTAACTCCATAAAGGCACTATGTGAAAATATCAGAGAGTCTCAGAGGGCCTTAGAATTATTCCAGAAATCTTACCAAGATATATCATCCTATTCTTTTTATATTTAGCATTCTCAAAAACTTACTGCCTTCCAATTGGACATCCCCTTACGAAAGGGTCGCGGGGAGGAGACTAGCCAGTCAGGGTGCGATGTAGCAACGATGAAACATACAACTTTCCTCTAGTTCCTAAATGCTTCCTCCCCTCTCCCACTATCATGATCCCAATTCTACCTTGCCAGTCTGGCTAGACCAGAGGA
>NW_022111369.1:36925568-36937764 GCF_000313985.2 Echinops telfairi
TTGTCCCCCGCAGGGCCATGAATCAGTGAGGGGCATCATGTCTCATAGTGGGGCTGGCCATGTGGTCTTCTCTGTGGACCGGCTGCTCTAATTGGGTAGAACTGCTTTCAATAGGGATCTCAACATCGTGCTCTCTCAGAAGGAGATCATGGAGGCTTCACCTGAAGAACCTCTGAATGGGTTTGAACCCTCACCTTCTGTATACCTAGTAGCTGTTTATAACCATACACCTGTTGTACACATAAGTTGAACACATAACTGTTTGTTTTATCTAGGGAAGATGGTTATACTCAACAAGGCAGCTATAATTCACAATCACCAGCTTAGTGAAGGAATGGGATGTAAAAAAAGAACACTGTATTGGTCTTAAGAGCTATAGGTTGTTATCCAAATCTACTACCACACAAGGGTACATCTAAGCAGGGCACTTAGTCTCCCTGGCCCTATTTCCATCATCTGCAAAATGCAAGGCTCATACTAATTACCCCTAGTGTGTCATCCTTTCTCTTTTTGCTTCTGTAAACTTTTGATACCTTTACCATAGTTTGATAGCGCTACCATAGTTTTGCTCCAAAGGCTTCTTTACCTTCTTCACTTTGATTTTAAATTTTGACCTCAAATATTTCTTTGCTTCTTACATACTGTTTCTTCTTTCTGAGTCCAATTTTCTTCCTATTAAAGCAGAACTAGTCACATTACTATCTAAAGAGAGTTGGATAAAGAAGAGTAGCACATAGAGATATAGGATTGATGGAATGTATTAAACAATTGGTGCTAGGGAAATTGGACAATTGTAGGCAAAAAACAAACAACAAAAAACACACAACTATATTCCACCCCCCAAATGACCTAACCATCACCATTTATAGAAAACTTGGATCACGGACTGAAATGTAAAACTTTTAAGAAGAAAACACAATAGAAAATGTTTAGGATAGGTAAACTTACAGAACCAGAAACAACTTGTAACTCTTTTCCCTTTGGGGGCCATCGTTGAAGGACCAGTGGCCAAAATGAAGTTCCAACCCTTTGTGACCAGAGCAAAACCTCGAGAGGCATTTCAATGCACCTTCCCACATTCGCAGGACGATTATGTCTACCCCTCTTTCCAAGGAACTGAGACAGAAATGCAATGTTTGGTCCATGCCCATCGCAAGGATGATGAAGTTCAGGTTGTTTGAGAACATTACAAAGGTCAGCAAATTGGCAACGTGGTCCAGGTTTACAAGAAGAAATGCACCATCTACACAGAGCAGCAGCGAGATAAAGCCAATGGCATAACCGTCCATTTAGACATTCACCCCAGCAAGGTTATCACAGGGCTAAAACTGGACAAAGACCACAAAAACATCCTTGAACAGAAAGCCATATCTCGCCAAGTAAGAAAGGAAAAGGGCAAAAACAAGGACGAATCACTTGAGACGATGCCAGAGTAAAATAGTCTCGTGCACAAAATCCACCCACACCAGCAAATTTGGGGAGAAAAACAACCTTTGAGATGGAGGATAAGGCAAATAGTATATGGAACATATGAAAAAAAAATGTTTGCTCTATGAAAGTCCATGGGCAGAGAATTTAAAACAAGCCACATGTTGGAGATAATATTTGAAAACCATGCACACCACAAAGGATTAGTATCTAGAATATGGAAAGAACACTTAAAAGTCATCCATACAAAATAAACAACTCAATTAGAAAACTGACAATGATATATGGATTGCAAACAAGCACCTGAAAAGTTGTTCAACATCACTAGCTGTGGTAGTTACATAATCTGTTGTCAATTTGAGAGGAGTAAGAGTGAAGGGGTGGAGTATAGCCCGTCAATCAGGTGGCCCCTTGATGACAAGAGCAATTTAATATTGAGAGGCGCTAAGGACGTAAATAGCTCGCTTGAGGTGGGACACATGCCTACTCCCTGAGAGGCATTGGAGTTGACAAGCCACACGGACACTGGCTGATGGAAGCCAGAGCCTCGGAGCTGGAGAAATCTGCCACTGGATCCACAAGACTTCCCACCCACTGGTCTATGATCTTCCTGCATTCAGCATCATTGCATGTGTTTCGTGAGTCTGCAGAGGAATTTATACATTGGTATCGGACATATGGGCATATATCAGACTTATGGACTTGATCTGCACTCGGCTGGGATGTTTTCTCAATGTGAAATTGCTTTTGTATATAAAACTCTTTCCTATACACATCTGAGTGCCTATGAATTTATTTCTCTAGTCTACCCAGACTAACACACTAGCCATTAGAGAAATGCAAATTAAAGCCCCAATGAGATATCACTGCATACCTATTAAAACCAAAACAAAACACCTTCCATCAGGGATATTTCCACTCATAGCAACCCTGTTTAGAGTAGAACTGCTCTTAGGGTTTCCGAGATGCAAACCTTTATGGGCACAAACAGCCTCACCTGCAACTGGTGGCTTTGAATCTATGATCTTGTGATTAACAGCCAATGCTTAACCCATCATGTCACCAGGGCTCCTTCCATTTTTATTTTAGAATGGCTAAAATAAAAGATAATGACAATACTAAATGTTAGTGAGGAGGCAGAGAAAGTGGATCACTCATATAATGCTGTTGGTGATGGAAAATGGTATAGCTATCCTGGAAAACAGTTTGGTAGTGTTTCTTAAAAAAAAGATATATATATACACACATATACATATATATATGATGTTTTATGAAATTATCATGTTGCTGTTGTTGTTAGGGACCATGAGCTGGGTCAGACTCATGGTGACCTCATGTCTAATGAATAAAACACTGCCAGTCCTGTGCCACACTCAACAATCCTTGTTATGCTTTTAGTCGTTGATGCAGCTACTGTAGTACTCCATCTCCTCAAGGGACTCTCTTAGTTTTGCTGATCATGTGCATTATTACCAAAGGAGCCCTGGTGGTGCTGCACTGGGCTGCTAGCTGTAAGGTCTATGGTTTAAACCCACCAACTGCTCTTTGAGAGAAAGATGAAGCTGTCTCCTTCCGTAACGATTTATAGTCTTGTTTTGTGTCATCATCGATTCTCACTCAGAGTACCACTAGGTACAGCAGAACAAACGGCCCTGTGCCATCTCGACACTTATATGTTTGAGCTTTTGTTGCAGCTACTGTGTCAATGTAGCCGAGGGCATTAAATCTACTGTCACTAAGTGAATTCTGACTCATAGCCATCCTACATAGGGTATCCAAGGCTATAGATCTTTAGAGAGTAGACAGCTTCATCTTTCTCCCACAACATAGCGATGGGTTTGGAACTGCCTACCTTGTGGTTGGTAGTTTAATGCTTGTCCAACAGCACCACCAGGGGTCGTTAGAAGGTTGAAAAAGTAAATTAACATAGACTTTTAACTTAGTAGGTACACAGAAATCAAAGTCACTGCAAACGAGTCAATGCTGACTCATAGAGACCCTCTGTACCTATTGACAGTCTTTCTCCCACAGAGCTGTGGGTGGTTTTGAACTTCGGGCAATGCAAATCACAGCCCAAGCCATAACAACTACACACCAGGGGTCCTCCTGGCTCTCGTTTTCCCAAAAGCATGTGCTCCTAAAGGACAGATGGAACGGCCCCTTAGAGTTTCTGAGACTATAATTCTCTAATGGGAGTAGAAAGCTCTATCTTTCGCCTGAGGAGCAACTGGTCTAGAACCAAACTCCCACTATCTTCAAGGGGGCTTCAAAACGTTTGTAGAAAAATGTATCTTTTATTTCATTTCTCCGCAAACTTTTTGAAGCCTCTCTCGTATACTCATATATTGATACACGATACACTGGGCTTACAAAAATTGTTTTTGTGGTAATACGGGGATTTTTTTTTTGGGAAAAAAAAAGTTAATAAAATGTTAAAAAAAATAAGTTACTATGGAAACAGCACAAAATTTTTATCGACAGCCATTTTGGTGTCACCTTCTCTGACAATGTCATCCAGTGTGGTCCACAGCTCCCTGTATCAATTACAGTCTCATTACGCTTGATACTATCTGAACCTATGGTCTGTGGGGAAGCTCATTCATTCCTTGTGGAAGGATATTAAGGGAATTTGGAGTCCTTGGCCACAAGCTGAAGTAGTTGGCTGTACAAATGGCATGCTCCACATGGTTTTCAATAGAAGGCTGGACATGGAAGGTAAGAGTGACATGATATGTGGGTACTTAGCCGCTGTGGAACAAATCATTCGATTTCCTTTTTTGCCTTTTTTTCTGTGAAGATCTCAAGCAACAAAGATGCCTTTGCTTTCCAAGATAACCACAGAAGTAGAGGCTCCACAACCCCACACTTGGCAGAACTAGCTTTGCGCAGGGAAGGGTGCATGTCGCCGTCACAGGTAGTCCTTGAAGCCCCAACGACGAGGGGACACCGGACTTTGTTGTTGCTGTAAGCCATCAAGTAAACTGTGACTCATGACCCTACGTGATAAAGCAAAATCGCCCCCTGGCGTTTCCAAAGTGTTTCGTGATCCCACAGGGTCAAGGCGGAGAAGTGGCAACTGGTTGATATGGAACTCGTTAATGAATACACCGGAGGAAAACAAACCAGTCACATCCGGTGGGAGGTTCCCGATGGAGCGGCCCGCGGGCTTCAGTGGTAAATAGTCACTGGTAGACTTTCTGCAGGGTTCCGTGTGCGTTTTCTCCTATCAACATTTTGTCGGAGTCTTACATCTCCAGGCTCAGTGAGTTTGCCCTTCCACCGTTCCTACTATCCTGAAAGTCTTTTATATCCTTCCCTGCTCATACTCTCAGTTGATCACAGACTTCTTCATTGACTCAGAAAGGGATCCGAATGATCTGTTTATCACTAAAGCTGACTGACCCACAGTACCTCCCTTCCCTCCTATGCAACAGCCAAAGCCCCTCAGCAGTTAGCTCTGACTCCTCTCTGCACATCACTAAATTTCCCTCTTTTACTGGATCATTACCATCGTCATATGACTATATTGTAGTACTACAGAGACTAAAATCAGGTCCCTAAAATAGAGCAGAGTCCTCTGGAGGGGTGCAAATGGTCAAACACTAGACTATTAGCTAAAAGGTTGGCAGCTTAAACTCACAAGAAGTGCTTTAGGAGTAAGTATGCTTCCTAAAGGCCACTGCCTTGAAAACTCATGGAATGCAGTTCTACTCCGCACACATGGGGTTGACGGGGAGGTGGGGGGGTCACTATGAGTCAGAATCAACTTGACAGCAACTAACAACTACAAATAGATTGACGGCTCGAAAGTTAAACTCTTAGTAGGTCAAACCCCTGTTATGCTCTAGGCTTCCTGAAAAAAAAGTGACCTTTTTTTTTTATTTAAAACAACTGTGTTTTAGCAATCTTTGCAAATAACTTCTCAAATTTGTTAAACTATAGTCAACTATTTTGCTATGTACCTGTTCTGATGGGGCCTTCCAGAATTTGAGTCTTTTTAAGTCTAACACACTCCCCCACTGTCATTGGGTTGATTCTGACTCATAACAACATTACACAGTGTTTCTGAGGCTGTAAATCTTTTTTTTAATCATTTTATTAGGGGCTCATACAACACTTAGCACAATCCATACATACATCAATTGTGTAAAGCACATTTGTACATTCATTGCCCTCATCATTATTAAAATATTTGCTCTCCACCTAAGCCCCTGGCATCAGGTCCTCATTCTTTTCTCCTCCTTCCCCTCCCTCAGGAACCCCTGATAATTCATAAATTTTTATTTTGTCACATCTTGCCCTGTCCGACGTCTCCCCTCACCCACCTTTCTCTTGTCCATCAATCTTTAAGGGCGCAGATGGTCTCATCTTTCTCCCACAGAGTAGATGATGGGTTTGAACTGTCAGCCTTACAGATAGCAGTCTAATGCTCACCTGACAGTGCTACCAGGGCTCCTTTTTGTAAATCTTGAGGCAAGAAAATGAGAAGTGATAGGCGTGGATCTTGAGAAGGGTTCACATTCCCCTGCAAAGCAACTACTTCAGGATAGGTCTTAAATCAAGGAGTTCTAATATCTGTAGACAGTAGATGATGATTCCTATTTCAACTGTAATAAATTACCATACATTTAGTGACTTAAAACAACACCAAATCTATTCTCTTGTAGTTATTGGTTTAAAACCCTGTTGTCATATGGTGGATATACAACAGTATGCTTACATTATAGAACAATATCATTGACATTATATGTAAATACAATTTTGATGAAGATCATTCAACAATGATTGCAGTAGTACATTGATGGGGGAACTTCCAGAGGTTCAGGCTGGATTCAGAAGAGGACATGGAACAGGGCAAATCATTGCTGATGTCAGATGAATTTTGGCTGAAAGCAGAGAATACCACAGAGATGTTTATTTGTGTTTTATTGACTATGCTAAGGCATTTTACTGTGTAGATCTTAACAAACCATGGATAGCTTTGAGAAGAATGGGGATTCCAGAACACTTCATTGTGCTCTTATGGAAACTGTACATGGGTCAAGAGGTAGTTGTGTGAACACAAAAAGGGAATCTATATGGTTTAAAACCAGGGCTGTGTCCTCCCAGTATACTTATTTCATCTGTATTAATCAGAGAAGGTGGAATATATGAAGAAGAATGTGGCATCAGGATTGGAGGAAGGCTTATTGTGATATGCAGGTGGTAAAACCTTGCTTGCTGAAAATGAGGAGGACTTGAAGCCCTTGCTGATGAAATCAAGGACTGGACTCTTCAGTATGGATTACAGCTCAATGTAAAGAAAACTAAAATCCTCACAACTGGACCAATTGGTACAATCATTATAAATGAGGAAAAGATTGAGCATATGAAGGATTGTTTGGATCCACAATCAGTGCCCATGAAAGTAACATCAAACAGCACCTTGCACTGGGTAAATCTGCTGCACAAGACCTTTTTAAAGCATTGAACAGCAAGAACAATACTTTGAGGGCTAAGGTGTGCCTGACATAGGTCATGGTATTTTCAATCACTTCATGCATGTGAAAGTTGGACATTGGATAAAGATCAGAGATGAATCAATGTATTCCAATTGTGTGCTGGCAAAGAATATATACAGCACCATGGATTGCCAAAAAAATAAGTAGCTCTGTCTTGGCAGAAGTACAGCTAAAACGGTCCTTAAAGGCAAGGATGGTTAGATTTTGTCTCACATACTTCAGACATACTATCAGTCCCTGGAAAAGGACATTATGATAGTTAGGTTTTCTGTACCAACATGGCTCCTGTAGGAACACGTGGGTGGATTTAGCCTGTCAATCAGGTCTCAGCTTATCTTAGCTACTGAGATAAATGGCTTTCTGAGGCCCACCTCCCTCTATCTTTCTCCCTGATGATTGGACCAGCATGTTGCTGCCTCAGCTAGTTCTTTGCCCCAACCATGTGCTGCACTACTTGTGGGTGAGGCCAACCATAGATGATGTTGCCTTGCCATGCATGGCTAGAGTTTGAGGCTCCATTGGGACCTGCTGGATTACCTGTTGGGCTACTGGCCTCTGCTACACCTTGACTTCTCATCTTCCTGCAGTTGCTGCCCCACCCTGCTGTGTCTGCTGCCTGGGGGCCCACTCTGCTTGTCTTGCCTGAGGGCAGATTCTGCTGTCTGCTTCCTTGACCTTGGACCAGCAGCCAACATGCATTGAAGGACCTTTAGTATATTAACTGTCCCTTGAAAGTGAGTTGAACTGAGCCCTCTGTACTGTTGTGTGGACTAATTTGCAGTTGTATTCCTTCTCACTAGGTATGTTTTATCTATGAATATATATATATTCATAAATGTCATGAATCTATTATTCATAAGTGTCATGAATATATTATGAATGTATATTCATAAGTGTCATGGTTTTGTTTCTCTAGAGAACCCTGCCTAACACAGACATCATAGTTGATAAATGCAGCCAAAAAAGAGGAACACCCTCAACAAGGTGGACTGACACTGACTACAACAATGGGCTCAAACATAAAAACAATTGTGAGGATGTGCTGAACTGGGTGGTGTCTCCTTCTGTTGTACGTAGGGCTGCTATGAGTTGGAAGTGACTTGATGGTACCTAAGAACAACCACAACATACTGCCTCCTCAATTTCATAGTACACTCGTTCTCTAATTGTATCCTAACATAAACTATGCAAAATAATTAAATTTGCTTTGTAATTTAGATTTTGGGTTTGTTTTCAGACTTTGTGACTGTATTAGGGATACACACACACACGTATGTACATATATATTTGTGTGTATACTGCTAACCACAAGATCAACCGTTCAAAAACTACCAGGTGCTCCACGTCCAACAGAGAAAGATTAGGCATTCTACTTCTGTAAAAAGTGACAGTGTTGGAAACCCACAGGGGCAGTTCTACCCTGTCTTATATAGTCCTTATGAGTTGGAACCAATTCAGTGGCAGTGAGCATGAATTTACACACACACACACACACACACACACACACACATGCTCACATAGCTCTTGAAGTAGGAATTTAAAGCTGAGTTAATACTTTTCTTCATTGTTATTTGAAACAGCTGACACACCCCATGCCAAAGACCTCGTGCTCTATTTTCACTGCTAATCCTATTACAATAGATTCTTGGTCATCCAAGGGGATACTTCACTAATCATTTAGCCACTCTATATCAGGGACTACTAATGCCATAACCACTGACCATGGAATCAGGAACACCTTTAAGTTGTATGGGATCAGACAACCAATTCCCATTGTTAGGTTCTGACCTCTCTCCACTACAAAACCATTTGATAGTGAAAACTCCGCGTAGTGAGAGAAAGACAATCACCACACATGCTCTGGGATAAGGGGTTTCCTATAAGGACTGTGGGAGAAGCGGTAGGAGAGGTTTACAGCTGCAGCCAAAGGATTGGAGAAACATTCATTAATGATTCTGGCTTGAAGCACTGCAGCAGATGGAAAAAACAGAACTTGTGGAAAAAATAAAAGAAGCCAGAGCTGTGAGGAGGCTGGAAACCTGCCATTTATGGGCTATCTGTTGGACTGCTAACTGCAAGTTTACGCGTTTGAAACCACTTGCTGCTGTGTGGGAGAAACACAAGGCTTTCTACTTTTCTACAGCTGTCTAGTCTTAGAAAGCCACGGAGCGGTTCTGCCGTCTCACAGGCCAACTCCTAGTGGGGTGGAGTCCATGGCAGTGAGCTTTGGTTTTGAGTTTGACCTTGAAGCAGGAATTTATAGAGAAGTCCGAGAAGCTACTGGGTTTGGCTCTCCTACTTAAAGCAGGAACATGTGGAGACATCTGAGAAGCAAAAAACCTGACCTAACCTCCCAAGAGAAGTCTGTGAAGGTTCCAAAACCTCCTGGGACTGCAGCCTTCTTTCTCTGCCTTTCTAATCCAGTGTGTGTTGGACTCACTGGCAAGCTGCAACTTGGAACCGTAAGGGAAGGGGATTCTGGAAAGTGTTACTTTGGCTTCTTTTTTTTTCAACGAAGAGCAAATGTTACAGGAGGTGGTATTAATGAGAAATTGGCAACCAACAATTCAGCATAGCAACTATACCTTTGTTCTTTTTAAAAAAACATTTTTTATTGGGGGTTCTTATGGCTCTTATCACAAGCAACTATACTTTGGATTTCAAGAAATGAACCCAATTCAAATTGCCTAAATGCTTAAGAACATTGAGTGAGTCATGTGGCCATTAAATCTAGTAGTAGAGATAGCCGACCGGGTGGTAGAGATGGCTGCAGGTGGAAATTGACCTGGTAGATCAGGGAGGGGGAGGGGGATGAGGACCTCATATCCTGTTCCCCACGACCCAGCAACTCTCCTTTGCTCTTTTCTCCAGACATCTTACTGTTGAAAAATGACTGCTAGTAATCCACTGAGATCTATGGTTTCCTGTTTAGGATCAGTGGGCAGGGAGGCTCTAATGTCCAAGAGAAGTCTTCTCATGTGATTGGCCACCTTAGCAGCTGTGCCCTTCCCTGAATTAACTGATGTGACAATGGGTGGCAGTTTACTCTGATTAGCTGACTCACTGTTCTCTAGCCCCACCCTACTGGCTTGCCCCGATGTTATTGATAAGAGAGAGGAAAATCAAAGCGAGGGACTCAAGATGGCAAGTATCTTAAAACCCAAGTCAGACTCACTCTTATTGGGCTGATTCTGATTCATTCTGTCCTTTAGGACAGAGGAGAACTGCCTGTGGTGGCAAGATTTTATGTCACCTTTTTGACCTGTGGGAAAGGGTCCAACCTATCACATCAGCCTGGTGACGCCTTCTTGGGGGTGTGGCCTATTTATAAGCGCAATACTGAGGAGAACTGACCTCCTCTTCTTGCTGGTCTTTGCTTTCCTGCTTGTTTGGATTCTGCAGCCAAGGCCAATGGCACAGGTGGCCTGCCATCCCTGGGAGCTCGCAGCACCCTGCCATATTTCTGCCCACCTTGGATCCGCACAACTCTGCACCCACCGGTCTGAGGATCTCCCCACTTCTTGGTTTGCCTTCTGATTTCCTCAGCTGGCAGCAGTGTGAATTTAGTGGGAGTATCAGCTAGCATCTGACCCATGGACTTGAGTTGGACTGGCCTGGGAGCCCTCCTTAATACAAAAAGGCAGCCTCGGTGGCTTTCTTTCTTTTTTTTTTTTTTTTTTTAACATTTTATTAGGGGCTCATACAACTGTTATCCCAATCCATACACACATCAATTGTGTAAAGCGCATTTGTACATCGTTTCTCAAAACATTTTCTCTCCATTTAAACCCCCGATATTAGGTCCTCATTTTTCCCCTCCCTCCCCGCTTCCCCCTCCCGCATGAGCCCTTGATAGTTTATAAATGGGTATTTTGTCATATCTTGCCCTGTCCGACGTCCCCCTTCATCCACCCTCTGGTTGTCTGTCGGTGGCTTTCTTTCTTGATATAAAATTATTTCTTATACATATATAAGTGTACCTGGTTTCGTTTCTCTAAAAACCCAGCCTAACACACTGTTCTCTGTGGGTTTCCATGGCGTAATATTTACTGGAGCCGACTCCCTCATTCTTCCCTTGGGGAGAGACTGGTGGGTTTGCACTTCTGAGCCTCCCAATAGTGGGAACTCACTATCCCGCCTGGGCTACAGTCGCTATACTATGGAGTATATAAACAGATTAAAATAAAAATATCCTTCCAACTATAGCCAGAGAATCCCTGGGTGCCCCAAACAGTCTAGGTTGCTTTGGGGGCAAAAGGTTTAGAGTTTGGGCCCACCCACAAATGTGTCAGAAAAAAAGGCCTGGCAAACTGCGTGTGAAAAGTCACAGCCAAGAAACCCAAACCCTACGGCGGGCGCGCGGTGCTCTGGAACCCATGGGTTTCGATGGGTTGGAATGGGTCGGGTGGGTTTTTATGGTCGTCGTCGTCGTCTTGGTTTCCTATGTCCAGAAGGACTGTTTGGTTAGGAGTCAGTATTTTTAAAGTGTGACTTTTTAGCGACGGTACTGAGGTCTGATGGCTCGAGGACTCTGGCCTCGGAATAAAGAAGGGACTACTCTGGTTTGGGATGAGACTATCAAATAACTCAGGATCCCTGCCTGCAACACAGAAAACGGTTCCAAATCGGTCTAGGGCAGAAACACTTGCCCCCCAATTTTTTTTTCTTTTTTTGCCAAAAAGAAATAAATCAAACCCACTGTTATCGATTAAATTCTGACCCACAGAATCCTATGTAGGGCTTCCAACATTAAAATCTTTAAGGAGCAAATAATCTCTTCTTCACCCATCGGAATGGTTGGTGGATTTGAATTAACCTTGAAGTTAATAGTCCAACACTTACCCGATAGTGTCACCTGGGCGTCTAAATTTTCAATATTTGTTAGTTGACCCTCAACTAGAAGGCTACTTTTATTTCAACAATTATTCCCTTAAATTTGTTCTTGTAAATTAAATGGTTCGATTATAAAATTAAAAATACCGAAGTGTATTATGAAGGAGAGTGTGGTAGTTATATAATCTTGTGTCAACTTGAAGGTATAAGATTGAAGGCGTGGGCTATGATAGTTAGGGTTTTTTTCGTGTGTGTTAACAAAGTTCTGCAGGAACATGTGGGTGGAGTTTGGCCTGTCAATCAGGCTGCAGCTTGATTGGAGTACTGAGATAAATGTCTCGCTGCTCGCTAAGGCCAGCCTCTTCCTCCTCCCTCGAGGTGGCCACACTCACTTTCTGTTTCGTTTTCCTGATGTTGAGACACTCGGAAAGCTG
>NW_022111369.1:36939056-36940197 GCF_000313985.2 Echinops telfairi
TGCTCCTTGGGAGAAAGATGAGGCTTTCTACTCCCATAAAGAGTTATAGTCTTAGAAACCCACAGGGGCAGTCCGACTCTGTCCTATAGAGTTGGTCAGTAGGCATTGATCACAGTGAGTAAGTGCATTAAGAAGCCAAAACTGACAGTGTTTGACCTATACCTTGTTAAATGCGGTTGAGTATGTCCCAACTCATAACAACCCTATGCACAACGGAACAAACACCATCCAGCTCTTTGCCATCCTCACAATTGTCTTTATGTTTGACCCCTTTGTTGTAGCCACTGTGTCAGTCCATGTCATCCAAGACTTTCCTTTTTAGTTATTTATTTGTTTTGGTGCCTTTTCACTTTACCAAGCATGATGCCCTTCCCCAGGGAATGGTCTCTCCTGACAACATGTTTCAAGAACATGAGAAGTCTCCTCATCCTTGCCTCCAAAGAGCATTCTGGCTGTACTTCTTCCAATACAGATGTTTGTTTTCTTGGCAGTCCATAGTACTTTCCATATTCTTTGCCAGAACCATAATCCAAATGCATTGATTCACATGCATGTGAGGCAATTGAAAAATACCATGGTTTGGGTCAGGTGCATCTTTGTCCTCAAAGTAACATCCGTGGTTTTTAAAAGAGGTCTTGTGCTGCAGATTTACCCAATAGAATGTGCCATTAGATCTCTGGACTGCTGCTTCCATTTGAATTGATTGTGGATCAAACCTAAACCTTGGACCCTGGGGAAAGAAAGCAGATCAGAATGTCCAAAATGCCAGAACTCAAATTCAAGTAAAAATATTGCACTTACTGCAGTGTGTTAGGTAGGAATATGAAAATCTTTGGGAAATCTGTAGTGACAGTACTAACCACAATCTCTTATGAAACTTCAGAAAGAGGAGGAGAAGTGGGTGGAAGAACAAGATGAAACCTTATTTAATGAAAATGTTAGTCTGAATATTTATTAGAAATATTATCAATGATATCACGAAAGCATTTTTTAAAATAAATCTTTTTGTTGAGGTGTAGTATTAAATTAAAATGAGGAGGAGGGGGAGTGGGGTGAGGGGCCAGCCCCCACCCACTGCTTCTAATACTACCCACGGGTTCAGTAATACTACTTCTGGGTTCAGTAATGCACAATTGTACAG
>NW_022111369.1:36943050-36945736 GCF_000313985.2 Echinops telfairi
CAAAAATTCCAGGGAATTTATGCATATAGTAGCTTTTCACCTATGCCCATTGAAAGCACTTCTTGGAAGAAAGTGTCCTTCTAGAAAAATGAAATAACACCTTTATTGTAGATTTGCCTCTTGTCAGAAACCAAGTAGGAGAGGCTAAAACAGGGTTAGCCTATGGCAGTGGCCTTCGAACTCATCTCCGTTTGTTGTCTTAACCCGGTCCATGCTCCACACAGCAAGAATGGCCTATTTAAACTTTACGTGAGGGCCTGTAATCCTTCTGCTCAAAACAATATGATTTCCCATCACCTTTATTTTAAAACTCTTTATTATGACTTAGGTGAAGAGTTACAGAGATCTTCAGTTTTACATCCAACAATTGGTATAGTCTCTGATTCAACTCATCCATTTCAATCCCCTCAATGTACCATCAAATATCCCACTTTCTCCATGTTTCCTATTTCCACTCCTCCTTCTTTCCTAATCTTCTATCCATGGTGAACATTTCCCTTTGATCTGAAATAGCTGGCTATTCCAACATGGGGATGAACTCAGTTCTAGAATTGAAGGGTGACTAAGGACTCAGTATGGTCTTGGCATCTGACCAGTCTCTGACTAATAAGCCTGATCTTTTTTATGGCCTTGAGTTCTGTTGGACATCTTCCCACTCTGCCCAATATCTTCTAGTACAATCCTTTTCAGAGCAGTTGGTTGTGACAGCCAGAGCTACCTACTTCCTGTGATTTCTGAGTTGTGGAGACTGATGTGGTTCAACATTCGACTTTGATGAGTAGCGACTGGGATCTTAAAAATTCATGAACAACCACAAAAAGTGAATAATCAGCACAAGAATTTAAGTGCTAGCTATAGCCTACATGACCCTAGGTAACTTCACTCCCTTAGGTTTGATCTTGTATCATGCGTACCATCCCTGACTTCTATCCAGTCACACTGGCTTCCATCATTCAAGGCCAATCCTTGAAAAGTTCAGCCCTGACGACCTTATATAAAATAGTAAACATTCATTCTTTCTGGCACCTTCCTAGTTTTAGAGTTACCTAGACATATATTTATTGTTCCTTTCACCCACTAGTCATTTGGGTCACTTTAATATCCCCAGCATCAGAACAGTAACTATGCCATATATGCATTGGTTGAATATGGGTAAATCTAATCACAAATAATCCCAGTGTTTGTTTTGATGAATTAAGATATATGACACCACCTTGCATTGACTCCCAGTGAGTTTTATAGAGTGAGGGCTTGAAGTACTTGCTGATGACCCTTCAGTATGGACTAGAACTCAAGAAACCCAAATCCCAACATTGCACTAGGTAAAATCACTGCACAAGACCTCTTGAAACTATTGAGGAGCAAAGGTGTATTTTGAGGACCTGTATATATGAGGGGGTACCAAGGCAGAGCTTTCACAGTAAGTACTTTTCCCTGCAAGGGAAGCATGGAGCAAGTCACTCTGAGTGCACCCAGTGGAGGTGCCTTGGAAGGTTCTTTCTGGTCACAGTGAATTTTTTCATAAACGCAGTTTTGCTCAACCTTATTTTTTTTGTGATGGCTAATTTAAGAGAACAGTGTGCCACTGGGAGATTTTGTTTCCTACTTGGGAGAAATGCCACAGACAATATTGTGATGTTGAACACAGCTTATAAGGACAGCACGATGGGAAAAACTCAAGTGTATGCGTTATTTGTTTAAAAATAGGTGAAATGTTGACTGATGACAAACCTCGTTCTGGACGTTCATCAACTTCCTGAATGGACAAAAATGTCATCTCGTTGTACACTTGGAGTTCATTCCACCAAGTCAGACTGTTAATGAAGCTTTCAACTTAGAGGTTCTGAAAAGATTGTGTAACAGTTTATGACTAAAAAGGCCTGATTTGTGGCAGGCTAGCGGACTGGTTTTGCCAACACATTGTGCTTGGCTCACATAGCCATCTCAAGTGTGCCAGTTTTCAGCAAAAACAGCATGCCTTTCTTGCCCCACGCACTTTACTCACCTGACCCTGCTCTGTGCAACTCTTTTTGCGAATGAAGAGGGACATGGACAATTACCTGATGACTTAGAAGAGGTGAATGAAAAAAAGAGGTGTTGTTAATTACCCAAACAGATGAGTTTGGAAAGTGTTTCCAAGAATAGAATTGCAGATTTGACAAGTGTATTAAGTGTAATGAAGAGTATTTTGAAGGTAATGAAGTTGTTTTAAAATTTAAATATATAGCTTTTGGGGGGAAAAAACCTTTTGTGTACCCGCCCCCCCCCCCCCTGTACTTTGAGGTGGCCTGACCCAACCATGGTATTTTCACTTGCTTCATATGCATTGGACGTTGAATAAATGTTTAAAAAACGAGAAAACAAATTGCAAAACACCCCCTAGTCAGAAACCTTGGAACTATGATTGATGACATGTATATATCCTAATTAGCACAAGGACATAAAGAACAAAAAGCTCCAAAGCATTAAACTAAATCTTGCATGGGCGAACACAATTCCAAACCATTAACCGTTTAAAAGAATCGTGATAGGGTTTTGGATCTTCAAATTAAGGCAGCAAAGTAAAATGATTGGGTTCCTTGATATATTCAGGTTACCTGCTTCTTTTGCCGAAAAACTCTAGGAGAAAATCAGCCCCCCACCCCCAAATCTTAATTGGACAGCTAATCTTAAAAGGTAAATGACA
>NW_022111369.1:36946870-36959370 GCF_000313985.2 Echinops telfairi
AGGGGGCGAAGATCGACGCCAGTAAGAACGAGGAGGATGAAGGGTGAGTAAGGGGCGGCCCGGGAGAGTCAGGCCCAAGTAGTTCCCCCACCTCCTCCTTCCCTCCGCCATTAAGCCTCGTTCCCGCTTCTCCCCCGCCTGCCCACAGGCCCCGGTGCAGGCCCTGCACTCTCCCCGCTGCTGGCCGCGGGCTCCCGGCCTTCGTCTCCTTCGCCCGGCCTGCCGCCCCTCCCCCACCACACGCGTTTCCCCCTTAGCCGTCACCATGCTGCTCCCGGCCCGCCCTCCCGCGCCGCCCGTCTCCTCCCACCCAGTTACCCGCCGGGATTTTTTCCCGCCGTCGAGGCGTACTTTTTTTTTCTTCTTTCCTTAAAAAAAAAAAAATTCCCGTTTAACCTCCCCCTCGTTTTCTAGGCCCCGGCCATTTAAAAAAAAATGCGGACACTCATAAAAGGCTTTCTGCCTGTATTGCTAAGGATGAGCTGGCGCTTCGCACCATCCCGAGACGGTGCGATTTTTTAGAAGCACATGCTTTGGGGGCTGTCCCGAGCGCCCGCCACCGCCGCCCCCTCTCGCTCCGGCTCCAGGCCAGATGGATTTCTTTTTGCATTTTTGAAGTTTGGCTCTGTCGTACAACGCCTTAAGTGTCTAGGCCCCGCGATCGGGCCACGGACCAGATCGGGCCTGGTAAAATGCCTGGTGGCTCGCTCTGCAGGCTTTAGTGAAGTTTCTGGGCGGCGGGGCCCGCTCCTGACCGGCCTGCCCTGCCCCCACCCTGCTGTCTGTATTCTCCCCGCGCACCCTTTTCGCGCCCTCAGTTATTGGGCTCCCCAGACCCTAGTTTTGTTTGGTGCGTGTGTGGCCCCCGGTGACTAGGATCCATTTTGGTCCCGATTCTTCTCCTCGCTTTCTCAACCCACTGTAAGGCCTTCCCGCCCGCTTTTACAAAATGAATGAAAAGCACCCTATTGTGCTGAGAGATGTGGGGGTTTTTTGGGGTGTGTGTGTAGCTTTTTAAGTAATCATTCGCTTTCTCCATCCGGAGTAACACTTGCATATAATGCTGAAAGCTGCGTTTAGAATATTAAAATGCAGCATTTGGGAGTGAGACTGTAATACTGGAGTTAGTAGGAGCGACTTAATCGGGGTCTTTCTTGCGTGTTCTTAACAATTTCCAGTTACTGAAGTTGGCCTTGGGTTAACGCTTCTGCACCTATTTGTAACGGGGCAGAGAGTTGTCCCCCCCCCCCACCTCCACCACACTACCTAACCAGATAGATAGTGGTGGGAGGTAAAAGCAATGAAATGTCGCTCTAATCCAGTATTAGAAAACAGCTATATTCTTTGAAAAAGAGAGTACAAGATTTGGAGGGGGAGGAAGAAGCGTTTGAGAAGAGTTTTGGAAATAGGATTTAATAATCCCAGCCCTGGCAGGTTCTTGTCAGGCTGTTTTGCTGATTGTGCTGGTTTGGGGGTGGTGGGAAGGGAAGTGGAGGTGGGAGGGAAAACTAGTTTTTCTTGGTTAAACAAAACAACTAATCTTGAGTTTTGTGAAATTCAAGGAAGGAATATTTTAAATACCTGGGAACGAACGAACTTTTTTTTTTTTTTTAAGCATCTTGGGTTTTGTTTCCTAAATACTCTCCTTTGGTCAAAGGCACCAAAGTGATTAATTGTAAACAGTGGGGCACGTTTTCTATTAGCCCCAGTTATCAAGTCACAAAGCAGTTCCCTTTATAATTACCTACAATAGAACTGAAGTGTAAATGAAGTAAAGTTTTTAACCCTAGCAATGTGAAAAACTAAAACTAGAATTTTGATTGGTTGCTGTACCGGTTGTTAATTCCCTAGCCATTCAAACTCCTCCCCACGACACACTGAAGCAGCGGCGGCACAGCGGGAAGAATGGTAAAACTTTTAAATTTTATTTCTGTTTTGTAAAGGTTTCAATGGCCATAACATATAGAGGGTTTGTGTTAGTTGCCCATTAATCCCCAGGAAATTCTAGACATTAGAGCAGCAGGATGTTTTGTTCCTGGGATATCAAATCTGTTTAGGCTTAGTCTTTGTAATCTTTGGGCAAAATTGATACTATTATGGTTTTTTATCTGTGCTAATGCATGTAATTTCGGTTTGGCCAATTTAAGCTAAGTATAATTAATAATTTTTATGTGGGGAATGAAACATTACTACAATTTCAGTATTGACTTACATCAAAACTTTGTCGGAATTCTAATTTTAATGCTAAAAGGTACTTGATAAAACGTGCTTAACGTGTCTTGCATGTTATTATACTAAGATTAAAAATTCTGTAAATGAAAAAGTATTGTGTCAATGTTAGAAATAAGACCTTTGAAATGGTATGGTATAATGAAAACTTGTTTATCCTCAATCATTTGTAAATAAAACTAATAGCAATTGGAGGAGAGCTGGTGTGGCTTTCTACTACAGTTCTTTCAGATTGTTCCTTTTCAGGGTCATTTGGCCTGGTATATTAGTTCTATTAGGTTGACTACTATATATATATTGGAATATTAGGTTGACTAGTGTACACAATTGCATGACTCCTCTTGAAGGGGCTGGTAGGTTGAGTATTGTTTTTTTTTTGTCCCGCCCTAAATGTCCATTTTTCCACCTTTAGGAGCATATTTGAGTTTTCCAGGGGTTTGTATCCACCAGCACTGGAGTATGGAGGGCCACAGGTGAATAAGTAATTTGCAGATAGTTATTAATCCTAATGTAAACTACATTCTATCTTAAGAACCTAGTCAGAGTAAAATTTTAATCTTGAAAAATTTTACTTACTATTGTATTCTCATGGCAGTCTGTTCAGTGTTTTTGCTGGAAATACAGCAGACTAGATATAGGCATAGGGGAAAACAGGGAAGGGGGCACAGAGACTGGTCAGATTTTGACAAGATAAAATTAGATGAATTTAATCTATTTTACTATTGGGTGCTGTAGTGATGCAGTTTCACCAGTAGTTATGATGATAAACTAAATGAGCTTAAATTAAAACTATTTAAAAGCTATTACTATATATTTTATTATTAAATTGTAATTTCCTGTAATTTTGAATGCTCATAAACTTGGGTTTTTGAAGGTCATTGTTAAACTTTAGAATACTTAACAACCTACTTGATACTGTGTAATTTTATAGCTTTTTTGGAGGGTGACTTGATGTAAAGCAAACATAATTAATGAGCATGTTAAATGACGATTGACATCCACAGAAATTGTTTTTGCTGTTGTTCATTTGAGGTTAAGTATACTTAAAAACAATGTTCTCATTTGTGTAAGATCTATTACAGGTTTTCTAATGACTGCCTAAACACCCAGCCACATCATGTTCCCCTCAAGACCTTTAAATGTTTTTGGTGCTTCAGAACATGCTCCCATTCTGAATCGTAGCAGTTTAATAAAATGAGGGGTCTTCAAAAAGATCCCTGGAAAGGGTTGTATTCTCTTTTAGTTTCATTTTTTCCATGAGCTTTTTGAAATCTCAGTCATGAATAAGCCTGGTTGTGCTTTTTAAAAGAATTCTAACCTGAGAAAGTGAGTAAAGTTTTACCCTACAAATGTTTCACACATCAATTTATTAGATTTTTTCATGTAAGAGTGAACTAATTTTAGGAAGCGGGGGATGGTTCTATAGTTTAATGTAAGTATACCCCCTTTAATTTTTCCAGTTTAGCATTCATAGTTTTGCTTATAAGCATGGGTATTAACCCATTTGATTTCATAGTGCAGACTTGTTCTGTTCAGTAGTGTTTCTGCCCTTTGGGGGTAGGTACTTTAAAATTATTTTGTGTTTGGCAAATGAACGACATGCAATCTAACAAACTAGTGAGCAGAGGGTGTGTATAGAGAATTTAAAATATTAGATTAGTGGAGAACTAAACTATTTACTTTTACTTTTAGACACGGTTTTACATTGACTTGACTGAATTGTGTTAGAAAGGAAGGTAGGCCCATTTAATTAGCCAAAGAACAGCAATACTACATATGACAGTATAATTTTGGAACTGTCATTGTACAAATGTAATGGACCCACACGTGCTTTCAGTTTTTGTAATTTATATTCTAATGTTCATGGAGCAGTTCGAGTTCTCTAGGGCAATTCGTTTTTGCCAAACTTGATTTAGTAAAGGTGGGTGAAGAGTAAAGCTGAGACCATGAGAAGGGTCTTGGTTGTAGCATTCTCTGTAACTTTTAATAAGTTGCCAGTAGTAAACTATAGAAACCGCTCATGTAGGTCTTAGATGATGAACATGTAAGCCTTACATTGTAAGGGAAGAAGTTTAGTAAGACTTTTTTTTTCATGTTAAGACTATTTCAAATTCATATCTATCCTGAAAGATAAGAATATACTGGCCCTTTAGGTTTGTAAATGGAGAAAACTTACTAAGTTTTCTGAGGTACTTATGAGAAGGCTTCAAAAAATTAGTGGAAAAATCCCTTTTTCTCAAGAACCTTTTGTAGCCTCTTTGCATGCCTTAAACCTGGTGTTTTTCTCAAGCCATATGAATCATTTTGCATATTCATTTTTGATGTATGTTGTTAATACTGCCTAGACCTTCTGATGTCTCAGACCATACTAAGAACATTGAGTTAACAAATTTTGGATGACTAGTTGTAGGTTGCAGATGCTGGAACTTTCCCCCATTCCACTACAGGTTTTGCACTTCATATGTAATGTACATTCACAAATGGAGTAAAACATACCTTCTGTTAGTCCCAAGTTTGATTTGACTTTAGGCACGTTTTAATATTTTAGTAGCTAGGGCACTGAGCTGGATGTAGGAAGCATGGAATTTGTTTCTGTTACTTCTCTTTCAACAACAGTGTGGTCTCAGGTAATATAACATGTTTGTTAACTTGGTTTGTTGATTTATATGTGGGAAACAACGCTCATCATGGCAAGATTGACTACGTAGCCTGCTTTGATAGCTTGTGTGTGTTTATCAGGTACTCTAATAGTTGATGCTGTCTGTGATTTACTCCTGTGGAGTAAAGGTAAGCATGTTTCAGTCTCTGGAATATGACATATTGTACATTAGAGGTAGACATGTAAGAATATTTGCCAGAGGGTGGGGTGGGGGCTCATTATTTGCAAAGTTTCGCCAGTAATTTTAAGTCTGGAATTGTGCGCTGTAGAATCTTGCTTATCTAGATTTTAAACCATCACAAAGCCCAGATAGCGTAGAATTCCACTTAACACAGTCTTTACTACACCTAACACAACTTTTTAGTCCTGTTAAGTGAAATGACCCCCCCCCCAAAAAAATTGTCACCAAATATGAGGACTTCAAAAAGTTTGCGGGAAAAAGTTTGCGGGAAAAGTCCTTTCTTTTAGTTGCATTTCCCAAAAACTTATGAAAGTCCCCTTGCTGGCTAAAAAAAGCAGTATAACAGAGGATGTCGTGGAATGGATTGTCTATAATTTTCACTTAACGTTTATTGAAAAATATTGGGGTTTAAAGCGTTGCAGGAGCTAAAGTTTTGCAAAGGGATAAAAATTTGTAGTTTTAGACTTTAGCGCTAAATTGCTTTTCAATAAGAAACTGTTTGTAATTTTTAACCAGAACATTAACTGACAGATTGGTGAAACTCCATTCCCTAGCGCCTAGGTAACTCAAGTTTTACCTCATAAAACATTGAGTTTATTAAAGTAAAAATGAGAAAAGGTGTCATTGCTTCCTTATAATGAAACGTAGATGGGGAAATACTGGTTTAAGCACCTACAAGTTGATTCATTTAATAAACAAGACGCTATGGCTTAAACTTAGCTCACTCTTAGAGTAAATTAGGTTCATTTTAAAGTCTGGAGTAATGAGATTTAATATATTAGGCTAGAGGTATTAATTTTGCTTTGGAAATCTTATCCATTGCATATGTTAGTCTGGAATGAAAATAGGATTCCACAATTAACTTGAAAGTAGTGTCCTCTTTAATATATAAGAAAGTTTGTGGGGAGGGTAATTACTCTAGTGATGGGGAAATAATACTGGAATTTGAATTATGGGCTAAAGCAGCTTTTAAAAAACTATTGGCCATTTAATAGTTTCAAATAACTAAAAATTTTTGTTCATATTGTAGATGAAGTATTAAAAAACTTTTTTTTACCTGTTATTGGTATGTTTAAATGTCAACCTTATGTAATTTCTACACGTTTTAAAATCCCAGTCCTTGGTTGGTGTAAATAAGTTCTAAGCCACTAACCAAAATACTGGCCTTTTGAAACTACCCTTGGAAGGCAGGCATGGCCATCTGTTTCTGGAATGTAAAGACTTGAAAACTCGAGGGAACAGTTCTGTTCTGCACCATGGTTTCACCATGGGTCTGACTCCACTTCAGCTAACAACAGCACTCATGTGAAATTAAGTGAAAAGCAAATTCCAGTCTTGACCCTGATTATAGATGACTAGTGAAGTGAGCTAACGCTCAAAGACTGTAACTGAAGGAAATACACTGTTTTTTTAATTTGTTGGTAATATTTCATTATAGTTTATATCATTTTAGAATTTTAATATGAATAGTTGAAGCAATATCAAAAAGTATAAATATTACACGCATACGTCCCTTATAAAAGGTGACCGTGATTGGTCAATTATGGTAGATACCTGAAATGCGTTTATTGGGGTAACATTTTGTTGTAGTACTTAAACTGTCAGAACTTGCTATGAAACCATGATTAAGAGTTTGAGAAAGTGTTTCAGAGTTAAAGTATACTTTTTGTTTTTGATCTACATTCCAATTCCAAATGTGTGTGTTTTATCATTTTATCTTAAATAACAGGGCAATCATCCCTAAACCCTAGTGATATTAATTTTTAAAAAGCCCAATTCCAACTCAGTAGACCATAAAAAATACATTTCCTTGGTCGGAAGAAGCAGTCTTTAAATTGGTTCTTTTCTACCAACCAGTACTGTTCCATATGTATTTTTTCCATATTTTATGTTTTTTGAATTATTGCTTACTATTTCCATTAAGTACAATACAGATGATTCTTAAGTATAAATAAGTCTTCAAAATGAGCTTGGAAACTATATTTGAGAGACTTGGTAGCCTAATATCCAGTATTTATATATGTACATGGGTTATTTTAGCATTATATCTAGTTTATTTTAAACCCTTCACATTGAACAAAGTAATCTTTAGCTCTGTTTATAAAAATCTCTCCTTGATCCTTCCTCCTTAATGTTAGAAAATGTCATGTAACTCATCCATATAGCCTATTGACTTAAAAAAAAGAATAAATGAAAGCGTTGTTTGACAATATAACTTGTTGATTATTGTCAGGTGATTATGGTTATATTTTTTATTGAGCATTTAAGATGTGTCCTGCTCTGTTCTCTGCTCTTTTAATGCCATTTAATCCTCTGCAAGTAGTAGGATAAGCTATTCTTTGGAATTTGGTTTTTTATTCTCAAGATCTTACAGATAGTAAGTGGCAGAGCTGGGATTCAAACTGGCAATTTGGCTTAAATGCCCTCTATTAACCTTCCTTTCTCTAAAAGGTGACAAAGTAATGTCCCACAAAGCTGTCTAGATTCCTGAGTAGTACTGGATGGCTATTGAAATGTATAACTTACTGTTAACAGTAGTTAGGTAAGGCTAGTATTTTTTTTTTTTTTTTTGGTAAGGCTGGTATTTAAAAGCAAGGAGACTTCCATTATTGCTTAGGTGGTTGTAAGTGGAAGCCCTACATTTTAATGAGGAAAATTTGAATTACAACTAAGGGTCTAATATGCTTTAGGGTCCCATTTCTGGTGCTATTTGAGGAAAGTCTTCTGACAATTTTAACATGACTGTTCAGGATTTTTCTATTGGAAAACATGTACACCTCTTGCAGGGGTGACTTTGAAAGTCAGTCTTTGTGCTTAAGGACACAGGTAATTTGAATGGCATCCACAAATACTGTTTTTTCAGCATTCAGATGAAATATTTATATTGATACTATTTTATGCAATCTCATGATTTGAAGGGGTGCAGGTCAGAATACTGATGTTGTAGACAAGCTAAATAAGTTGCCATTTCACCAGAATCTAGATGAACAGGCATGATTCACAGCTACTTGTGTGGGTTACATTTTGGTAATCCTGCTAATTAGAGATGTGGATTTAATACATCCCATTTAGAAAGATAGTACAGAGTTGATAGTTTACCTGTGAATATCAGTTGTGGGGCAAATTTTATTAGAGAATGAAATAAAGCCATAGGATTTGGGGACTGCCAAAATAGATGTTAATTTATTCTAAAACAATAGCACTAAGTCTCTTGCCTAGAGATCATGCTTTTTCTTGACACATTGAGAAAGTTTAAAAGGGCAGCATGTGCCCCAAAGTAAAGGTAGAAGACTGAGAAGGGAGTAATAACCCTGATTATGGGAAATCCAGGGAGGAAATGAGGAAACCTGACAGATTGTAGGATTGCAACCAAAGTCTCAGTAATTTGGATGTGAATTGAATGGGAAACTAACTTCCTATGTAAGTTTACAAATGAAACACTAAGGTGGGGGCGGGATTTGCATTAATTAATTGCTCTGAATTCACATCAATGAAGTACATTCTGAAGTAGCATAATGTATCAGTGATGATTGACCCCCATAGTGTTAGATCATGATTATTAAGTAGTAAAAGTTAATCATGAAGTGGGCTATGGAAGGCAAGCAGTACTTTTAAGGAAGGTGGAACTTCCAGCTCTGAAATAATTAGTTCTTTGTTCTCTGTAAAGATGCAGAATAGCTGATACTTTACTATAGATTTTATTCCAGTTATTTCAGAGCCTGTTAACTTATGGGTTTTATATATTTATATATGCATATATACACATGTATATGTAATTGACCAGGATATTTAATATGTAGATAAATCAGGAAGGATAGCATTTTTGGTAAACCTTTTTAACTCTTAAGATTGGCATATGCAACATTTTAAGGTAAAAATGAAATAGACTATTAAAGGTGAGAGTTGTTAAAGCACTTTACTTAGTGCCAGCATGCTTATCTAATATTTACAAAATCTGGTATAACCTATGCTGGGGAAAACACTTGAGGCTTGTGAATAATAGTTTAGATATGCCTCATTCTCTGTGTTATAGTACTTTCACAAAATAAACATGGCTTTGGTTAAATAACAGTTCTGGGGAACAGATCAGACACAATTTTCAACTTTTAACTTTTTAAAATATGGCCTTAGTTATTTTGATTGGGCTAAAATAATTTCAGACCATCTTTGCTCAATTATTTATTTGAAAATTTTCTGTGATCAGAGATGTAATTTTATAACTTAAGTCTCAGTGGAAGTGGCTTCTATACTAGAACTTCTCATGGATATTGAGCACTCGAAGCCAATGCTTTATTGTAGTCATTTTTATTTCTGGTCTTTAAAAATACCAGTGGGCTCTTCACCTTTAAAGAGTAAATATTAGTAATGAACTTTTATCTGTAATGAAAAATATTCTTTGCCTTTAGATTAAAAGTTAGCTATATAAAGAAACATTAATATGGAATGAATATTTAGAAAGTGCTTTATTTGAATAAAAAGCATGTATTATGGAGAAAACAACCCATATCCCACAACATTGACAGTAAACATTAAAATAAACCTGCGTAGCATTATGGATGTATCGAATATAAAATAAAAACATGAAAATTTTACTTGAAAATTAAGTTTTTAAAATGGCACAGGTTAAGAATGCCTGTCCAAGTTGAAAATGTAACCTGAAATGGGAAGCAAAGAATATACCTAAAGTAATTCTTTGTCAATTTAAAGTACTGTTGTCATTAGAAGCAAAAACAAACTATAAAAAGATCAGTAACATGGCATTTGTGGGGAGAAGACTTAATTCCAGGACTGTTCTTTGGCTTATTGTAAGAGTGGGTATTAATGGCAATATCTTTAAATCCCACAAGATGGAGTAGTTCCCTAATGAAAGAAAGACTTTAATTTCTTTCTGGGAACTGGAAGTTAATACCAGCTCCTTCTCCTCAGATGAGATCCACCTCCCAGTTATGAAAATGAGAAAAAATGGAACAGGAATTTTATCATGGTGAACTTTTTCTTTAACTCAACAATTTCTGACAGTTTACCTTTGAAATTAAATTCTAAATCTGTCTCTTAAATTAAAAAGGTAGAATATATATATATATGTGTGTGTACATATATGTATGTCTTTCTTTTTTTTGGTAGGGGCCAGGCAGGATATAAAAAGCATTAAAAGAACTCGGATCTTAGCTATATGACTTGTTGCCACAAGTAATGATGATAAATAATAATTTACGTAATATTTCACCTTAAACTTTTTGTTTTTACTATGTACCTTTGGTCTTAGTTGCCACTCACTGCGAAGCCTATATGAAGCTAAAATTCTATATTTTGCTCCCGGTAACATTTAACTTATAATTTGAGAAAAACTTAAAATGAATGTCCAGCATTTGTACTTTGACAACATGTTATAAAAGTTAGCCTGTTGAAAGACTTATTATACTGCTCGCTTACTCTTCTCTACTGCAAGAGCAGCAGTGATATGTAAAACATTTTGGAATAGGATACTTCGGATGTGTGGTTATATAGGAAGAGTGACATTTTAATATGCTGCCCAGTTTTAAAAATGGTGCAGTTTTGAGGTGTGTTACTGATTTGGATAATATATAAGGCAAAGTTTTAATTTATTTTTAGCATTTTAATATTGCTTTTTGTCTTTGCAGGAAAATGTTTATAGGAGGCCTTAGCTGGGACACTACAAAGAAAGATCTGAAGGACTACTTCTCCAAATTTGGTGAAGTTGTAGACTGCACTCTGAAGTTAGATCCTATCACAGGGCGATCAAGGGGTTTTGGCTTTGTGCTATTTAAAGAGTCGGAGAGTGTAGATAAGGTAGTGTTTTATATATGTGTTTTGCTAAATCAGTAATACTTTAATATGTAATACAGTAAAAATGTGTGAAAGTTGGAACCTGTGTATATTGGAAAAGTGTCAGAGGAGAATAAGTATTTCTCCCTAAATGAGTGCTAGAAAGTGGTAACACTACACATCCTGTCAAAAGGAAGAACATTTTCATGACCATGATAAACGGAACAGTTCCATCGAGTTCCAGCTCTCACAGGTTTCACTGTATAAGGGGAGTTCAACAAGTTTGTGGAAAGAGAAGAATTTTTCCATAACCTTTTGAAACCCATTGGTATAACATATTGAAATGTGGATGGGTTGGTAACAGTGGATTTGCCCATTTTTTATGGTTCCCCTTCTGCAAGTCTAGGAAGGAAAAGCTTTATTAACCATAGACAGTTTTTATGATGGAAAAGTTGGACTCAAAAATTGTTTACTGAATATTGTTAGTGCAAGGCCTGGATGAATGAAAACTTATAAAAGCTTAGTTTAAAAGAAAGTGCTCTGGCAAATTCACAGAAAGACAGTGGAATTTGTAGGCGAGAAACTTAACCTGATCATTTTGGTCCTGGTTAAGGGAAGGTACCAACCACATTTGTGCAGCTGATGGACATCTTATAAGGCTCCTTAGTGGTGCAATGGTTAAGTGTATGGCTGCTTCCTGAATGGCTTACAGGTCAAACTTCCCAGTTACTGTGCCAGGAGAAAAATCTGGCAATGTGTTCTGTAGACATCACTAGCCTAAGAAACCCTGTGGAGGAAGTTGTATCTTCTCTGATTGCTCTGAGTCATAATTCACTTAATGGCAGAGTTTTCTGGGGTTGTGGTTATCTGAGCTCATTAGTTGTAAAGTTTGTGCTTGCCTCCTTTACGATCTGAACAACCTCAGATTTAGACACTGGTATATGTTAGTTCCTGTTATGCAAATAGTTAAAAGCATGATTAAGCGAAAAGTTGATATGAATTTCTCCAGAAACACCACTGAAGAGAGACTTGGTGATCTATTTCAGAAAGCCCATAGCCATAGAAAACCATGTGGCATGCAGTTCTACTCTGACACACACAGGGTATGCTGCCCCAAGTCAGAATTGGCAAGTGGTTTGGTGTTTGGTTTTATGTATTGGCCCACGTCATATCACCACATGACAGTTTAATTTTGAGTCAGTCATTATATACCTGGTATAATCTGTACTTAACTAATAATTTTTAAGTAAGTTTTCTGTGAACTCTAGTTAAGAAAAGCATTTAAAATGAAAAACTTCAATTTCTTTAGGTCATGGATCAGAAAGAACATAAATTGAATGGGAAAGTGATTGACCCTAAAAGGGCCAAAGCCATGAAAACAAAAGAACCTGTTAAAAAAATTTTTGTTGGTGGCCTTTCTCCAGATACACCTGAAGAGAAAATAAGGGAGTACTTTGGTGGTTTTGGTGAGGTATGTGTTAATGTTTTGATCTGGTTTATATCAAAATTAGTGTGAATGTAATTGTCAAATTACATAGACTAAAATTTGTGGGTTTTTCAAAGCTGTTGAAAGTTTGAGCAGTTTATCTTTGAATAAGGAATATTGTGAATACTTGATTAATAGATGCCTTCTCATTGAGCATC
>NW_022111369.1:36964412-36967432 GCF_000313985.2 Echinops telfairi
GCTTTGGGTTTAGAACCATAAATTGTCCGAGTCATTTTACAGAAGTGTTGCTGAGAAGTCTAGTTAATGAGCTTTAGAATTCAGCTGGGATTGTTTCATTTTCTCATCATTTGTTAAGTGCTAGGAGTTAATAACGAAGCTGGAAGATTCTTGGTATACATTATTAGTGTTCAGGGAATTGGTAACCTTCAATTTGGCATGTTTATGACGCAAAGGAATGCTAATACATACTTTGGCAGTTTAACACTTGTTCAGTCCTTAAATCAGATTGTTGAATAGAATTGTTAAAATGAGAAATGGTGTAATTTTATGACAGTGAAGTGACTAAGGTACATTTTAATTTTGCATCTTGGTGTTAGGCTAAGTTGTAGTAAGTCAGCATTATGACTTCCAACAGGGCAAGTAGTTCAGTGAGCAAAAATTAAAAGAGCCAAATTTGTATGATGGACTTCTAACTCTGGCCTACAGTCTGTCATCGAAGTGTATAGACAGTTGGTTATGCACCAGGTGGCTTAAACAAATTGGTGGGGTGAAAAGATTTCATCAGAACTTTGAAGGCACCTGTGGTGTTTCATGCCTGTTTGTTCACTACCACAGGAAGTGCTAAAGTAGTACCTGTACAACCTAAATAATCACCCTTTCCAGAGTGTGCTGGCTATATAATTTGGTTTGAGATTAATTTTCTTATGTTTTCTCATGATGCTTATAATTGTTCCACATTTGAAATGCTTGTAAATCTTAGTTGGATTATAATATATGAAGCTTGTTAGAAGTAGCTAATGCAAAGTTAACCTATTTTGATTTTTGTTACAGTGCTAAGATACTATCCCAGATTTTGAATAGTTGCAGAAAACAAGTAAAAACTAAAGCACTTGGATTTAATTTTTTGCGTCCTCTTCCCCCCCCCAGTAATTTAATGTTTTCTAAGATGAGGGGGAAAGACGACATGGGGATCTTAAAACAAAAATCATCCAATGGAAACGGTGTCGACATAGCCCTGTGCCATTTTATGGTCGGCAGGAGGTATGGCTGACTCCCAGGCACTAATCACTATTTAAATTTTGGGGTGGTTTTCTCTTACGATCAAGTTAGAGCTGAAAAAAGCTGCCAAGGTACAGAAGCTCCTATCTAATTCACATGTTCTCAGAGTTATAATCGGTCACCTTTGGTTTCTTTTTAATCCAATTTATTTCTAGACTCAGAATTGGAAATGTGTCCATAACAATCTTATTTGGAGAGGTGATCAGCTTCATAGTTTAAACCAGCAGTTCTCAACCTATGGGTGGGTTGTAGCCCCTTTGGGGGTTGAATGCCCCTTTCACAGGGTCACCTGATTCATCACAGTAGCAAAATTACAGTTAAGTAGCAATGAAAATAATTTTATGGTTGGGAGGTCACAACATGAACTGTACTGTAAAGGGTCGCGGCTTGAAGGTTGAGAGCCACTGGGCTGTCTTAGAATTTATCATTTGTCTTTCAAGTTAGACACTGACTTGAACACTCACTCGGGTTCTAATTTATAGTAGCATTGAGATACCTTGTAACTGGGTTAGTGTGGCTAGCTACACAATTTTGGTTGCTAGTTGAGCACTAACTGTTCACTACAATAAAACGTGTTAAAGTACCTGTACAACCTAAATAATCTGACCCTTTGCAGAGAGTGCTGGAAGATACGTGATGCACTTCTGGTTCTTGAGCTTTCATATGGGATCGTTTCCCTTCAAATCCATAGGTTTTTCCACCACCGGTGTTTGCAGATGTGAGATTGTCTTGGTTAGGTTAATTGCATTTTTTGTGTGTTGGGTATTCTTGACTTTAATTCTGTCAGCTTGCTCTTTTCTGTGGCCCTCTAACTGAATGGTGTCCTTGCTTCTCCCCCTGGTTTAGCACCTCTTGACATCAGTTTCCTGTTTTCTGGAATTACTAATTTGAGTGTGATCTCAACATCGTTCCCTATTTCTTCACCCCAGTGAGTGTTAACACTTGTTGGCACAACGTTTCAAATACCAACACATTTGTAATTTCTAGGAGTTCCCCCTACTCAATCTGTTAGAAGTAGCAGTCTATTCTTACATGACTACTGTTTTTTTCTCATTACTGATTCTTAATCCCTATGTATATAGATAGGGTTGCAATGAGTCCATTGACTATGCCAGCCAGGTTTCTGTTTTTTTCCTTTTGTATATTTTCAGTTTGTTTCCTTCAAATACTTTTATCTCTTGTTGCTTTTGGTGTGTGATTTTTTTGAGTGGAATTGGGAGGGACTTTTCAACTGTCGGATCACTGTTGGGTAATGTAGCTGCACTATTTTACTAAGGAACTCTGACAAATCCTTGGAGTTTGGCCACCCCCATTCCTTCACCCAAGCTGGTTTGATTCCCCAGAGAAGGCTACTCCTGCCTGAAAATAAACCTAGCTGTTACTGTTGAGCTCCTACAGAAGGAGCTGCTCTGGATTTGTGGACTCAGTGACCCTATAGGATGGCAGAAACTGCCCTGGGAGTTCCAGAGGCGTTACAGGAGTAAAAAGCTCTGGTTTTCTCGCATGGAGTGGTCACACTATATGTCGTTTCCACACAACACTACTCAAACCTCATGAGAGACCAAATCTCCAGTCTTGCGCCTCAGTGGCCTAGATAGGTACAGAGGATCTGGGTTTTTGTTTTTTTAAAAAATAATTTTATTAGGGGCTCATACAACTCATCACAATCCATACATCAATTGTGTAAAGTGTATTTGTACATTCATTGCCTTCATCATTCTCAAAACATTTTTTCTCCACTTAAACCGGATCTGGGGTTTTAACTGTAAAATAGATCTTCAAACCTTAGCCCCACTACCTATTTAGGATGATAATTTCTAAACCTTTGGGAGGGTTTGGTGTAATCCTGTATTTTCAATGCTGACAGATTGCTAATTTTCTGAGGTGCTTTATTCATAAGCTTCGTAGCTTTGGAAATTTTATTACTGGTTTTTATCTTTTAAGATTTTATGCCCTCTTCCCTTTAAAAAATTGCTATG
>NW_022111369.1:36967532-36971656 GCF_000313985.2 Echinops telfairi
CAGTTTATTTTTGTAGTGGTGGTGGGAGGGTCAAGGGCTTAAAAAGGCAGGAGATAAAATACTTCAAAGTAGCTCTGGTAATTTGGTCACCAAAGTTTGTAAAGATGCTCAGTTACTACTACATAGGAACCCTTAGGTATATTTGATCTCAGTATATTAACTTATGTAGAATTCTGGGCTCAAGTTTTCGCAAGTATATGAGCATTGTAGGTTTTTAATATGTTCACCCTGGGCTCCGTGATGGAAGTGTCGGGCTGCTGACCAAAATGTGGGTGGTGTGAACCCACCATGCTCTGCCAGACAGATGAGGCCCCGCTCCAATACGAGTTAAAACCTTAGAAAGCCACAGGGCAGCTCAGCACTGGCCTGTTGGGTGATTGAATCAACTGGATGGCACTTTAGTGGTGGGGGAGGCTTGTTAGGTCTGTTATTAGGTGAGTTATCAAGTCAGTCTGCCTGAGGATTTCCTTTTTTCTTTAGATTTAAAAAATTTTATTAATTGGGAGTTCATAAATCATCCCATAATTCAATCATGTCAAGCAGAATTGTACAACTGCCACAATCAACTTCCAAACATTTTTTCTTCCTGAATTCTTTGACATCATCCCCTTTACCCCACCTCCCAGACCCCACTGTAAACCACCCCCACTCTACTTGCTGTCCCTGTAGGTTTATCCATCTTGGCTTTCAAATACCAAAACAAAAACCACAACTTCATGAGGGTGACCTCCAATGACAATTCTGAGAATACACCCTCATGAACAAACAAAAATACAGGAAATGTTGAAAACCAGATCAGGTTCAGCATGCCTCACGGGGGGTGGGGGTAGGGGCCCATCAACAAGGTTTTAACTGTTCAAGTCAGGTTTATCCCTGTGATCCGTACTCATCTCCCCAATGCACTCCAGTAACCACTTTCCTCCTAGCCCTCCACTGGCCAGGGTCCACTGGAGGCTTCCTTTCTGTGTAGTTCGCTGTCATGCATAGCTTTCTGAAACGGTTCTCACACTTTAGGCTCTGGTACTAATCCCTTCTATGACTTTGGATCATATTTACAATCTGTTGACTGATGATGTGCTTCTTACTCAGGTTCTTGGTCTTTCTTAAGCGTCAATGTGTACGTTTAGGTGCCAGGGGCTTGGTTCTGGCTCGGTGACCCACTGTACAACAGAACGAAACACTGCCTGGTCCTGTGCCATCCTCACAATTACGTGTTGAGCCCATTGTTTCAACCACTGTCAGTCCGTCTTGTTGAGACCTTTGTCTTTTCACTTCTACCTTAGCAAGCATGATGTTCTCTAGGGAAAGATCTCTCCTGACATGTTCAAAATATGTAGGATGAAGCCCTACTATCCTTGTCTCCAAGGAGCTTTCTGACTACTTCTAAAACAGATTTGCTTGTTTTTTGCAGTCCATGGTACTTTCAATATTCTTCACCAGCACTGTAGTCTGATGCATTGTTTCTTCAGTCTTTTTTAGTCAGTGTCCAACTTTTCATATGCATAGGAGGCAATTGAAAATACCATGACTTGGATCAGGCACACCTTAGTCTTCATTCAAAGTAACATCTTTGCTTTTCAACATTAAATAGGCCCTGTGTAGCCTAGTACCTTTACTTCACTGGGGTGATGATGGCCTTAGTTGTGCACAAGAGTGTACAAGTTGGGATTTAAAGAGTTTGTGGAAATTTTTCATCTTTTAATTTCACTTTCTATGAATTTTTCGAAGCTCTCCTCCTTGGACCAGCTGTCCAGGGGCTAATTCTAAGAACAATGTAGTTAGGACCTTGAAGTGTTCGTGAAACCAGAAGAACTGAACCAAACTGTCCCAACAATACAGGAAGAGCTTCAACATGTTTGTGGAAGAATAGAGTGGAAAGATAGTGTAGTTTTTCCACACCTTTTTTGAAGCTCCCTCAATTTGCGTTGATCCTGAAATACATAGTTATTTTGTTTGGGGTCCTTTAAATCCGAGATGTCAAAATCTAGATCCTTGCATTGAAAACACACAAAGTATAATTTTAATAGTATAATTTATCAATGTATCAACATTTACCAATGATCCCAGCTACTCAGAAAGTAATTTTTTCAGGTTGAGTGTATTTCATTACTAGCCATATTTTGAGAGCCTCTCCAGATGAATATACAGCCGTGCCAATTCACTCTGCCCTGGCTGTTCTTTACTATTATCCCCCTCTAAAATGTGGGAAATTGGAGATGGGTTAATTTTGGTGGTTGGCCTTTCAAAAAGACCTGCACCCATCTATGTCAGAATCGCTCAACTAATCAGAATGTACTGATGTTTTTACCTGGGTTTTTATTTCCCATACCCCAACTGAGCTGTACCAGTTTTCAGAACCATTGCTTTCAGATACAGGGAGAGTTAAAAGTGCTGTTTCATAATGCATTTTTGTTACTTTTATGAATTAAGCTTAGGAAGGGTTCACGTTTCCTAAAACAACACTAATGATGCATTTTATTCATGGACCTGACATCTACTTTGATGCAAAAATGAATTCTAAATAAGTGCAATATGAGAGGAATAGTGGTGGGCCAAGTGGGGGATGGGAAGCTATGACAACAGCTTCAGGCTGGGCCCAGGGTGACCTCATTATTTTATTCTCAACAAAAATGCACTCCCTTATGATCTGCATCTTGTCCGGTTCTCCTTTTGGATTGCTACTGATTTATAAAGTCATCCCTTCTATCATAAATTGATCATCAACAACTTTGAAAACAACGTTGCTGTTGTTTTCTTGTGTTGACCTAGTTCTACAATTGCCCTGAGCAAAAGATCATCAAGGCAAGTTGTGATTCCAGCAGCCTCTCATTGGGAACAGCTGTTCCCAATGTAGCCTTGGGCAAAGTGTATGGGGTCTAGAGGAATGGCGTCGTTGAGAAAGGCTGAGCAGTGAGTAAGTACTGTGAAATGGTAGTTTCACTCAGCGCCGTACAAGCGGGGGCACGGGTGGGAAGGACCAACAACAATGTGGATGAAATTTTTCAAAGGAATGAAATGCTAAAACAAAGTGTTCTTGTTACAGCTGTCCAAATTAGTGCTAATGACTGGAAGAAACTGAAGAGATCTGTTAATACCAGTACCTAAGTCGTGTGATGTTTAAAATGTCATGAAAGCTATACTTTGAATAAGCACTTGAGCAATGAAATTATTTAGTTACCTAGTGTATGGATGGACTTGAATTACACAGGCCTAATTACATTTTATTAAAAGCACTTGACAGTCTCAGACTGGTACGGTGGAATCTTAAAAATTGGAAGATGGCTACTGTAGTGTAGTTGGTTAAAGAGTAATGAAATATTCAATAGAAATACTCAGAAACTTGTAAATTGCTTCTGCAATCAATATATAAAGCATGTTAATACTAATCAATTAGTTTTCTGTATGAAGACCCATCAGCATGTATGTTGATAGCTTTTTTAAAAGCACCTGATTTTTAACTAACAGAATGTTCTCTCGTCATTTAACATCTCTAAGACATTCTCCCCAAGCAAATTCTGTTGGAATCAGGTGTTTCCAGTTCTAGAAGCCTGTTTCTAGAATCTTCATATGAAGTTTATAGCGGGCTTTAATGGGGTTTCACTTTGCAGTAAATTTTATTTTCTGAAAGCTTACTGATGTCCAGATTATAATGTAGTGCTTTTGTCTTAAAATTAAACTCTTATAGCACGCATGCATATTTTGCACTCTTTTCCTTTTTTTTTAAAGTTAAGTTTCTCCCCTCTTGGATGAATACTTATTTTCTTAATTGAAAAGGTAAGGCAACTACTATTAATGTTTAAAATGGCAAAAGAATTTTAACAGTGGGATTCTTGTGAAAGCTAAATACCGTGTTAATGAGTCAACTTTTATTACAAATAAAGTAGCTGGTGAAAGGAAAAAGAATGATTTCTAGTTTTCTCCAACATATCAATAAGGAAGGGTCTTGAAGGGAAGATTCTGTATGGGGATGTTTTATTTGTCTGTCTATCTATCTATCTATCTATCTATCTATCTATCTATCTATCTATCTATCTATCTATAAGGAAGGGTCTTAAAGGGAAGAAGATTCTGCATGGGGATGTTTTATTTATGTCTATATCTATCTATCTATCTATCTATCTATC
>NW_022111369.1:36971756-36979390 GCF_000313985.2 Echinops telfairi
ATCTATCTATCTATCTATCTATCTATCTATCTATCTCAGTTAGGCCTGCTTTCAAACATGGGGAGACTGAAAATTGCTGATAGGTATTGTACAGAGACTGACTTAAGTTTTCAGAAAATGGCAAACAGAATGGAAATGTCTATAATAGTAATAACCAACATACACCAAATGGTAATGTAATTACTGGGAAAGCTTAACAATATTTTATTTCATTTCCTACTTTTGTATCCCTTGAGGATTTTTCAAAGAATGTGAACCACTCATTTCTGGTCTGTAGAGAGGGGCTGCTATTACAGTGTGGAGCTGAGCTGACTTGCTTCCCCCCAAATGGCCTCTTTGTCTATGACCGCTTGCGATTTGCCGCTTCTAAAAATGAGGGTTCATAATTAAATAATTAGTTTTTGTTCTCATTTATGCCTCTTTAGCACAATAGGGGCAACTTCATTCTCGAATTTTTCTCGAGTTTTCATAATAAGTTAAAGTAATCCTTTTCAGGTTAAGATGTGTGAGACATTCTATTTGGCAGATTTAAAAAACATAGTGTAGTACATTCGATTAAATGCATTATTTTAAGTGAATGGTTCTGAGCCCTAGATCTATCATTTGATAACCCTGTGACATTGGGCAGATTTAAACTAATATCTCCAAAATTCAGTTTCTCAAACTAAAATGGTAAGACTTCAGATATGAACAATAAATGATAGACATGTAAAATGCTTTTAGGTCAGTAGTCCTCAACTTCATTCTGGATTTATACACACTTGCCCTGTACCAGACTGAAGTAGAATCTTCAGGGAGTGGAGCCCAGGCATCTGTATTAAGATGTTGACGGTTGAAAACCAAAGTATCACATTTGTTGCTATGACCATGTTTAAGAGGCTATGGAAGTCATGCATATAAGAACCAATTGTTAACTGCCTCTGTGTGCTGGGCCAGCTGAAGTATTATGTGACTTGTGGAGAGTAGATATCAAAAACTCACTGCCATTGGGTTAAATTCCAGCTCACAGTGACCCTATAGGACAGGTTAGAACTACACCTATGTGTATGAGACTGTAAGGGAGTAGAAAGCCTCCTTTTTCTCTTGCAGGGATATTCTGTTAGTAAAGTTGCTTAAGCAAGCCACTATAGAGAATCCCCTATATTTGCTTCTGTGACTCTTCTCTAGGTGTCACTGGCTGATGAACCTGTGGGAGATTGGAGATAGAAGCCTATGATTTCGGTGACTAATTTGGTGAGAAGGAATGATGATGAACAGAAGGCATCAAGGTGGGCAAAGACACTTCTAGAATAGAGGGCAACTCCCCTTTCATTTATAGACTGGAAATAAGGCCAAGTAAGCAGGATTTGTTGGGGAAGGAGGAAGAACATACACTAATTTTAGGATTTAAAATTTGTGAAATGCATATGATTAATACATGGGGTATATCCAGTGGAGAGTTGGGAGATGGTTTGGAATTCAGAAGAGCAGTTAGAGATGAGATGAGAGTTTTATGGGAATGAATAAGAGCATTCTGGGAAATGTGGCAAATGAAGAGGATCAAAGGCTAAATTCTGTCGGCAATTGGAAAGAATGGGTGATTGCACGATTGAATTCTTCTAGGGACTATTCACCTTACACTCCCTTTCCACCATAGCAAGTAAAGTCGTCTTTGCCTTTCAGAGTCTTGGCTGGCCCATTGATCTCTTGCAAGTGACATGATTCCTTGTGTTTCATTTTTCTCATCTGTAAATGGAAATGAAAACATTACCTACCTAGGGTTGTTGTGAAGATTAAATGAGAATCTCTAAAGTACTTATAACCACTACTGGCACATAAAAAGTGCTTAATAAGTTATCATCACTGTTAACAGGTTTGATAAAAATTCAAGTTCTTATAAGATCCAATTCATATTTCACTTGTAATCCATGATATAGTCCTCAGTGATTTGAGTCTATATTGATGATCTTCCCTTAATTCAATCTTTGTCACTCAATTGAATAGACACTGTTGTTTAAACTTATGATTTTCATTGATCTTGCCGCCTCCATTGGAAAGTAAACTTCCCATAGGACCAGAACCAAGTCTTACTTTGTAAAGAGTAAGTATAATACTGTTACAAAATCATAAAAACCTTTACTGAACAAAAAAAGACATCAGCATGTAAAAATATTCTCAAAACAGCCTCCATCGAGGTCTATCCATTTCTGAAGGCAGTTCCAGCTCTCTAAGCCTTCCTGAAGAGTTCAATGCTCTTCGATGTGCACCACGTCCAAAAGGCAGTTCGGGCATCCTTGAAGGACTCTCATTAGATTCCTTTACAATGTTTCTTGTGTTTGGGGCTTTGTGGTGGGTGGAGTAAGATTTCCCAGTGAAATTCTCATAGGACAAACCTTGCTACTCTTGAAGCATGAGCAGGTGTATTGTCAAGATGGAAACAAATTCCTTGACAAAGCTTTCCCGGCCTTTTAAGTCTCACCGTGTAACTTTCAATTTTCTTAAAACTAATTTATAATAAGCTCCCATGATCATCCTCTATCTTTGGAGAAAATATACCAGGATTGCCTCTTTGTAATCTCAGAAAACAGTTTTCATAACCTAAGCTGATGTTTCTGTCTTGTGTGTAACTAGCCCAGATGTCCTCAGAAACTACTGCTATTATTCCACCTTGTTTTCTGGATCATATTGGTAAATCCAAGACTCCTCCCACATTGTTTTTTTCCCTCATAAAATTATCATTATTAGCTTTAATTTTTGCTTAAACAGATGGAGTAAGCAACTCTTTGAGCTAGCTGATCTTTGTGTAATGCTTTTGCCACCCCGTGAGCTGAAAGCTTGCTTGAGGTCAAGATGCTCACTTAAAAGTGGAAATCAAACCATTTGAGATCCTAACTTCAGGAGAGATCACAGCAATGATAATTCTACAGTCTTCCACCAGTTTCTGGATGCCAGCCACAGAGTCTTTATTTGTCACGGCTGATGATCCTCCCACTCTTGGCTCATCTTTTGAGGTTTTCCCAACCCTCCTTAAAACACTTGATCTATCGTAAAAGTGTCTTTGTCACGTGGGGTAGTGTTCCTGTAAACCTGGTGCAAAACTTAAATGATCTAGGAGCATGTCCAATTTGTTTAAAAATTGATAGTAGCTCTGACATCAAAATAGTTTTTTTTTCACCATGGACTTTTTTTTTTTCAGAGCACTTAAGTTGACTGAGACAGGTGTATTCTTGAGAGAACTTGTCTGCAGCCATCCACTGATTGCGGAAACATATTTAAACATGTTTTGTTTGGAATAAATTTATGTACATTTGGGCTCAGATCTTAGTAGCAATCCTTTTCACTCAGGCCTCATATTCTCTAAAGCAAAGAGCCATGTATGTTTCAAACAGTGTATTTCTCTCCATGGAGCAACTTAGAATAAATCCTAATGTTTTAGAACTATTTTGGATCAGAGTAGCAGCTCAATGATAGATGAAGGCATAATTGAATGAAAAACCTAAGATTGCCTTAATGTTTGTTTCTCTGTATGTATTGTATGCTAGTAGTGTTCAGTGAGCTGTGCATATGAAAGTCCTTATAATCATTGTAAAACTAAATGCTACATCATCTCCCCCAAAGAACTTAGTACATTGTCTATCAAAATATTCAACACCTCATCAATTTTTCCTGGGTGAAAGCTACAGAAACATCGAAGTTTCTAACCTTTGAAATCTTGTGAAAAATCATTTTATGAATGGAAAAGTGATACTGGGCTGGAGAAATGACAAGCTCAGTACCTATTTAAAATGTTTGGTCTATGATCATTACCAGTGTTAGAATGAGCTGCCTAGCAGCCAGGGACTCCTGTTTTAATACTTAATTTTTTCCCTTTAATCACGGAATGATTTTTAAAAATGGATTTAGAACTCAAGTTCCCATCTGGGAAATAGAACTTATGATACTTTGTTATTAACTGCGAGGTGAAGTGGGCTATCTTAATTGACTTTTTATTTATTTATTTATTTATTTATTTATTTATTTAATTGACTTAATGATTTGAGCGAGAGTGAGTGGGGGACAGAATTTGTAATTTAAATGCATGAGTGTCTCTGGACTGTGCTTGTGTTAAAATTATCATATTTCTAATAGTCAAGGTCATTTATAAGGAAAGGGAAAGTCTATAAGGCTTTGATCAATGTCATGAGTACAATATTTTCTGAGTGAATAATTATTAGCCACAATTTACAGGTGAGGAGACAGTGGCACAGGTTTAATAACGTCTTGAACTTCACAGAGATGGTACATGGGCGAGTTGAGAATTGAACCTTGGCACTCTGATTCCAGGATTTGTGCTCATAATCTTAAAAAAGTGAGACTAAGGAAGTGGTAGAGCAGTAGGAAAAAAAATTGGATTACCGAAATGGAAGATGCAACAACACAAGAGTCAAGGGACACGTAAAGGGTAAGAAACAAGACTCCCGGGGGCAGCTTTGCTGTGTTTCCAGCCCTCTCTCCTCACTGCTCATAGAACTTTGCCATTAAATAGATCAATTTATTGGTAAGTGATAGGGAAGGGGAGAGGAAGGTTCAAGTTGGTATTACATTTGTACTTAATAGAATGATGATGATTAAAAGGAGAATTGCCACAGTGATTATTACAGTCCCTTTAAAGTATTTCCACCATATCCTTCTGGAAATCTTTCTTGTGTTTTGAAATTCTTTGCCCTGAAAAGGAAAAACAAATTACAAATTTAATTTTTCTTTCCATGTATGAATTAATGAGCATACTTCCATATTGCATTATGTGTTAGAGTTACTGGAAATAACATATTTAGCTTGGCTTTGATCAATCTCAGAAAGTTTTCATAAGCATGAATAGCTTCTATAAAGTGATGTCCCAATATTTCAGGCCCTTTGGTTCCTTCCAGGTCCAGCTCAATTACATGGGACAATGATGACCATGCCATCTCTTATGGGCTCTGTCCTGATGGTGAAAGGGGTGGTTGACAGTGGCTTTTGGGTCAGTAAAAACTGTTCTGTTTAGCATGTGTAAAGGACTGTCCCTGTGTGTATTATTTTTTATTTTAGTATTAGACACTTACTGACTCAATGTTATAAGAAAGTAAATTCAAGTGACGTTAAGGAGATTTCATTCTCTAGATAAAAAATACAGCAAATATGCAAATACAGCAAAGATAACTATGTTTTGATTTCACAGATTATTTGATCAATTCCTGGAATATTTGACAGAATCACTTCTGGATTTGGTATAAGTTTTGAGGGAAGCTTAAACTTTATTTTAATTGTTGTCAATACACAGTAGAGCATATACCAATCCACTGCTTTCTGCACATACAATTTAGGGGCATTGATTGCACTCCCTCTGTGCAGCCACTCTCCGTCTCCTTTGCTGAGTTGTGTCTCCTCCATTAACACAAACTCACTGGCCCCTAGGTTTCCCATAGAATCTTTCAACTTGCTGTTGTCAATTTGAGCCCATATATGTACATCCTAAAAGAATACAATAACTAATATCAGTGAGTACAACAATGAAGAAAATGTTCTAAAATTGATTGCAGTGATGATTGTACAACTCTTTAATGTATTGTATGGTATATGAATTACATGTCAATAAGACTTTAAAAAATTAAAAGAGCACAATACAAGGAAGACTTCAAGGGATATTTTTGATGCAAGACAATGTGAAAGATTATCTCTCTCAGGGCAATAATTTTAGGGGTTTAATCCAGCTTCCATGGTTCCAGGAAGATTTGATTCTATGAGGATTTTAAATTCTATTCTGCAGTCCCCACTTTTGATCAGGATTTTTCTATAGAATCTTTGATCAAAATGTTCAGTGACAATAGCTGGGCATCATCCAGTCTGGTCTCATTGCAAAGAAAGCAATTGTTCATGGAGGCAATTAACCACACATTCTCGTCTACCTATTCCTGACTGTCCTTCGTCCTCTGTTGCTCAAGGCAAATACAGACTAATTGTTGGGCCTTGACAGGAGACCTGGTGGCATATAGGACTATAGGCAGTAGTGGGATTCAGTCAATTCACACGGGTTTGGCAGAACAGATAGCCAATTTTTTTTTTGAGTTTAGGAAAATCAATTGTTAAAATGACACATAATCAGGGTTCTCTTTAAAGTGGAAATCACATTATTTTTATTGATTCACTCACTGAATCAATATTATAAGAAAGTAAATTCAAGTGACCAGTATTTTCATTAGAAGATTTCATTCTCTAGGTAAGAAAAGATACAAATGTGAGAACCACAAATTTATATTTCTTACTTTTTTTAAATGTTCAATTGCACAACAACTTATTTGAAGGGCCCAAAGTAATGTTCATTCTGTCCATAGATATAAAAATTAGATGGAACTATGTTGGTAATATTTATTCATTTCATAAAACTTATTATACTTTTGGTGAAATACTACATTTCTACTTTTAATGAAATACTGCATTTTTATTCCCTTGCATTTGTTATGTTAGTAAGCACACATAAAATGAGAAAAAGTGCCAAACAGTCAGAGAGTAACATGCTGTCATTCATTTCAACTTTGTGTTATACCCCTGATTCCCACAAGATATGAGTGAATTATGCAATTGCAGAAAATGTTCTAAAGGTAAAAATATTTTCAGAACAATTGCTGTAAGTTGAGCAGAAGTGGAAAGGGGCTTTTCCAAGATGAGCATAATATATTCAGAGAAGAGAGAAGGTGGCCTGTTTCAAATATATCAAACACAATAACTATTGTCGAATTGACCTACCTCTAAAGCAATGGAGTTCTTTCTACTCCTTCAGTGAAAAGATGGCTAGAAAACAAGTGACCTAAAATCTATGGTGAGGAGGGTGTAGGATGCCTGGTAGGGCTTGATCAAGGGCAATGTAATCTAGAGGAATTATTGAAACCCGAATGAAGGCCGAACATGATAGTGGCACAAGTAAAAGGAAATAGAGGAAAAAACATGATAGTGGCCGAACATGATAGTGGCACAAGTAAAAGGAAATAAAGGAAAAAACCAGGAGGCAAAGGGCATTTATAGAGGTCTAAATACAGGCATGCACATATGTAAATATACTTATATATAACAATAGGGAAATAGATCTATGTACATATATTTATATGTTAAGTATCAAGGTAGCAGATGGATACTCAAGTACTCCCTCAATGCAAGAACACTTTGTTCTAATAACCTGGCATTCCATGATGCTCTCCTTCCCGACACAATCGCTAAAGACAAAATGTGTGCACAGCAAATGTGAAGAAAGCTGATAGTGCCCGGCTATCAAAAGAAATAGCGTCTGGGATCTTAAAGGCTTGAAGATAAACAAGCGGCCATCTAGCTGAGAAGCCAGAAAGTACACATGGAAGAAGCTCACCAGCCTGTGTGATGATGAGGTGTCAAGGGGATCAGGTATCAGGCATCAAAGACCCAGAATAAAAAACCTTATCAATATGAATGAGGGGGAGTGCAGAGTGGAGACCCAGAGCCCATCTGTAGACAATTGGACATCCCCTTACAGAAGGGTCACAAGGAAGAGATGAGCCAATCAGGGTGCAGTATAGCACCGATGAAACATACAACTTTCCTCTAGTTCTTTAATGCCTCCTCCCCACTCCGACTATTGTGATCCAAATTCTATTTTAAAAATCTGGCTA
>NW_022111369.1:36980461-36982926 GCF_000313985.2 Echinops telfairi
TTTTTTAAAAAAAATTGTGCTAAGGTCATCCCAAATCAACAGACACCAGAATGATAAGCAAACCTTACTGGGAATTGAAATCAAGATGGGGAGAGGGGGACATTCATATTTCGGAGAAGGCAAGTATATTTCTATTGGTAGAGAAATGGGGAGGAACAACCGCTTATGGGGGAAAATTGTTAACAATACTTATATAGAATCCAATGGGAGAATATGCCTGTTTCTATCCATCCCTTGGTGACCCAGGCCACGTGTTAAAGACTACTGGAACTTTAGGCCCTGATTTTTCAAGATGCACAATATCCTTAATAGGTCACACCAGAAGGGACTGAAAACATAATGTAAGAAGAAGCAGATGCCTGCTATACCAACTTGTTAGACTTTGGCTCAGATCTCTTGCTTTGACAGTGCCCAATGAATGGTGGCCCGGGACTACCATATACTTACTATTTTAATGTCCTCCTTGCTCTATTAAGATATGTATTAATGTGGTAGGTCTGGTTCTGCTGCTGTCAATATTATTGTTAAGTTTTGCCTTATCACCAACCATGACATTTTCAATCATTTCATATGCATGTGAAAGTTGGACATTGAATAAGGAAGACCAAAGAAGAATCAACGAGTTTGAACTATGGTGCTAGTGAAGAATATTGAATGTACCAGAGACTGCCAAAAGAACAAACAAGTCTGTCTTGGAAAAAGTACAGCCAGAATGCTCTTTAGAGGCAAGGATGTTGAGACTTTGTGTTATGTATTTTGCACGTCTTATGTATTTTGGGCAGAGACCAGTCCCTGGAAAGGACATCATGCTTGGTAACATAGAGGGCCACTGAAAAAAGGAAGGCCTTGGAGAAGCTAGAGTGACACAGTGGCTGCAGCAAAAGCTCAAACAGAAGACTAATTGTGAGGGTAGCCCAGGGCTGAGTGGTGTTTCACTCTGTTGTATAGTGTGCATTGGGTCACCGTAGGTCCAAACTGACTTCAGGGAACCTAACGAAACATTGGTCTTCCCACATGGCCATGGTATTATTTGATAGTTTTATGAGGTTATGCAACATGAGGTTCCTCAAGTAGTGCATCTTGGTCTGATTAGCCCCCACTCATTGGTCTCAAAGAGAATGCAGGCACTAGGATACCAAGAACAATGGCCAATGATTTGTATACCTCACAGAAGAACTAGGGTAAGAGTGCTGTTTTTACTCATAAGACTTTGAGAATTCTGACTTTTCAAACTATGTGATCATACTATGTTTAAAAAAACTAATATAGGGATGATATCAAATCCATTTATACCTTAATTAAAAGTATCAGTGGCAGATAGAGATATTGCTTGGGGATTTAGACAGGCCCTATTGGTGAATCACAGTGCAGACTCACATGGATTCAGCCTCCAGTGTATTCCCTCTGATCAGGAGGAGTCCACGGATGTGAATAGCCTTGCTATCACACAGAGAGCCTTGTAAAGTCGATTATGGGAGATGTTATTTAGGGTAATGATTTGATTTCCCTTTTGATCCATTTTAAAGTTGTTTCAGTTTTTAATATTTCTTACTTTTCGGTTGAGGTTATCTCTGTGTTGTTCTTGTGAAGCTTATGAGTAAAAACAGCACTAGCCTGCCCTTGTCTGTAATTTTTAGGAGAGATCAGTCACTGGAAAAGGACATCATGCTTGGTAAAGTAGAAGGACGGTGGGAAAAGAAAAGGCAGGCGTTTGAGAAGATGGATTGACACAGTGGCTGCAACAATGAGCTCAAACACGACAATTGTGAGGACAGTACAAGATGCGGTGGTGGTTCATTTTGTTGAACATAGGGTCACTATGAGTTGGAACAAGTGTGGTGAGAGGATAAAACCCGATGCACGCCTTTTCTGATTTTACACCATGCTGCATCCCCTTGTTCTGTTTATACAACTGCCTCTTGATCCAGGTACAAGTCCCAAATGAGCACCATGAAGTGCTCTCAAGGTTCTCTACATTTTAGTATGGTCTGCACAGTCGAATGCCTTTGCATAGTAAATGAAACACAAGTAAACAGCTTTCTGGCATTCTTGGCTTTGAGCCAAGATCCATCTGACATCAGCAATGACATCCCTTGTTCCATGTCCTTTTCTGAATCCGGCCTGAATTTCTGGCAGCTCCCTGTCAATGTGTTGCTGCAACCGTTGTTGGATGATCTCAAGCAAAATTTTACTTGCATGCAATATTAAAGATATTGTTCTAGAACTTGAGCATTTTGTTGGGTCACTTTTCTTTGGAAAATGAGAACAAATATGGATCTCCTCTAGTCAGTTGGGCAGGGAGCTGTCTTCCAAATTTCCTGGCACAGACAAGTGAGTGCTTGCAGTGCTTCTTCAGCTCTCTGAAACATTTCAGTGGATATTCCATCAGTTCCTGGAGCCTGGTGTTTGGCTAGTGCACTCAGTGCAGTTTGACCTTCTTCCTTGTGCACCATTGGTTCTTACTC
>NW_022111369.1:36986082-36992932 GCF_000313985.2 Echinops telfairi
TAGGCACATAGATCTATTTCCCCATTCTCATATATAAATATATTTGCATATGTACATGCCTTTATTTAGACCTCTATAAATGCCCTTTGCCTCCTAGCTCATTCCTCTATTTCCTTTGACTTTCCTCTTGTACCACTAAGTCTTCATTTGGGTTTCAGTAATTCCTCTCTGTTACATTACCCTCAGTCACGCCCTACCAGGCCTCCTACACCTTCCTCACCACCGATTTGGAACACTTGTTGTTCCCTTGTCCCTGGATTTGTTAACACCACTACCTTTCCCCCTACCTCCCCCTCTCCCATGTCCCCCCGGAACTGTCGGTCCTGTTGTTTTCTCCTCCAGATTGGTCTTCCAGCCTATCTTATTTAGACAGACCTGTGGAGATAATAACATGAACAAAAACAAGACAGAGCAAAACCAAGCAACAATAAACAACAAAACAACAACAACAACAACAACAAACAAATGACAAAAAAACCAAAACAAAACACAACAAGAAAGAAAAGCTTGTAGTTAGTTCAAGGACTGTTGGCCTTTAGGAGTGCTTTCCAGTCCGGTCTGTTGGGACACCATGCCCTGGCCCCAAAGTCCACCTTCAGCATTCCCTGGGGACCTCGCTGCTCCATTCCCTTGCTGTTCTGTTGCACCCCCTTAGTGTTTTGCCTCGGTGTGGTGGGGTCAGATCGGGCACAATTCCCACACTATGTTTCCGGTGTTGTCCCCTGTAGGGCTATGGGTCAGTGAGGGACGTCATGTCTCATAGTGGGGCCAGCCATGTGGTCCTCTCTTTGGACTGGCTGCTCTAATTGGGAATCTCATCCTCAAGGCCTTGTGGGCCAGGATGTGCTCCACTCTCTCCTCCTCCCCCTTCATGTGCTCCCGTGTGCTCTGACCAGATATGTCCCTCTTCCGGAGCTGCAGATTCAGTGCCATCCTTTGAAATAAATTCTTCTGCGGGGAGGGGCCCTCAAATATATCTTGATCTATGTTGCTGATTTACTTTGGTGATGATTGGAAATTCAAGAAGAATAAATGAAGGCTGCCATTGGTGAGTTTCATTGAAGGATAATCTATCTGGTGTAGATTTCACCATTTCATTAATATAATGCTTAAATGTTAGAATCTGAAGGTGTTTTCTCATCAGCTAGTCCTTTAAAGTCCTGCTAGGGTGGGAGAGAAGTTGGGAAACTGTCACCATATTTAGGATACATACTTTCACTGAACCCATCTTATTTTAATATCCTGGTCACTCAGTCCTCAATTACACCTGGTGTTTAATTTTAGAACCTTTTTGAACCATTGTATTTAGAGAAAAGATGTTCTTGTTGGTTTTTAGGGTTAGGGAGGGGAATTGTATTTAGAGAAAAGATGTTCTTGTTGGTTTTTAGGGTTAGGGAGGGGAATCTGCTTGGCTGAATAAAGTAGGAAAGAAACTCTATGGTTTGCACGATTCTTTTACAGATTTTCCACCCAGTCTCTTATTTCTAACCTCTACTGTATGCCTACTTTTAGAATTACTATGTGTCTCCAATTTCTGATCCTTTCCAAGGTTCTATAGACTAGATCAGTTTGCTTCTTAATGACTTCTGCTACAGGCTTATGTTTCAGCACTTTCTTTTCCACTGAGGCTAATAATGTACCTCCATGTAGTTTCCAAAATTGTTGATATTTCTTATCTTCTTTCTTATTCTTTATCCTAGTAAATTATTGTTCTACCTACTATTTTATTTGTGTTTGGGGTTGAATACTAAGTTAAATGCACTTGTTTAATATTCCAAGTTTAATTGACAATCCATGACCCATGCTTATCTGTAGGAAAATTAGTAGAAAGATTTTTAACTTATTTTTGTTAGAAAATAAAATCTGCTTTTTAAGAATATTCAGTAAAGTCTTCTAATAAAACTCTTATAGGGAAAAAGGGATAGGAACTAATTCAGTTAGGCAAAAATTAGAGCATTTAGTGAGTACAAGTATATGATATGTGAAAACAAGCATGTGAAAAATTATAAAATACTCTAGTCAAATTCCATCTTTTATTGAACAGTTTCTATTTAACTGGCTGCATTTAACTGTGATCATGAAAATATGATGTATTCATGAAAGTGGCATTTGTCTGGAAGGTAAGAGAGCAAGATTAAATAAAACACTTAGAAATACTTTTTGCCATAAGTTTTTAGGATTTAGATAATGCCTCTTTTCCCATAAAACATATAGTGAACACAGTGAAAAATATTAATATATAAGGTGATGAGGTGGAAGAGGTGATCCCATAATCTTCCACTCTTACTACTCAGAAATTCTAGGCTCAGAGCAGTACATTATGGAAGCCCTGAAAAGTAGCACTAATGCTGCAGACATGCTGGAGTTGGGAGAGTCTGAACATGTTGGACTCTGTTGTCAAATCTATGATTTTGGTGCACACAGGGTATAACAGGCTAAGCCTCAGGTTCATGTGAAGAGTGGAATGGAATTGCACCGAAATTTCACTGGCCACATAAATTGAACTCAGTGCTTTGAAGCCTTGACTTTTCTCTCACCCCATGCCCAATCTGTCAGCAACTTTAGTGAACTATACCTTAAATATACATCCAATATCTATTCTCAAAAACAATAAAGTACAAAAGAAAATGATATCTAGGATGCCAGCATTTCTCCAACAGCTGGGCTGAAATCAATATTCATTTAGAATCACCTGCATCTTTTATCATTTTCTTTGCTTATTTTTTCTTTCTGTCTGAAACTCAGGTATTTTCATCTTGGACCATTACCCCGCAATCTTAAATACTGTCTTTAGAATTTCCTTTAGCGCAGATGTGATAAAGGGAGTCACCTATCCACTAAAGACTTGAGTTCAACTTCTGTAGTATACAGATATTCCAGGCAAGTGACTCTCCAATAAGAGATCACATTTCTCAGGCATCACAGCACCTAACATTTCATTCCTTCCTATCTTTTGCACTGTGGAAAACTTTGAGACTAGTTCTTACCAATAGAATGTGAGAAATGATGGCTATCATTTTTATGCTGTTGTGGCTAATAGACAAACGTGTGCTTCCTTCATTCTTTATAAACAACTGCTACCTGAAAGGAAACATTGAGACTCCAGGTAATGGTAGAGTTACAAAATGGAAACCACTTGGACTTCCCATAGATCACTATAGGTAATCTACCCACTGAAAACCTATGTTAGGGAGCTATACAACCAAGAAATAAATCTTCATTGACTTAAACCACTAAAATTTAGAGGTTTCATTTAGAGGAAATTTAATCAGCTAAAATTTCCTTAAATAATATTGAAATTGGTACTAGGATGAGATATAGTTATTACAAAACTTAAAGATATAGTTATTACAAAACATAGCATTGGTTTAGCCATCAGATTGTCTGAAGTAAAGAAATTGACATTAGATGTGGGAAAATAGATACCTAAAGGATGTTGGGCAAAATATTTGCTGAAATCATAACCTGTGATTACTTGGATGATAGACAAAGTGCCTATTAAATCTGTTGTTTTAGATGTTGGAAAACAAAAGAGTTGTAGTGTGTATTGTTACTCCTTGCATTTAGTAAGGCAACAGTTGATGGGTTTTAAGCAGAAATGGAAAGGGATAGCAAGGATCCAGAAATGCGGAACACTGAAAGCTGGGTTTCTAAACCATATGATATAAAGTCAAGAAGGCTTTTTAATGATAAATTCCCATTAAGAGTCTTTCCTGCAGTCAAGTTATAAGTGTGGGCTTCCTATCCAAGCCCACCGACTTTAAGGTGGTTGTTAGGGGCCCTCGAGTCACCATGGACTCAGAGCAGCCCTATATGCAACAGAGTAGAACACTGCCCTTCTATACCATCCTCACAATTGTTGTTATATTTGAGCCCATATGTGTCAACTTGGCTGGGCCAGGATTCTCAGTTAATACCTAGTAATCCCCTAAGAGAAGGACGTTATACTTGGTAAAATGGAGGGGCAGCGAAGGCGAAGGCCCTCAATGAGATGAATCAACTTGGTGACTACAACAACGGACTCAAGCATAGAAAAAAATGAGAGGATGGTGCAGGACTGGGCAGTTTTGTTCTGTTGCGCCTAGGGTGGCCAAGGATCAGAACTAACTCGATAGCACCTAACACTCTCCCATGATATGACCTAACATAATACAGTCACCTCTATAATGGAATCTGCTACGAGCAGCGAATCAATTGTGAAAAGATTAGGGTGGGATGAAATACTCAGATTACAGCCCTAAGGCAAACAATTGAAATAAGCATCCCCTGGGGGGTTGGGGGGCGGGCGGGGAGGAAGTGTAGCCTACTTCCAATATAAGTGGACACTGTGGAAAAACGTGCTTGCTTTTTGCTGAGTCTGAATCTTGCATCTGGCTCACTGAGCTCTAGTTCTTTGGATTTGAGACAATGGTCTGCCATTATGCTGGCCTTTCCTGGGAGTTTGCCATCTGACTTGCTGACCTTGTGGTCATTTGCCCTGAAGCCATCAGCCTGTTGTCTTCTTGCCAATCTTGAGTTCATCAGCCTTTGATGCTAAGTGAGTCAGTAAAAGCCTCCAGCTTAACATCTGACCCACAGACTTGGAACCTGCCTAAACTTGGACTTGCCCACTTTCACAACTGTGCCATTTTCTTGATATAAATTTCTCTCTGTGGTTGCTCATAGCAGATCCCATTATGGAGTCAATAACATGTTATTAACTATCATGGAAGGGGCCACAACTGCCAAATTACTGAGAATCTTGGCCCAGCCAAGTTGAAATAAAACCTAATTATCACACCCACTATCTATCCACACACTCTGTGGATCATAATGATGGATATCCTTGACAAAAAGGGGAATTTCAGAACACTTCTTTGTGCTCATGCATATGGAGAGGTAGTTGTGTGAACAGACCAAGGAAATACTGTATGGTTTACAGTTAGGAAAGGTGTGCATCAGGGTGTGTTTTCTCATCATACTTGTACAATCTGTATGCTGAGAAAATTATCAGAGAAGCTGGATTCAATGAAGAAGCATGTCTCCTCAGGATTGGAGGAAGGCTTATGAGCAACCAGCCATATGTTCAACCTCGCTTACTGAAAGTGAGGAGGACTTGAAGCACTTGCTGATGAAGATCAAGGATTGCAGCCTTCAGTATGGATTATTACCCAATGTAAAGAATACTAAAACTCCTCCCAACTGGACCAATAGATGACATCATGATAAATGGAAAAAGATTGGAGTTGTCAAGGATTTCGTCTTGCTTGGATCCACAACCATTGGAAGCAGCAGTCAAGAGATCAAAAGACATGTTGCATTGGTTAAGTCTGTTGCACAAGACCTCTTTAGAGTGTATAAAAGCCGTGAGGTTACTTTGAGGACTAAGGTGCACCTGACCCAAGCCATGGTATTTTCAATGCTCTCATATGCCTGTGAGAGTTGGACACTGAATAAGAAGACCAAAAAAGAATTGATGCATTTGAATTGTGGTGCTGATGAAAAATATTGAAGGTACCATGGGGTGCCAAAAGGACAAAGTACCATGGACTCTCTTGGAAGAAGTATGACTAAAGGGTTCCTTAGAGGCAGGGATGCCTAGGCTTCGTCTTATAAACTTTGAACACGTTGCCAGGAGAGACCAATCTCTAGAGGAGGACAATATGCTAAGTAAAGTAGAGGGGCGGCAAAAAAGAGGAAGGCCCTCCATGAGATGGATTGACATAGATGGGCTCAGCACAGGAACAATCGTGAAGATGGTGCAGGATCAGGCAGGGTCTTATTCTGTTGTGCATAGGATCATTATGGACTAGAATCAAGCCTATCCAAGACCTTTTAAGGTGCCCCCTTTCAGAGTTGATAGTGACAGCTGGGCCCTGCTCAGTTCTTGTGGTCTTAGGGTTTAGAGGCTGAGGTTGGAATGGTACACTTGTCCTTTGGACTGATTCGATGTCTTTGATTTTCTTCACTCTTCTTTGCTTTGGATGGGGAGAGAATGATAGCAGCACCTAGATGGCCACTCACAAGCTTTCAAAACCCTAATCAGTACTCACTAAAGTGAGAGGTAGAGCCCTGTCTTTGTGGATTAGTGATGCCAATTGATCTTTGTGTTCCCTGTGAATTCCATTTCTTTATCTGTAGAATAGGGGAATTTGACAGTAGTAGTGCTGCTCAATTATCACTGACAATGGAATCACCTGGGGAGCTTTTTAAAAATACAAACTTCCAGAGATTTATGATTAATTTACTCTTAAGAGAGGTCTTACTTTGGTTACAATTGAAGCTCCTAGGAGAGTCTTGTGTGCAGCCAGGATTAGAAAGACTGCTTAGACTAGTATCTCTCAAAATGGAACATGTGTAAAAGTCACAGGGAATCTTGTTAAAATGCAGACTCTGATTCCGTAGGTCTTTATAGAATTTGGGATTGCAATACTATTAGGCCCTTGGGTCGTGCCGATGATGCTGGTCACCAGACGATGCCTCGTGTACCAAAGACTTAGTTTGCCTCTACTCTTGTACCCCGTTCAATGTCTTCCTTTGGCTTTTTTCCCTTCTTTTTCTGACTTCCTCCTTAGGGCATATTGTCTTCTTAACCCAAGGTAGAAGTGCCGGTGGTGTAGTGGTTGGGTGTTGTGCGGTGATCCGCATGGTGGACAGTTCGAAACCACCTGCAGCTCCAAGGGAGAAAGACTGAGCTTTCTACCCCCAGAAGCCCCCAGGGCTGGCTATCAATCAGCATTGACTCAATGGCAATGGGTTTGGTTTAGTTAACCAAAGTTAATATGTGTCTACCCTCTACTTAGTAACTCCCTCCCCGATTCTCCTACCACACTGGTGACCATCAAAGAATGTTTCTTTTTACATGTTTTGA
>NW_022111369.1:36993259-37008087 GCF_000313985.2 Echinops telfairi
AAAATGATTTATTAATAATAAGTAAGTAAAAAAAGAATGTTTGTTTTTGTGTGAAAACCCTTTCTTGACTTTTTAAAATTGTGGTCTCATACAACAGATGCCCTTGAAAGACCTGTCCCTGGAAAAAGACAACATGCTTGTTAAAGTAGATATGCAGTGAAAAAGAGGAAGATCCTTGAAAAGATGGATTGAAGCGGTAGCTATAACAATGAACTCAAACATAAGAACAATTGTGAGGATGGGACAGGTGCCGGTGGTGTTTCATTCTGTTGTACACAAGGTCACTGTGATTTGGAACTGACGGGACAGTGTCTAAGAACAATTTCACTCAGCATAGTGATCCTGCAGGTTCATCCATGTTAGGAGGTATCTCACAGATTTGTTTTTCTTCGATGTTGCATAGCATTTCATTGTATGTACCACAGTTTATCAGTTCATCTGTTGATGGGCATTTGGTTGTTTTTATCTTTTTGCTACAGTGAATAGTGCTGCAATAGATGTGCATATGTCTATTCATTTCATGGCTCTTATTTCTCTGGGCTATATATCTAGGTGTGAGCTTGCTGGATCATATGATATTTCTATCTCCATCTTTTAGAGGAAGCACCAGATTGCTTTCCACAGTAGTTGCACCATTTGACAACCCCAACAGCAGGGCATGAGGGGTCCAATCTCTCCACACACTCATCAACATTTGCTTTCTGTTTTTTTCTTTGTTTGTTTAACTTTCCTATTAATGCTGGGGTGAGGTGATGTTATTGTAGTTTTGATTTGCATCTCTCTTTTGTGTCCACTGTGTGGACTCTAACAAACTATGGATAACATTGAAAAGATGGGAATTCCAGAACACTTCGTTGTGCTCATGTGGAATTTGCACATGGATTAAGAGGCAGTTGTGGGAACAGAACAGGGAATATTGCATGATTTAAAAGCAGGAAAGGTGTGGGTCAAAGTTGGATTCTTTCACTATACTTACATAACCTATATGCTGAGCAAATAATCCGAGAAGCTGGGCTATATGAGGAATGTGGCATCGGGGCTGGAGGAAGGCTTCTGAACAACCTGTACATGACACAAGCTTACTTGCTGAAAGTAGGAAGGACTTGAAGCACTTTCTGATGAAGATTAAGAATTGCCATTTTCAATTTGGATTCCAAATTAAATGTAACAAAGCCAAAATCCTCACAACTGGACCAATAGATAACATCATGCTAAATAAAGACTGAAATTGTCAAGGATTTTTGTCTTGCTTGGATCCACAATCAGTGTTCTTGATAATAGCAGTCAAGAAGTCAAATTGTGGGAGGGAGGGAAAAAATGAGGACCTAATGTCGGGGGTTTAAATGGAGAGAAAATGTTTTGAGAAACGATGTACAAATGCGCTTTACACAATTGATGTATGTATGGATTGGGATAACAGTTGTATGAGCCCCTAATAAAATGTTAAAGAAGAAGAAAAAAAAAAGAAGTCAAATTGTGTATTGCATTGGGTAAATTAGCTGCACACGAGGTCACTTTGAGGACTAAGGTGACCCTGACCCAATCCATGGAATTTTCAATTACCTCATATCCACGTGAAAGTTGGACATTTTTACGTGGTCCAAGTAATATAGTTTATCTTCTACTGTGTGTGAATTTTATTTTTGATAGCATATTTATGTCATGTATTAGGATCTCTAAGTTTTTCTTATTTTTTTTCATACTGATCTTTATAGTTCTAGGTATTATATTTATGTCTATGATCCATCTTGAGTACCTTTTGGCATATAGTATGAGATATAAGTCACATTTAGTGAATTGCAGGCCTTTGTCAAAGATTGTCCTTAGGATGATAGATGTCCAAATCTGGGGGGAACTCAGATTTACTTCTGAGTTCTCAATTTGTTTTGCTAGTTTACACGTCTGCCAGGATGTGTTAACCACCATAGCTGTGGAGCAGGTTTGGAGATCAAGTGTGAGGGCTCCAACTGTGTTCTTCATTAGTGATTTGTTTATTTGAGGGCTGTTTCTTTTCCATATAGTTGGTAATTTGTTTCTCTATCTTTTTAAAGAATGATGATGGAATCTGGATTGGGATTGCTTTATATCTGTAGATTGCTTTGGATAGTATTAACATTTTAACAATGGTAAGTCATTCTATCCACGAATATGGTACATTCTTCCATTAGTGTAGTTCCCTTTTAGTTTCTTATAAAAGACACTGACTTATGTTTATATGTTGATTATCATTTTATCTCCCTTTGGCCCATTTTGAAATTGTTTCAGTTTTTAATATTTTCTGCTTTATTTTTGACTGAGGCTTTTCTGTGTTTGTCTAGATATTGTTTTGTTTGTATGCATCCTGTTTTGTGTTTTGTCAGATTTTCTTTATATGAAATCTTGGATAGGTAAATCTATAGAGACAGTAATTGGATTAATAGTTACCTATGGTCAGGGCAGGAAAGGATGGGGAGGAGGAATTGGGAACTAACAACAAATAATATGAGAAGAAAATGTTCTGAAATTGATTGTGGTGATGACTGCATAACTCTTCTTAATATGCATGGTAGTTACGTAAGTTCATGCCAACTTGAAGTTATATAACAGTGTAGGGGTAGAGTTAGGCTGTCAATCAGGTCACAGCCTGATGGTGACTCCTTGTGGGTGTGCTCTTATAAGCTAGGTCCTGGGACCCTCCCCTCTCTCTTTGCCTTTATCTTCCTGCTGGCAAGCCATTCTGGGACCTGCCAGGGCCCTGTGATGTAGCTACCTCATTGTATCCACACATCTTTGCGCCCACCGGCCTGTGATCTTCCTGCATTCTGCATTATCGAATGTGGCTGTGTGAGTCTAAAGAGAATTTATGGACTAGTATTGGACTTAGAGCCTAGTATTGGACTTACATACTTGATCTGGACTGGGCTGGGATGTTTCCTTTATACATAATTACTTTTTGATATAAAGCTCTGTCTTAAACATATTTTGGGCCACTCGATATGTTCATGATTGAAGGATTAAAGTGTATGATATTCAAAGCATATGCCAATAAAGCTATCTTTAAAAATGACATCAAATGGCATATTTAAAAATGCTCATGATTACTATCCATCTGGGAAATGATAATCAAAGCAGCAATGAGATATCATCTTACCATGATGATGACAGCCCAATTAGAACAAAACAGAAAACAACAAATGTTGGATAGATTAGAACTTTCATACATTGCTGGTGGGTCTATAAATATGTCTAACGATTGTGGAAAGTGACATGGAGATATTTCAAACAGCTGGGAATAGAAATCTCATATGGTCTGCAATACTGGGTATGTATCCTGAAGAAGTAAGAGACATAGCATGAATAGACATACGCACCCCCATGCGCATTGCAGTACTGTTAACAGTAGCAAGAAGTTAGAAACAGCCCAAATACCAATCAGTAGAAGAATGAATCAAGAAACTGGTATATACACAGAACAGAACACTAAGCATTGATAAAAGCAATTATGAAATCATAAAGTACATCATGACATGGATGAACCTGGAGATTATTATGCTGAGTGAAGTTAGTCAATCACAAAATGACAAATTTTATATGAGACCCCTACTATGTGGATAAACCCCAAGTAAAAGAATTTCATACCCCAAGAAATGGATTAAAAGTGGTGGTGGAGGAGGGCACGGGAAGGAAGACAAAGCAATGGACTAGAGTGAGGGCAGGTGTGGACTTGGGTGAAAGGGGTGGTGTACCACAAAAGGGAGAAGAGAAATCAGAGGAGGTGGTGGTGTGGGAGAGAAGTGGGACGTGTTGATGAGTGGTTTTCAACTGTTGAAAGCAGAGCTGCTGGTTTGAAAGGTAAACACTCACCACCCAATTCACAATAAAATAAATTTAAAAAATTTTATTATCTGCACACAGAGATTGTTGTTGTGCTTTCTTGGCCAATTTGTATGCTTTTACTTTCTTTTCTTGCACTATTGTTGTGGCTGTAATTTCCAATACTTAATAGGAGTGGTGATAAAGGGTATTCTTGTCTGGTTCTTGTTTCAGTTCCTCTTCTTTAAAATGAATTTGGCCTTAATTTATGTAGAAGAATTTCCCTTCTAGTCCTATTTTTTGAGCATTTTAATCAGGAGTGGTTGTTGGATTTTGTCAAATATGTTTTATGAATTTAGTGATAACATCACATGGTCTGCCTGTTTCATTTAAGTGGTATATTATGTTGGCTGTATTTTTATTGTCAAACTATCCTTGCATACCTTGCATACCTGGTATGAATCCCACTCGATCATGGTATATTGTCATTATCATTTGGTATTTTGTTGTATTTGATTTGCTACTGTTTATGGGAGTAGTAATCCCAGTCTTTCTCCTGCAGAGCTGCTGGTGGTTTTGAACTGTTGACCATCCAGTTTGCACCCCAACACATAACCACTATACCACTAGGGCCCATATTATTCTCTGAATAATTGATAGACTTCTCCAGTGAATCTGCCTGGGTCAGGACTTTTTTGTTGAGTGTTTTTAAATGACCGACTCAATTTTTAACTGTTTAACTTTTTTGCTTCAATCTGTGTTAAGTTTAGAAAAGTTATGTGTTTCTTGAAGTTTATCTGTTCTAATTTTTCAGATTTTTGGATTACAGATCTTCATAGTATTCTATTACTGTCCTTTATATTTCAGTTGGTTCTGTTGTGATGTCACCCATTTCACTTCTTATACATGCTATTTTCATTATTACTTTATTATTCCTTTCAAAGAAACAATCTCTAGCTTTGTTTATTCTTTCTCTGTTTCATTTATTTATGTTCTAAGATTTATTATCCTTTTCGCCCCCTGAGACTGTAGGTTTATTCTGTTGCTTTTTACCTAATTGTTGGACATGTGGGGAAAAGGTGTTGACTTTAGATCTCTCTTCTTTTCTTTCTTCCATTAGCCAGTGTGTTAGTCCAGGCTGACTAGAGAAACTAGAAAATCCAGAGACACTCATATGTGGCTAAGAAAGAGCCTTATATCAAAGAGCAATTGTATAGTGAGGAAACATCCCAGCCCAGTCCAGATCAAGTCCCCAAGTCCAATATTAGGCCACATGTCCAACACTAGTCCATAAATTCTTCTTCAGACTCACGCAGCACATGCAATGATGCCAACTTCAGGAAGCTCACAGGCCAGTAGGTGAAAAGTCTTGGGGATCCAGTGGCGGTGGAAGCATTTCCAGGGCTCTGGCTGCCATTACCATGGCTTCATGTGGCTTGTCAACAGGAAGGTGAAGCAGAGAGAGTTTCTCCCACCTACAGGGAGGAAGAAGAAGTTCCCAGAAACCTCAAGAGAAGGCCATGCCCACACAGAGGCCTCATTGGCTATGACCTGATTGACAGGCTAGATTCTACCCCTTTGCTTAAGTTGACAGTAGATTATGTAACTGCCACACATCTCTGTGTTTTAAAATTTATTGAGGCTTGCTTTCTGGCCTAAAATATGGTCTATTTTGGAGAATGTACAATAGAAAATAATTTATGCAGTGCTGTTGTTGAGTGGAGTGTTACCTCTCCCCCCCAAAAAATGGAATTGCTGTAGGCAGAGTGGAGCTTTCATAGTACACATTTTCTCCACTAGGTGAGCATTGAGCAACTTGCTCTGAGTTACTGCACCCAATGGTGTCGCCGTGGGAAGGTTTTCTCTGGGAATACTGCGATTTTTTTCTTAAAAATATTTCACTCGAATCTCGTTTTTTGTGATGGTTGATTTAAGAGAACAGCATGTGGCTGTGAAATTTTATTTCCTGCTTGGGAAAAATGGCACCGAAACTGTTGTGATGTTGAACACAGCTTACAAGGGCAGCGCTATGGGAAAAACTCAAGTGTATGAGTGGTTTTCTCATTTCAAAACAGGTGAAATATCAACTGATGACAAACCTCATTCTGGATGCCCTTCAACTTCCTGAATGGATGAAAAAGTTGACTTGTGGTGGATTTGGAGCTAGTTCCAATAGGTCAGACTATTAATCAAGCTTTCTATTTAGAGGTTCTGAAAAAATGCAGAAGAGTGTGCGACATAAAAGGCCTGATTTATGGCAGATGGGGGACTGGTTTTGCCAGCACAACAATGCACCTGCTTATGCAGCCATCTCAGTGCACTAATTTTTGGCAAAAAACAGCAAGCCTCTCTTGTCGCACACACCTTCCTCACTTGACCTTGCTCCATGACACTTCTTTTTGTTTCCTCAAATGAAGAGGGGCATGAAAGGACCGTGATTTGATGATGTAGAAGAGGTGAAGAAAAAAACGAGGGAGGTTCTGTCAGCCATTTAAACAGATGAGTTTGAAAAATGTTTCCAAGAATGGAATTGCATATTTGACAAATTTATTAAGTGTAATGGGGAGTACTTTGAAGGTGGTAAGGTTGTTTTGTAAAATAATTTAAATACATAGCTTTGAAAAAAAATTTTTACTGTTTTTTTTTGGGGGGGGGTACCCCCTCATATGTCTATGAGGCCAAGTTGATTGATTGTGTTGTTTGGTTTTTTTTCCCTGTGCCTTTGTTGAGTTTCTTTATAGTTATTTTGTCCTTCACAGAAAGTGTTTGTGATGGCTAGGGATTATGTCAACTAGATAGTCTTGGCTAAGGGTAGAGGTGGAACTTGATCTATCAATTGCATCATAGACTGATGACACCCCTTTGGTGTCATAAGCCTTTTGGTATAAGAGAGAGAGAGAGACTAAGCAGAATGGAATCCACTTTGGCCCTTCGCCTTTTGCTGGAGTTGGACCTTGTGTCGGATTCCTCGATCTCCTACTGTGTCAACTGCCGATCCCTGGAGCTGTCAGATGGTGAATTAATTCAGCTGGCTTTGGACCTCTGTATCCACCACCCTGTGCCCCCTTCTGTCTCTGCTTCATCATCCTGCCTTCTGTTTATCAGCTTCCATGATTCAGGAGAAACCTGACTTTAACTGGACAAGACTTTACTTCTTTCTACAACTGTGTAGGCCATTTCTTGATATACATCTTTTTATAAACAACACATACAAATGCCACTAGTTTTGTTTCTCTAGAGAACCTAACTGAACACACTGGTAGGTTTAAGCAATTATTCCACAATAATTCCACAATTCTTGTGGAATTACCTATTTCCCCAATTCTGTTAGAATTTGCTTTATGTATGTTGAGGTTCTTTAACTGGGTGCACAGATATTTATTACGGCTATGTCTTCCTATTCAGTCGATCCTTTATTAGTTATATAATATCCTTGCTTTTTGCTTTAAGTCTATCTTGCCAGAAATTAACATTGCTACCATTACTATAGAAGCCATCTTAATACCTAAAAATATGGGATGGCCACATGGAATTATTTCTTTAGACACCTAGTAAGATTTTATATTTGGAAACTTATCTCAATGGTAGCAATCTAGTAACTATTTTGGATAGTAAGACAGGTGAGAATCACTTACAGTTTTTTGGAGATGAATTGTTTTATTATTAGAGTTATTCAGTATTTCTTCTCTTTCCAAAATTGTATCAATAGTTTGTGTCATAATATTTGCTACATCATTCACTTGACTTCTCAGTGTAGAAATATTGTTTTCTCCTTGACTTTTATTGAACTTCATCTATTTGGAAGTAAAATATAATACAGATTTTATTTTCTATAAATGTAATATACTATGCCATATTGTACAAATGAGAATATACGTCTTAAGGACACATTTTACTTGTATTTCATTATAAAGAGTCAACTAACACTCAAATTTTCCCATCCCAATTTTTCAAATTACCTTCTATGTTTTACTAAGGAAATAAAGGAATATACTCATTCAAAAGTAGAGGGACTTTAAAAAATCTAAATTATCAATATAGATAATAGATCCATCGCTTCTTGGCTTTCTGACTGAGATCAAGTGATAATAGATCCATGTAATACCAAATTCACAAGTTACAAAAGAGTATACAGAGAGAAGTAGTTTTTTTCAGAGATTTTCTATGCATTAATAACAATGGCCAATACCAATCTTTTTCAGCCTGGGACTTTGATCTTTATTTCATTTTTGACAACTTTGGTTTACTATGAGAGGAATGACAAATTCAAGAGAAATGGTGATGCATTCATCGTCGAAAAGGACATTTCAAGTTCTATTGTGATAGAATATCCATTTTTTTTTTACAAGGAAATTCAGTTCTACAGTAAGTATTTAAATTTATCCACTATCCATTAATGGTAGTGCTGAAGAGATTGAAGAAGTCTACCAAGTTCTTCCGTCTGAGATGGATCAAACAGACACTCAAGATGCACGGGTAATTATTGATGATTGGGATGGGAAAGTTGGACGCAAGAGTGACTGAAGCACTTGCTGATGAAGAAGATCCAACACTGCAGCCTTACTGATGGATTGTGATTCCGTGTAAAGGAAACCAGGACACTGACAACTGAACCAACCAACAATGTCGTCCCAAGTGGAGGAAAGATTGACGTTGTCAAGGACTTTTTACTTGCAGTCACAATCAGCCCTCATGGAAGCAGCAGGCAAGAGATCACACAATGTACTGCATTATGAAAGACAGAAAGAAAACCCCGACTCGCTGCCATTGAGTCATTCCAACTCATCGCGACTCTCTAGGATAGGGTAGAACTGCCCCTGTGGGTTTCCGAGAGTGGGACTGATTAAGAAAGTGGACCGCTTCATCTATCTCCGCTTCATTTGTCTCCGGCAGAGAGCTGGTGGTTTTGAACTTTGGATCTTGTGTTTAGCAGGCTAATACACATAAGCAATATGCCAGCAGGTGTCCTAGCCTTTTCGTGTATAGGCTTTCCTTAATGCTTTTTCTCCTATGAGATTGATTTGTTAGCTAAATTGGTTTATTTGTCTTGTAGAGCTTCCTATATTCTGAATTTTGCTGACTGCTTCACTCTGGCATTTTTTTAATATGGACTTTGCAAACTGGTAGTTAGATTTAAAGCCTTGGTCTTTGGGGCAAGAATACTTCAAATATGCTCTGTGTATTACTAATTTTGTGGCAACCAGATGTACATAGTGACTGACTGTTTCTCTTTTTATTAGGTTAGGACTAATCAGTGGCCTAAGGTACTCTGAGCCTGATTCACCCCTTGGAATTTCCTTATCCATTTTCATTTAATTTTTTATCAGTGATTTATTTTATTTAGATATTTTATTGGGGATTGAAAATGGTGGCACTTTATTACTCCTTCATTTATTAGACAAAATAGTTTTACAAAGAAAATCACCTTTGTAATCAACTATTTGTTTACTCTGAGAGGCAGTCGGTGGTTTTGAATGGCTGACCCTGCTATACTGCCAGGGTTCCTACTAACAATAAAGATGAAAAGCTGAACTCACGGCCATCGAGTTCATTCGGACTCATAACGCCTCCTGGACAGGGCGGAACTGCCCCTGTGGGATTCTGAGGCTGCAAATCATTTACCTGGAGCAGCTTGAGGTGTCAACTGCTGGCTCTGCGATAAGCAGCCCAAAGAGTAACTGTTACATTCAACGAGTAACCCCCAGTCCCTGCTACATTCAACAAGGCTCCTGAAAAGGGTTATGAACTGTAGTTTTAACTTCATGTAGGTTAACTAATTACGTTTAACTTCTTTCCTGAATTGGGTGAATTTTTCCAGAGCAAACCGGTGTTTCATTCAATATTCATACACATTTTGTTTCATGCCACAATTCATACACCTTTTCTTGCAGTCCCCACTTCTTCCCCTCGTTTCCCATTTCCATGACTTGCAATAATTTTCACTTTCTTTTCAAGCTATTACCTCATTATAAACAAAAGAGTTATGTTTTGAATTTTAGAAATTAAAAAAACATTTTTAATTTGGAAGTATTTAATAATTATGTAATATATTCACATGGTTCCAAAGTAGAATTTAAAAGATAGGATACATTCTGAAAGGTCCACTTTCTTTTTTTTTTTTAAGATTTAAAAGAGTTTAATATAAAAGCCTGTCCCCAAGTTTCTAGAGACCAGCCCGAGAGCGGTCCCGTCGGTCTCATGGGTGCGCGTCTCGGGTCCCAGCGGGTGCATCCCGCGTGCGAAGCCCTTAGCTCGGAGACTCGGGAGCAGGGCCAGGGAAAGGTCCACTTTCTATCCACATCCTTTCAACTTTACTTTATTCTTTACTTCCCTTGCATAAAGGAGCCTTGATACCACTGTTGGGTAAAAGTTAACTTGCTAACTGTAAGGTTGGTGGTTGAAACCTACAAGTTATTCCATGAGAGAAAGATGAAACTGTATAGTCCTATGAACATTTACAGCTCTGGAAACCTTATATAGATAGAGTCGTTATGAGTTCGGACTGACTTGATGGTAGTGAAATTGGATTTTCCCTTGCACAAATAACAATTCAAAATTAGTTTTTGGTTTATTCTTCCCCTGGTTAAAATATTTTTAACCATAAAAAAACAAATGCGTGTACTTGCATTTATTCCTTCCTTCTTAAATGGTTGCTTACAGGATGGCAGGTAACGGTGTATAACATACATACCACACACTTCCTCTACCTGCTTTTTTCACTTGTCAAGAGGGTAGTATGCCTTATCATCATGTAGAGACAATATCATTATTCTTCATAGCTCTGAACTCTTAATTCCTGACTTGTCAGCTTTATTATAATGTTTAGGTGCTAAAAATATGAGGTTACATACCATATATTTTCCTAGTACTTGCTGAAAATCTGCCGCAACTGCATTGGAAGGAGAAAAATGTTCTTCTGACATCAAAGGATCCTGCAAAAAAGTATCACTAACCTGGGGAAATAAAAGGAGATATTTAACATATATAGATCATTTGAACTGGAGATTTTAAGAACAGCTATTCATTAAAAGTAAAGTCTGGCAGGAACCTGAAACTAAATCATATTTCTTCTGGGATACGTTCTATTTAAAGATTCCGTGTTTATGAAAAAAGTACTTGCCCTAGTCTTGTATATGATTGCGCTATAGGATCACAGAGAGTGAAATTTTAAGTATTACTGTGATTCTTTGATACATCTGAGGATTTGACGATATAAGCAGATGTTAACCCCTGGCAAGCAAGGAACGATAGATGAAGCCCACGGTACTTTCTCAGTAAGTACTTGACCCTATCCTTCAAACCCTAGTTACAGGACATTTCAGAATCTCAAGAAGGAATTCTGAGAACTATTTCTACTTAATGTTATATATCTTGGAAATAGTAGTAAAAATCACTTGGCTAGCAATTTTGTGTCATCTGGTTTTGGAAAGGTAGTAGAGTTGGCATGTTTTCCATAATTGGTAGAGCGAAAAAAATTCAGGTTAAGTGACTACCAGTGTTTGGCATCCAGACCTTGGCACTTGTCTAGGAATAAATGTCAAGGTAACTATAATATTTAAGCCTTACAACCTTCAATTCTGTGTGGTTTTCAAGGATAGTAAGATATACTGTAGCTTTCAGAATATTTGGTTATATTTTGAGCTGTGTTAAAGAAACTAGTACATTCAACAGATAAAGTGTATACATGCTTTGTGAATGTGATGGGAGAGTATTAGTAACTTCAGTATAGTTAACTGATTTTTCCATCAATATTTTACCTATTTATCATAAATTAAGTATTTGTGACCAAGTAGATTAGTGTAATATACATTTTAAATTAAGAAATAACATTATCTGGATTATAAATGATCAGAATCATGGCTTAGCCCTAGTCTGACCTTGCCCTTCAAGCGTATAGGTGGTAGCTACAGTAATAGGTGGTATCTACTGTGAGAGTGAATTATGCTTTAAGAAACTTATGAAAGCTCATCTAGCTGCATTAGCACACACATAGATATTTTACCTTTCATAAGTGGGTACCTTAAAAAGTATTGCTACTAGGGTTCCAGGTCATACACAGAGGCTTATTACAAACAAACATGTTTAAACATGTCTTTGTGACCAATGGACAAGTGCAGACAGATTTTCTTAATAATAAACTTGTATTAGGGTGCTTTCAAGAAAAGGAAGATACTTTTTGTGCCATGGGGAAAAAGCGGTTTTGAGGTCAGGACTAATATTAAATTTTTAGCAAAACTCAAGTGGATATCTCAAATCATTGAAGCTCTGCAATAATGTTTAATTGCAGCTCCACATAACAAAAGTTTTTAGATGGACCAAACCTTCTAAGGACAGGCAGGAATGCCTCAAAGACGTACACCTTGAGGAATGAAGAAACTGTGGCTGTCGTGCAGAAAGTGGTGGAAGAAGACCATAGACTACCATCGATGTGGCAGCTACTGGAGCTTACATTTTTAATTATAAGTTACATCTTGGCCTCAGCAAGCTGTTGGATGGATGGATGCCAAAAGTGTTGCTCAAATATTAGCCAGTTCAAAGACCGTATCTTTCCATCATTCTTCTCAGCAAGATGGAAGCTAATGACCATTTTATAGAATGAATTGTAACTGAGGATGAAGCTCAGATTTATCAATACAATCCAGAGAGCAATGTCCAATCAAAACAGTGGATTCTGAGGGGATCTGCTATGCCAATTAAATTCAAGACAGTAATGTCAGCTGTTTGTTTGGATTCCCAAGAGGTAATCTTGATAGATTGTCTCAAAGGATACAGATGATCATGGGGGCTTATTAACAAGAAGTTTTAAGAACACTAAGAACTGCATCGGTGAGAAAAAGACCAGGAAGGGTTTGATGTGGTGCACATTGAAGTGTGCAGCATTCTTTGAGGAAAGGTTACATAAATGGAAACACCACCTTCAAAAGTGGATAAACCTAGATGAAAAACATACTTCATATTTTGATAGTTTTATTTAGTAAAGAGTTCTAGAATTTGTAGCAATATTTTTTATACTTACCCTTATATTTTATATTTCTGGGAAATTTTCAGTTAAAATGTTCCCAACATGTGTTGATTTAAAAAAAATTTATTTATTCATTTCATATGTTGATCTTTAAAAATAAAGTATTTTAATCTAATTCTTATAATTGATCATTATCCTATGTCAAAAGTACTTTTAGGATCAGAGTCTAGAAAATTTTGGTTATTTACCTCTTAATTTATATATTGGTTGTGTATTATATACATATGCTAGTGAAAAATTATTAAACATTGATAAAGGTTATTTTATCTCATTTTGCCAGAATAAAATAAACATATAGAAAGACTATACTAGATCTGAGTGGACCATCACTGCAGACCTTGCGTTAGAGCCTGGAACAGTATGGAAGCACGAGACAGAATGGGGGGAAAGGCTCAGAAACTTCTGAAGATCGTAAGTGACTTCTGCTTTATAGACCGAAGATGAGTGATCTGCTTTTGGTTAGGGATCCTATTACTTATAAACCATATGGGACATATCTCATAGTATTAGCAACTAAAAAATTCCTTAAAGTGGTAGAAGAAATTACTTACTTTTTCAAGAAATATAGATGGTGCTATAGTATCCGATGCATTGTCTGTAGCACATAAGTAAGTGATTCCATCAATAAAGAGAGTATGATAGACATAGCTTTGAAAAGAATACATTCATTTACATGATAATATTAACAAAATGAAATACTTGCACAGTAAATTTTACTTTGTTTTTCATGCTGTCATTCGTTGTATGAAGGCTACACAACCAACTTTTCATAACCAAAATGGAAAATCTTTTCATATATTTAGGGAGAATGGGTAGGAAAGAGGGAACCGATTACATGGAACTGTGTGTGACCTCCTCCCTGGGGGACAGACAACCGAAAAGTGGGTGAAGGGAGACGTCGGACAGGGCAAGATATGACAAAATACCCATTTATAAACTATCAAGGGCTCATGAGGGAGGGGGGAGCGGGGAGGGAGGGGAAAAATGAGGACCTCATGTCGGGGGTTTAAATGGAGAGAAAATGTTTTGAGAAACGATGTACAAATGCGCTTTACACAATTGATGTGTGTATGGATTGGGATAACAGTTGTATGAGCCCCTAATAAAATGTTAAAAAAGAAAAAAACAAATAAAATAAAATAAAATAAAACACTAAAAAAAAATAATAAAGTTTTACAAATAGTGACTATGTATTTAAAATTACATCAATAAGAAGAAATAAACAGAAAACTCTATGATAAAATAGAAAGTTTCACAAATAGTGACTATGTATTTAAAATGACATCATGTATAAGTGTGCTTTACACAATTGATGTATGTATGGATTGTGATGAATTGTATGAGCCCCAATAAAATGACTAAAAAATAAATAAATAAAATGACATCAGTAAGAAGAAATAAGCAAACTCTATGAATATATATATTTAAAGGAGCTCTGATAGGAGCCATTTACATTGTAGGACTAAATCAAGATTCTGATCAAACAGAAAATATTATTTTGGTCACGCACTGATTTTTCAGCTTTCTGTTTGTAAGTAGACAGATCTAATTTGGGCAGTTCTTGGCTTTAGATTATGAATGATTATAATATAAAAGTTGTAAACTGTCAATATGAAATATTCGGGAGAACGGGGTGAACTGAGATGAGGAAAATAAAATTCCCCTTTAGTGCGCGTCTTCTGATGGATCACGCCAACGTCTATCCCTTGATGTTGTGATCCCATCTCAGGATCACTTATAAGAGGTTAGCAGACTCTCAGGAGTACCTTTATCATTTATTGCCCAACAATCCAAAAAGTTTAGGACTATGGCAATAAAAAAAAGGTCTTAGCCTTGATGCTAGTGCTTTTGAACACTCTATATCCAAATGGTTAACAGGCAACATATCTAGTCAAATGTGAGTTTAGAAAGATATAAGAATGAGGGCTCTCAGAAACAGAGAAGATAATCCCAGAGGGATAAAATTTAATGTTTGTGCTCCTTCAGCATGAATCCTTCTTGTAATGCCAAGAAC
>NW_022111369.1:37008952-37009887 GCF_000313985.2 Echinops telfairi
AGTTGTATTTCTCATCGTTGTTACATCACACCCAGACTGGCTCATCTCCTCCCCCAAAGGCTGTTAATTCTATCGTACATGTTAAAGATTTATATGTGATTTGAAGTAAGTTGATATTGGACGTGAAAATGTGATCTTTTAAATCTATGCTTAGTATATGTTATTGGCTCAAGGATAGCAATGATTTTCCCCCCTGATTTGATATTTTTCTAGCAATGATCATGAGGGTGGCACCGAATCAGGCTGTGTTTTGTATTGTTGAACATAGGGCCGCTATGAGTCAGAACTGGCTTGACAGCACCTGGCAATAACAACATGCTATTACTAACATTCTTTAAAAGTGTAAAAACTGTCTTTAAAAGTGTAAAAACTGTCAGAAACTGTCTTTAAAAGTGTAAAAAAAGGTTTGAATACTTGATATCCGAGATTTATTGCTTACTAGCAAAAGTAGGGTGGAGAAAAGAGTAAACAATGTACTACCATTTATCTATCATTCTCATATGCTACCTGTGTTAGACAGGGTTCTCTAGAGAGACAAAACCAGATTGCTAATAATTACATATACACATATACATATATATGTATATATATACAGATGGATCGATATATAACACAAGAAATAAACAGTTAAATTACAAAGCAGTACAAATGGCTCAGTGCAACTCACTCCCGTGAGACAGTTGTGAGGCACTGGCAGTTCTTCAAGTCTTGAGGACCACCAGGTAGTCCTCTGTAGAGCAATTCAGACTATTCAGGCACAGGCAGCAAACAGCAAGGCAGGTCACCAACAGTCAGCCGGGTGACAGGGTCTGACAGTCCCCGGCTCAAGAGATGTAAATTCCAGTGGTGTGGTGAAGCAGGTCTTGATGGAACCTCAAATTACAGTGACACAGTCCACGGTGTCCCACAGGTAGTGTAGCTTGCAAATTGAGGCA
>NW_022111369.1:37014423-37019282 GCF_000313985.2 Echinops telfairi
CTTGAACTCCCCTTTGCCACCCACCCTTCCACACTGTACCCCCCAGGAACCCTTATTCTACTTGCTATCTCTGAAGGTTCATCAATCCTGGATTCCATATACCATAAAACAGAGAAAAGCATATAGCAAAAATTCAAGAGAGCTATCCCCAGTGAAAGAATACATCAGGGCTAAACCCCAATATGAAGAAAAAAAGAAAACCCACATAAAATGTTGAAAACCATATCAGGTCCAACATGTATGGGAGAGATCAACTGACAAGGTGTTAACTGTGCAACACAGGTTTCTCTTTTTGATCTCTTGTAGTCATCTTTCCAATGCACTGTTTTGTAACCAGTTTATTCCCATCCCTTCATTATGGATAGAGGGCAGTTACTGGAGGCTTGTTTCCTGTGGAGAGCTCACAAATGTATCTTGGGCTCCCATAGCCTTCTACAAACTAGCATCTCACAATTTGGGATCTGATACTATTTCCTCCTTCAGCTTCAGATTATATGATTTGCATTCCTTTGGTCACCACTGATGTTGGAGTGCTTCTTCCATGTGGACTCAGTTGACATCTCACTTAGCTGGCTGTGTGTTTGGAAATAATCCTTTAAGACCCCAGATTCTATTTTATCTTTAGCGGGGCACCATGTAATTTCTTCACCATACTTTGCTATAACACCCACATCTTGTGTGTTCCCTTCCTGAGGGCGAGTATCAAGCAGTCATACGTGTTCTTAAAGGTTTTATTCTTTGAGAGAAATTTTATATAATGTTATGATTATCCAAAGTATCCAATACTTAGCTAATTTTATGGAATCTCATTAATTTAGAAGTATAATGGAAATTTGATTGGAACCTTGAATGCCACACTACTACGTAACTTTTTTATTTTCACAAAGTGATACCTAAAATAAAACCTTTGTTGTTAGGTGCCATCAAGTTGCCTCGGATCCATAGCGACCCTATGCACAACAGAAGGAAACACTGTGTGGTCTCGTGCCACCCTCACAATCATTCCTATGCCTGAGCCCACGGACGCAGCCATTGTGTGAATCCATCTCATCGAGGGCTTCTCCTCCTTCGCTGTCCCTCTACTTTTCCAAGCATGGTGTCCTTTTCAGGGACTATTTCCTCCTGATGCCATACCCAAAGTACATGGAGACAAAGTCTTGCCAACCCCACTTCTGGTATGTTTTATATCAATTTGGCTGGACCAGGATCCTCAGTAGTGTGGCAGTAAGGGCTCTCTCATAAGATGCAGGTCAGTCTGATGATGTCTCTTGGGGGTAGAGCGTGGTGGGGCCCATTCATATCTATAAATAGACTGGAGAACTGGCTTTTTTCTTTCCCTCCTGCTAGCCTGGATCTTGTGTCAAGCAAGTGTGCTGGCAGCCTGCATTACTGCCTGTCAAAGCTGAGAGCTCTCTGTGATCTTCCTTAGCAGCTGATCTGTCCATTTGAGTCTATGTCCACTGGCCTCTGATCTTCCAACTTCCCAGCTTCCTAGTCCAGGCACCAATGTGAGTTAGGAAAAGGTTCCAATGTAATGTTTGACAAACAAGCTTAAAGCAAACTGGACTTAACCACTTCAACTCTGTGAGCTATTTTTCTTGATATAAACAATTTTCTTTAAATAATCTGTAAAGGTCACTGGTTTTGCTGCTTCTAAGAGCATTCTACCTGGACTTCATCCCAAGCACTTCTATTAACTGCAACTGCAGTTTTGAGTGTTAGACCAAAATACTCATCATCTGTTGGAAACTTTGTGACTTAAAACTTTTTGGAAATATGGTAGAGGAATAGATTAACCATTTCCAACAGGCAATAGAATTCAACATGTTCCAAAATGAATACTCCTTTTCTCCTCATCCTTTGACTTCCTCTAGTACTCCTACTCTGTCTATATATTCTATCTTACTTAATGCCACCTGAGGGGGAAAAGTGGACTCACCTTAGGTATTGGCCTGTCCTTTATCTCAAATATTTAAACTGTCACAAGACCTAAGGTTTAGTTGTACACAGTTTCTAGGATCTGTCCGCTCCTTTCTAGCTGCACCTTCATTACTCAGTTGAGGGCTGCACATCTCTTACACAAAGGAAAAGAACACCATCTTAACTGGTTCTCTTCTTTGATCCATGTGTGAGTCCAATTTGACTAGAGAAACAAATCCAGAAGACACTCATATGTGTCAGAGAGTTTTATATATACTATATTTATATAGTAATCATATATTAAGAAAACATCCCAGCCCAGTCCAAATCAAGCCCATAAGTCCAATATTAGCCCCTACACCTGATTCCAGTCTATAAATTCCTCTTCAGACTCCTGCAACACATGCCAAGATACTGAATGCAGGAAGATGACAGGGCTGTGGGTGGAAAGTCTTTGTGGAACCAGTGGTGTGGAAACATCTCCAGGGCTCTGGCTGCCATCAGTGTGGCTCCATGTGGATTGTCAACAGGAATGTAAAGCAGAGGGAGAGTGGGTCTGGCCTCCACTGAGCTTTTTATCTCCATCACACCTCCAAATGAGGTCATCAAACTGTGACCTAATTGACAGTCTAAACTCCACCCCTTCACTACCCCCAAGTTGACAGGAGATTATGTAACTACCACAATCCACTTTCCATATTGTAACCAGACTGACTTTTCCAGAAAGTGAATAAGATCTTACTTTTCTTTCATTTACAAATCTTCAATTCTCTCCTACCTTCTTTTATAGCAAAGAAACAACCTAGATGAATATAAAACCCAAATCATTGCCGCCTGGTCGATTCTGACTCACACAACTCAAACTCACTGCCATCAAGAAGATTCTAAATCATAAGAATTGCCCCCTTTGGTTTCTGAGACTTAAAATCTTTAAGGAAGTAGATAGATTCCCTTCTGCAGGGCTGATGGTGGGTGGTAACTGGAGACCTTGTGGTTAGCAGGTTAGGAGCTCCACACTTAACCCACTATATCATCAGGACTCCATCAAGAAGGGTTAGGGATGCTTTAGTAACAATACTTTGTTTCCAGTTCAGCTTCTACACACTGCAATTCCGTGATCTATTTCTTGGGAGTCCTCAGATGTTTCCTCTCGATGGCTGGCATTTCCATTCCTCTTTCCTTTGAAGTTTAGGATTTACTCTGTTTACAAAGCCTGTCTTTTGTGGTTAACAGGAAGCCGCCCAATTTAATTGCTGCGGGAGAAATCTCCACCTACTCCTCTGGATTAGTTTTTACACTAGAAGGCAACTGTAGCTCTTGGCTGTCCAAGGGATGAGGTGCCACACACCATCTGCTTTTCATCGCTGTATCCCTCACTAGGTGGTGCTGAGTCAGAATATCAACTGGATGGCAGTGGGTTTGGCTTTGGTTATCCTTCACATCCTTTATGCGGAAATTTTGCAACTAACAGGTGGTCAAATCAATGTATGTTGAACTGTCAGGAGCTGAGTCTATCGACTCATAGCCACCCTGTGCACAACAGAATGGAAACTCGCCGCGTCAGCCTCACAGTTATTATGCCTGCACCCATTGTTGCTGCCACTGTGTAATAACTATCCATTTCCCGCCGAAAGGAGAAAACACTGTTTAGCGGTGTGGGTGAAAAAACCTGAACACCGCCAAACCAGTCGCGTGCAGTACCAGGCATCGCCCCTAGGCGGCGCACAGGAGCCCCGCAGTTCCGGGAGCGCCAGCCGCTTCCGCTTGGGGTTTTCGGCCGAGCGCGCGAGGTGAGACATCGAACGCCCACCACCTGGCCCGGGTCGCCGCAGCGTGGGGCAGGCCCAGCGGACGCCGCCCGCCTGGAGTGGACCCCACGGAGGCTGAGGCACCGCCCTGGGGATACCTGATAGGAGCCGCCTGTCAGGGCCAGCTCTGCTAGGATGGTTCGGCCATTAGCAATGCAGCTGTAGGTAACCGTCATAGTGGGCGGGCTTGGGAAGGAAGGAAGGTTCCGGCCAGCCTTAACCGCCCCGTCCGCCTCGGCGCGGGAGCCTGGGTGGGGCCACGGGGGAGGGTGGTGCTTGCGCAGGCGCACTGAGCGATTGATTGGCGGGGGGAGGGATGAGGGATCGCGCCTGTGGAACGACTCCGGTTGGAGCTCAGGAGAAGCCTCAGTGGGTTGGGGGCCCTCTTCTGCGCGCAGTGAAAGCAGTAGTTGGGGGCTGGTGTGGTGTAGTGGTTACGTGTTGGGCTGCGACCTTTGTGGTTGGCGTAGCCCCGCGGGACTTTGTACTCCGGTAAACAGGCCCAGGCTCGGAAGCCCGCAGGGGTCGCCTTGAGTCCGCATTGACTCGATGCCCCTGTGTTTGCCTTTGGTTTGCGTTTGCTTCACTTTGCTTGCCGGCTTTTGATGCCTTTGCATTGTAGGCCGAATGAAGTGTAGACCTGGATATAATACGAACTTCTTCATTAATGCAACAAGCATGTGTTGCACTCCTCGTGTGTGTGGTGCATTAGGCCTGATCAGGACTGATTTATGCTAGATTCACGTCGAAGCACAAAGGCCTTTAATGTCGTCCGAACCAAACCCCCTGCCCTCGATCATCCCAGCTCCGCAGCCCAATGTAAGCTTTCCGAGACTGCAGGAGACCCTTGAAGGGGGGCAGACTGCTTCATCTTTCGCCCTCACAGGAACTAGTGGGTTTGAACCCCCAACCATCCTTTACAGCTCAACACCCAATCCACAGTGTCACCAGGGCTGGTAGCATCGTAAAATAAAATCTACTTGCTTACTTTATTTCTGTTATCTGTCGAAAGTTGATGTCTTGGGGCTTATATGCCTCAGAGAAAAACTTTAAGTTTCTCCTGAATGGTGTGCTACCACAGAGGAAGTGACACCACAAGACATCCAGACTAGACAGTACTAGACAGTAAAC
>NW_022111369.1:37019382-37020451 GCF_000313985.2 Echinops telfairi
AGGGCTGGTAGCATCGTAAAATAAAATCTACTTGCTTACTTTATTTCTGTTATCTGTCGAAAGTTGATGTCTTGGGGCTTATATGCCTCAGAGAAAAACTTTAAGTTTCTCCTGAATGGTGTGCTACCACAGAGGAAGTGACACCACAAGACATCCAGACTAGACAGTACTAGACAGTAAACTGAGCAAAGGTTTAATAAGGAAAGCATGCTTCAGTCACAAAGCAGGTTGCCTCCCGATCACAGGAAGCCCACGACTAGGGCTATGACAGTGGGTTGTATAGAAGTTGGGTGGTAGGACCTCTATCCTGCTCTGTGTTGGGGTGAGTCATCTGGATCTGATCAGTGGTCTGAATTAATCCTATGAGGCAATTTGGGAAGGGTCATCCAGATGTTTAGCTCACTCTTAACAGTTTCAAATAACAAATTAATGTCATAATAATAATAATGCAATGCTGGACTACTAACCTAAAGGTTGGTAGTTTGAACTCACCCAGTGGCACTCTTGAAAGGCCTTGGTTTCTGTAAAGATTATAGCCCAGAGACCCCTATGGATCAGTTTTCTGTTGCACAGGGGTCACCTTGAGGCAGAAGCAAGTGGAAGGGAATGGATTTCTTTCTTTCTTTCTTTGCAAAGGGCCCCTCCTGTGCTGCACTGAAAACAACCTTCAGCTCCCTGGAAATAAACCAATGGCATATTAGAAATGGAATATTTCCATCGTGGTAAGAACAGCAACAGTCTGAGCTGTTTTTACTCGGCGCTGCTCCAATCTCCCTAGCTCCCTGGCCTGGAGGACCGTGATTCCACTGGAGGTGTTGCATTTGATGGGGATCACAGCACAGAAAACCCCAAACCCTAAGCATAGTGTAGCTTAGATACATTATCCAAAGGATAATCCATTAAAAAATAAATTGGACTTTGTAAAAAATAAAAGCATTTGTGATTCAAAAGATACTTATGAAAATGACAAGAACTCACAGTTTGAGAGAACATAGTTGAAAATCGTACGTGTGATCAAGGACAAGTATCCAGACTTTATAAAGAATTGTGACAGCTCAATAATAGGCGG
>NW_022111369.1:37020551-37025397 GCF_000313985.2 Echinops telfairi
ACTTATGAAAATGACAAGAACTCACAGTTTGAGAGAACATAGTTGAAAATCGTACGTGTGATCAAGGACAAGTATCCAGACTTTATAAAGAATTGTGACAGCTCAATAATAGGCGGACATAATAAAAAAAAAATGGACAAAAGATTTGAATAAGTGTTATATCCTAGAAGATAGATGAGTGGTCAAAGAGCACATGAAAAGATAGTCAACATTATTCATTCTCACTACCATGGAGCCAATTCTGACTCTTATTGACCCTCTAGGACAGGGTTTCCAAGACCAACACTTTACAGGAGTAGAAAGCTTCAACTTTCTCCAGAGGAATGGCTGGTGATTTCAAACTGCTGACCATTCGGTTAGCAACCCAATATCCAACATGTAACCCCTACACTACCAGGGGTCCTTATTATTTATTAGGGGAAATGCAAATGAAAACCATGAGTGTCACCTCACATCAAAAAAACGGTACATGTAAAAAAGATGGACAATAGCAAGTGTTGGTCAGGATGTGGAATAATTATTCCACTTCAGATTGTCAGACACTGCTGGTGGGAATGTAGAATGGTGCAGACACTAGGAGATCAGCTAATTATTCCTCAAATGGCTAATCATAGATATTCTACAGACCAGGAATTCCACTTAGGCAAAAATCAAGAGGAAGGAAAATATATGTCCATACAAAAAAAATTCTTGGTAACATTATTCATAGTAGCCACAAAATGGAAACATCCTAAATTGTCCATTAACTGAGAACAAAATATAGACGTATAGACAAAATGTAGTCTGATAAGACTTCAGCCTTAAGAAGGAATGACGCACTGACATGCTACAGCATGAATGAGCCTTCCACACATGATTCTAAGTGAAAGGAGCCAGTCACCAAAGAGTCTATAGAGACAGAAAGCAGATTACTGGCTACCTGGGGCCGAGGGTGGGAATGGAGATGGATTGGCATGAGGGACCTTTTTTTAAAGTGTTGGGAATGTTCTAAAACTAGATTGTGGGGATGGTCAGAAGTGATGAGAAGTAATTCAGAGTGATTCTGTGATTTCAATAAGGCAAAGGAAGACAGAGAGTTTACGTAACACATTCTCAGTATATATATTCTCTCTCTCTGTATTTTTTTTCCTATTCTTGCTATTTGTGTCTGAAACAAGGTCTTGTTTCCCTGAAGAATTATAGCTCAGCCACTCATATAGTGTGGAGGCACACTTACCTCATAACATCTCCTTCCTCCAACGTAAAACATAAAGAAAAAGTCAACAAAACCCTGAGAATTGCAACAAAAAGAAAGCTCTTGCTATCTTTAGACCACAGAAGGCTGGTGGTTGTTGATTGACCCTTGCATGTTGCTGGGCTTGTCTGCCTCACTCCCTCCCCCACCCCCACTTGCCCCCGCTCTCATTGGCAGAAACTGCTGGGGGCTTGAGGTCAGAATGTCCAAGCCAACTCCCAGCTTTATTCCCGCTCCCCGCCTCCCCCCCTCCCCACCACACACACATTGTTGCCCAACTATGCTTTATGTTGGCTTTGCATGGGCACCGTGAACCAGATCATAGTTTGCAAGTAAAGATAAACGTTTTGAGACAGGCTTGCCCCTGATGCCGAAAAGGTTAGTTGCTGTGGTTTTCAGGGTACATCGGTGGATTAGTTGAAGTCCTCGTTTCTTGTAGCGGAGAGCTGAATTGAGGCTGCCTTTGGTGGTGGTTGTCCATATTCTCCACACCTCACCATATCTACCCTTCTCCTGATGGTCACGGTACTTGTCACGCCCATCACCCTCAGCACTCACCACGGTGACTGCCCACGGCACGCATTGTGCTCTGCCCCATGCTGCCGAATCACACAGCCGGGCAAGCGTCTGTGATGTCCCCGAAGACTCAGCTCTTGCTGCCGAGTAGTGCTGACTTGCCTTGATGGGGTTTCCTCTGTGACTCTTAGGTGCTCTTTACAGCTTCTTTCATGTCTCCCTGGTCTGGTCCAGCCATGAGAGACCAGAGAGATGGGATTAATGGTAGACCAAGCAGGCTTACCCTGGAGCTGGCAGTGGACCCCCCAGGATATGGGTCTGTGGGAGGAATAGATACCGGATATATGAATGTCCCCGGGCCGCCACAACAAAGTACCACAACCTGGGTTGCTTATAAGGACAGAAATGCAGGGTCTTATGGTTCTGGGGCCAGAAGTACCAATTCAGAATGTTGGTAGGGTTGATTTCATTCTGAGGGTTCAGAGGGAGAATCTGTCCCATGTCTCCCTCCAGCTTCTGGTGGCATCTGGCGATCCTTGGTGTCCCGTGGCTGATGGCCACCTCACTGCAATCGCTGCCTGTCATGACCACCTACCTCCTCTGTGCCTCTTCTCTTATTGCAAGGTCACCACTCGTAGAGGACGAGGACTCACCTTCCTCTAATGTCTTCATGCTAACTGGTAACATCTTCAAGGACCCTGTCCAAACAAGGTCATATTCACAAATGCCAAGATTCAGCTTTGAATATATTTGGGGACACAGTTGAACCCTAATAACAGACAAAGCTGGGGTTCTGAATGGAGGTAGAGAGTGGCCACTGGGCCAGCTCCAGAAGCCCTCCTGGGCTCTGGATTCAGACACAAGAGACAAGTATTATAAGATTCTAATTATATGGGATATCTAGAGTAGGGAAATGCTTAGAGAAGTTTCTTAGTGGTTACTAGAGGTTGAGGGAGGGGGGGGGAAAGGAGTATTCCTGAAGGAGTAGTGAGTTTCTGTCTGAGGTGATGAAAATGTTTTGGAAATGGTGAATGAAATTAATGTCATTGAATTGTGCACTTAAAAAGGTTGAAAATGGAAGAATTTTAGTTATTTATATTTATATTTTATCACAATAAAATAAATATATAAAAGCATAAAAAAGATCTAGCTTTGTAAAAAATTCAAATACGTGGAGGAAACTGTTATAAAAACAAGGTTGAAAATCAAATGACATGCTTTCTCTGCTTAAGTTCAAAATTCCCACGCCTCTTCCAGAAACCATACAGAGCAGTACAAAAACCTAACCCACTGCCATTAAGTCAATTCCGACTTAGAGTAACCTTACAGGACAGGATAGAACTCCTCTCTAGGGTTTCCGAGGCTGTAGATCTGTGGAAGCAGAAAGTTTTGTCTTTCTCCTGAGGAACGGCTGGTGAGTTTGAACTGCCGACCTTGGGCCATCACGGCCCCAGAGCAGTACTCACGGTCACCAGTGCAGTGGGTGGCCCACATTTCAGTTTAGTTTTAGATGACGCTGCTTGGAATTTGCCTTGTGGATCCGTGTTATAGGGGTCATCCTAGATTGGGATAGAGTTTGTGCATAGCCCTGGGGCTCTCTTCTTTAAGGGTTTTTCCTTTCACATTCCAGCAACTAAAATTTCCCTCACCTTTGTCCTCTGGTTCTTCAATTTTATTTTTTAAAAGAACTTTATCGACTCCACATAGTGAAAACAGTACACATGGAAAAGATCTCCACGACCATATCCTCCTTTTCAGCTCCTCCTTGAAGTAGCTGCTTACTTTTGGTTACTCTTGAGTGTTAACAGAGTTGTTTTTCTGTTGTCTCCGGAATGAACACTTGTAACTGAGGGAGATGGAAGAAAGCCTTCATGATCTCCTGTTTAGATTACAGCCACGAAAACGCTCTGGAGCAGTTCTACTCTGTTAAGCACGGGGTTGCCACGACTCAGAACTGACTTGACCCTGATGGGTTTTACCCAGGGACAGCTTGGTCTGTTAGGAGCAAGTGAGCTCTGATGGAATGGAAACAAATCAACATCGAGTAAAGGAGCTGCACTTCACAAGGCCAACAGAAGAGGGCACTCTTGAACTAAGAAATGGCACAAGCCACCAAAATTCCCTACATGCCACACAGAACTTTTGTTGTTGCTGCCCCAGGGAAAGGTCACATTTATTGTGGTCGGAAAAAGGCACTGTCATCTTAACTGAGTCACTATAAAGAGAAAACCGAATATGAGTGTCTTAGATGGGGTTGACTAAAACCACACCCTCCATTGGTTACACCAAGAATTGTTCTACCCCGAGGGTTGTCCCCTGATCAGGGATGTAATTGGTAGAGGGCTACTCCCAGGAAAACGCTGTAGCACATGGAATCAGCCCATGGGGATGCCTTGTGCCACAGGAACTGTTTCATATGATTTTCCTGGCTGTATCTTCACAGAGGCAATTTGCCCGGCTTTTTTTCTCTTTCATGTTGCTGCGTAGGACCAACCTTTTGACCTTTAAGTTTAATGCTGTTTGTGACACCCAGAACAGTTTTAAACTTGACTGCCATCCACACCTTTACCAGACTCCGGCACACAGCCTCTACTATTATTAACATATCACAGTAGTGTGCTACATTTGCCACAACTAATCAAGCAACGATAGCGACCCTGTAGGACAGAGTAGAACTGCCCTCTGTGGGTTTCCAAGACTGTAACTCCAATGGGAGGAGAACACGTTGTCTTTCTCCCTCAGAGAATCTGGTGGTTTTAAGCTGCTGACCTTGTGGTTAGCAGCCCAACACGGAACCATTATGACTGTGGCAGTGCGGTTGTGTATGTTTGTTTAATAAACCAATATTGATGCACCATTACTAGTGAAAGTTTATACTGTTTTTAAAGAGGCTGGGTAGGACAATGGATTAGATGTTGGACTGTTAGGTCAGTGGTTCAAATCCACCAGTCCCCAGGAGAAAGGTGAGACATTCTCTTCCTATAGGGTCACTGTGAATTAGAATTGATTAAATGGCAGTAGATGTACTGTATCCAAAGTTCCTTTTTTAAAAAAAAATTTTTTATTAAGGGCTCATACAACTCATCACAATCCATA
>NW_022111369.1:37027363-37029017 GCF_000313985.2 Echinops telfairi
GCTCTGGTCAGATATATCCTTCTCCCGAAGCTGCAGATTCAGTGCCATCCTTTGAAATAAATTCTTCTCGGGGGAGGGTATTTTTGTTGTTGAACATTTTATTGCACTTTTAGGTGAAAGTTTACACAACCAATTCGTTTTCCATTCAACAATTTTTACACAGCTTATTGTTTTGAGAGAAGCCCTGGTGGCATAGTGGCTACATATTGGGCTGGCATTTCAAAACCATCAGTCACTCCTCGGGTGAAAGTTAGGGTTTTCTATCCTTGTAAAGAGTTACAGTCTCAGAAACCCACAGGGGCGGCTCTACCCTGTCCTATAGGGTCACTAGGAGCCAGTATGGACTCGATGGCAGTCTGGGTTTTCTTTGGTTGTTCTGTGATATTGGCTGCTATCTTTACAGTGTTAGCACTCTCATTTCCACCCTGTTTCTGTCTCTGCACTGATTGTTCTAAGGAGCACATTCCTTCTGGGTGTTATTGCTTGTATTACAGGCCAGTTTGTTATCTGGCTGAGAGCTGACTTCCAGGAGTGGATTCAGCTCCAGGTTAAAAGGATCTTTGTGCAATAGTCTCAGGGGTTTCTCCAGTTCCCATTGGTCTAAGTAAGCCTGATCTTTTCATGACTTTAAGTTTTGTTCTACATTTTTCTCCCTTTTTACCCAAGGCCCTCTATTGTGCTCCTGTGGTTGTTAGTGGTAGCCAGCTACCATCTAGTTTTTCTGGTTTGAGGCTAGAGGTGGCTATTGTTTGTGTGGGCCCTTACACCTGAGCACTGACTGTTTCCTTGAATTTGTTCCTCTCCGTTGTTCCTGACCAAGAGTTGTATCTCAGATGCGATTTCCTGATGTGGTAGCATTTGTAAGATTATGTTTGACCTAATTGAAATATGGATTATTATAATATCTGTAAGAGCTCCCAATAAAATGATTAAAATTTTTTTTCAAAAAAGTTAAAACAAATGTTCAGTTTTGATGACATTCATGTTATACAAATTTCCATTGGTTGCTTGTACTTTTGATATCAGGTCTAAGAAACCATCTCTTAATCCAAGGTCATAAGGATTTACACGTTTTCTATTAAGTGTTTTATAGTTTAGCTTTTAAGTTAGGTCTTTGGTTTGTTTTGAATTTATTGTTGTATGTGGAATGAGATAGGGGTCCAACTTCATTCTTTTGCATTTGAAGATCCAATTGTTTCAACACCATTTGTTGAAAAGGCAACTGCTTTCCCATTAAATTGTCTTTGTCACCTGTGTTTCTGGGAGTAGTTTGACTTGTGGCTCCTTGGGATTGTTTTTTTCTGTCCATGTGGAATTTCACACATGTGTGTGGCTAGGTTCCTAGGGGGCAGCCCTTGAGATTTCTGGAGCTCTTCCTTTGCCGAGCTGCTCTCCTTACCCTATACATGTTAGTCATCTCAGACACTGCCAAGTGCAACATTTGTCTCCTGAGCGCAGCATGTGCTCTCCGCTCTATGTTCCCAGCCCTGAGCATGTGTTGGAATCTTCTCCAGACTTAAAACAGTGACAGCAGCTGCTCTTACGTGTCTTTTTCAGAGACAATAGCCTTTTACTGCTCTTTGTCCAAATGTCTGAAAACAACCATTTCACATGTTTTGACCAGTTTTCTCTTTGTAAGAGGATGTCTCCCTGT
>NW_022111369.1:37029685-37034202 GCF_000313985.2 Echinops telfairi
TATTTATTTATTTTTTTTGTGAAGCTGCTTTGGAAGACAGTTTGGCAGTTTCTTACAAATCTAAACATCAGTTTACTGTATGATCCAGCAATCGGGTTCCTAGGTATTTACCCAAATGAGATGAGAATATTTGTCCACATAAAAATCAGCACATGCATTTCTAAAGCAGTTTTATTCATAAACACCCAAAATTGGAACTACAAAGCTGTCTTCCAGTAGGTGAATGGACAGACAACTTTGTACATAGATATGTTAGTCTAGTTTGACTAGAGAAACAAATCCAGGACACTCATATGTATATAAATAAGAAAGAGCTACATATCAAAGAGTAATTATATATTAAGAAAACATCCCAGCCCAGTCCAGATAAAATCCATAAGTCCAATATTAGCCCATATGTCCAATAGCAGTTTGTAATTTCCTCTTCAGACTTATGAAACACAGGCAATGACGACAAATGCAGCAAGATCACAGGCCAGTGGGTGGAAAGTCTTGTGGATCCAGTGGTGGTGGAAGCATCTCAGTACTGGTGTGGGCATGTAGCTCCTCCAGTTCCAGGGCTCTGTTTCCATCAGGCGTCTCCATGTGGTTTGTCAGCAGAAAGACAAACAGAGAGTGCGTGTCCCACCTCCAGGGAGGAAAACAGGAGCTCCCAGAATCCTCAGGAGAAGACCATGCCCACACAGAGGTTTCATTGGCTATGACCTGATAGGCTAGACTCCACCTCTTCGCAAGTTGACCGATTATGTAACTGCCACAGTACATATAATAGAAGATTATTCAGTGATGAAGAGAAATGAGCTGTCAAGCCATGAAAAGACATGGAGGAAGCTGAAGTTAAGTACATTGCGAATTGAAAGAAGCCAGTCCAAAGAAGCTTTGTGCCATGATTCCACCTCTGACAATCTGAGGAAGGCAAAACTGTGTTATTGCTGTTTGTGTTAGGTGCCATCCATTCAGTTCTAACTTATAGCACTCCTATGTGCAACACTGCTCAGTCCTACTGGTCCATCTTCAAGGTCATTATGTTTAAGCCCCTTGTTGTAGCCAATGTGTCAATTCATCTCACCAACAGTCTTCCTCTTTTTCACTGTCACTCTACTTTGCCAAGCATGATGTCATTATTTAGGGACTGATCTCTCCTGTTAACATGTCCCAAGTATGTGAGGCAAACTCTCACCATCCTTATTTCTAAGGAGCATTCTTGCTATACTGCCCACAACACAGAGCTGTTTGATTGTTAAGGGTTTGAAAAGAGTGAGGATAAATGAACAGGTGGTGCACAGGGCATTTTTTAAGGCAGTGAAACTATTCTATATGACATTATGTACTTGCCCAAACCCATAGAAGCAGCATACACAAAGAGTGAACCTAATGTAAGCCATGGACTTTAGTTACTAATAATTTATCACTACACAGACCCATCAGTTAGTTGTACCAAATGCACCAGCCAAATACATAATGGCAGCAGTAGGGAAGAGTGTGCAGTGGGGAGAGAAGCCCTGGTGACGCTCTTGGGTAAGCATTGGATTGCTAACTACAAGGTTTTTGAAACCTACCAACCACGCTGCTGGAGAGTTGAAGCTGTCTGCTTTCGTAGAGTTACAGCCTCAGAAGCCCTATGTAGGGACACTATGAGTTGGAATTCACTTGATGGCACAAGGCTTTTTGGATCGTTTTCTGCATAAATTTCTAAACCCAAAACTGCTTTAAAAAATAAAGCCTGTTTAAACAAATCTATTTTCAGTGTAGCCACTGGAATGACCTTTTACAAACCTGTGACTTTGTGAGTTCTCTAGGGGTTTTCCATTCCACCCAGAAGAAAAGTTCCAAGTCCGTACAGAGGTCTGAGGCCCAGCACAGTCAGGTCCGAACCCTCGTGGGTGACTGTTGTGCAGTTGTGTCACGCTGTTCTCTCCATTTATGTTTCTAGAACATTCCAAGCTCTCTCTCTCCTCAAGGCTTGGGCATTTCTTCCACTTGGAATCTTGATTATTTCATGGCTCACTTCCTTCCATATCTTCAATTATGTGTTCAATCATAATTTTCCTGATAAGGAATAGAGTGTTCCACTCCAAACACAAACCCTCTTCTTCCAGTACTTCTGTTCTATGTTGTTTTTTCCCTCATAGCACTTATTACTTTACAAAATAATATATCATTATTTGAATTGATGTTCAATCAGTTTGCAGAAGCCACATGGTAAATTGAACAGGGATATTTTAAATAAGGAATAATTAGCTCTAAAGGTCACAGAAGTTGGTAAAAACCTTCAATTTCTTCACCTTTGGCTTTATTGGCTGGCACATAATTTTGAATAATAGATGTATTAACTGGTCTTTCCTATAGGTATCTGGATATTACCCTATCACGGACAGCGTTGTACTTCTGCAGTCTGACATTGATCAAGCATGCAGACAACAAGATGCATCAATAATTACCGGTGATTAGAAAGCTGGAAACAAAAAGAAAGTTTGGGTCGTTGGAAATATGCCCTTGGAGAAAGAAAAGACACAGGTGAGCGTAAGATAGAATTTTGGAAGACCAATGACTTATTCGTTGGAAATGCCTTTTTTTCAACAACGTAAGTTGTGTCTATACATGTGGACCAAGCCAGACAGAATACGGAAGAATCAAACCAATTACATCGGTGGAAAAAGAAGATGGTTAAAGTCATTATTACGAGCCAGAACAAGGCCAGGGGCTGACCGAATGACAGACCATCAATTATATGCAAGTTGAAGCTCAAGAAAATTAAAATAGGTCCTTAAGACCCAAAGTACAGCACTGAATGGACGCCATCAGAAGATAGCAACCACCTCAATAGACTTGAGCCCCACCCCTCTCTCCCCGCCCCCTGCGTCACGCTCCGCCCACCGGGAGTGGCTTGGAGCCTCTCTCCCGCCAAGATGAGCAAATGAGCTCGAGTGAGGGCATGGACCTGAAATTCCAGTCTGGAGAGAAAGTGCTGTGCTTCGAGCCTGACCCCACCAAGGCTCGGGTGCTTTACGATGCCAAGATTATCGATGCTATGGTTGGCAAAGATGAAGACGGCAGAAGCATCCCAGAATATCTGATCCATTTTAATGGCTGGAACCGAAGCTGGGATAGGTGGGCAGCTGAAGATCACGTGCTCCGAGATACCGAGGAGAACCGGAGATTACAGCGGAAATTGGCCAGAAAAGCTCAAGGTCGCCTGAGGAAAGGCAGAAAGACGAAACGCTGCAGGCCTCCCGGTGCGGACTCTGTGGTAGAAAGTCCGCCGGTGGACGAGCGAGAGGACACCGCCGGACACTCGGAAAGCAGCGGTGAGGACGCCAGCGGCGAGGAGACGGAGGCGGAGCTAAATGAAGGCAGCGCCGCTGAAGAAAGGGCTGCCGGGAAGGAAGCCGCGCCGCCACCGCCGCCGCAGCCCCGGAAGAGGGCCATGGAAGACCGGGCGATCACTATAGACATTCCCCAAGTGCTGCGGAAGAAGCTGGAGGATGATTGCTACTACATTAACCGGAGGAAGCGCCTCGTGAAACTCCCGAGCCAGACCAACGTCGTCACCCTCTTGGAATCCTACGTGAAGCATTTCGCTGTCCACACCGCCTTTCCAGCCAACGCGAGACCTCGCCACCACCACGTCCTGCCACACGCCCACCCCAGTGCCCCTCGTGTCCCCGCCGAGAAGAATGTGGACCTGTGCAAGGAAATGGCGGACGGGTTACGGATCACTTTTGATTACACACTTCCGTTGCTTTTGCTCTACCCGGGCGAGCAAGCACAGTATAAGAAGGTGACGTCGGCCCGCTTCTTCCCTCCAGTTCAGGAACGCGCCACGCTCGCCCCCCGGGACGCGGAGGAGCCGCCCGCCCCGCCGTCCGTCGACAGCCAGCCTGCCTCGGGGGCGCCCGCCACCCCCAAACGGCGCAAAGCCGAGCCCCAGGGTTCGCAGTCTCGGCGGCGCTCCGCGCGCCACGGCTCCAACTGTGAGCGGCGCGCTCCCGCGTCTCCGCCGCGGCCCCTGGACGCAGCCGCCATCACGCCGAAGCGGTTCCCGCCCCCGGGCAAGGCGACGCCTGCGCACAGCGGGTCCTCTTCCCCCGGGTCCGGCCCCCCGAGCCAGGAGGCCGGTGCGACGTTTGCTGGCTTCGAGGGAAGATGGGGTCGTGAAATAAATGAGGGCCTCTCTTGGAAGCTCGTCCCGGACCATTTCCCCGCCGGAGACCAGCCGCCGCCGCCTTCCTACATTTATGGCTCACAGCATTTGCTGCGCTTGTTCGTCAAACTGCCAGAAATCCTTGGGAACATGTCCTTTTCCGAGAAGAATTTGAAGGCGTTACTGAAGCACTTCGATCTCTTTCTGAGGTTTCTGGCGGACTATCACAACGACTTCTTCCCCGAGTCGGCCTACTTGGCTGTCTGCGAGGCCCCCCACAGCGCCCAGAGCCCCGGCGCCGCCCGGTGCTGAAGCAGAGGCGGCGGCCACCCAGGCCCCAGGCCCAGGCTCCCTGCTCCCTGCTCCTGACTCC
>NW_022111369.1:37034640-37043910 GCF_000313985.2 Echinops telfairi
GTCACCCGAGACAACACTCAGACAGCGGCTGTGTCAGCGGAGCAGCGTCAAGGCCTCTGAAGCATTAGCCCGATTTAGAGAAAAATTAGGATTTGCATTTTTTTGTTAGAAATTAACTTTTTTTTAAAAAAAGTCATACGTAATAACATTGCTTTGCAGACTTCCTTTTGGTGAACAAGATTGGACACTTCACTCTGCCCAACAAACTTGAGTTTACACATCGAACCTGCCACTACGTATGTCTCTGTCTCTGGTTCTATGTGTAAACTTGAAGTTGTACTGATGGCAACAAGAAAATGTATAGCTAGTCATTGGCCTCTTAACGCTGCTTTTCTGTAAAACATTATTTTTGGTGATTAAAAATAAAATGTTTTGTATCTTGTTGAACATAATGGTCCCATGAGAACTTTTGCGCTGTTCCCATCTCTCTCTCTCTTTCTCTCTCTTTCTCTCTCTTTCTCTCACTCACCCATTCACTCCATCACTCCTTTATCTCTCTCCCTCTCCTCTCTTCCCTGACCCCCCCCAACACACACACATGCTCATGCTGGACTTGTGCACAGCACCTGGCTTGCTTTCTATTTTACTTTGTTTTTGTTTTACCTTTGTATCTGTTGTTAAGATCTTTTGTTTTCATACCCTTTGAGCTTTGTCAGACTTGGGGGTGCTGTGCCCTCCTGCTTTGTCAGCTACCCTGTGAGTTGGTCTGGGGCCAATGCCAGTGGATCCTCCTCCTTCATAGTCAGCTGACTGGCCTGGAAGTGACCCTTTCAATCCCCAATGTTCTACTGCCTCCTCTGCCTCCTTCCACTGCAGGCCTGATGTCAACATTTCACAATGAGAGGTAATCTGGTGTGTCTGCAGTGTGCTTTGAATTGTGGGGAAAGTTTTGACAATAATCACTGTTTGAAGAAAAACTATGCCCTTTTATTTTTAATCATTTTATTGGGGGCTCATACAGCTTTTATCACAATACATCCAATCATTGTGTCAACATTTGTTCATTTGTTGCCATCATCATTCTCAAAACATTTTCTACTCGAGCTCCTCATTTCCCCCTGCCCTTCCCCACAAACCCTTCATAATTTATAAATTATTATTTTTTCATGTCTTACACTGACTGATGTCTCTCTTCACCCACTTTTCTGTTGTCCGTCCCTCAGGGAGGGGATTATATGTAGATCATTGTGGTCGGTTTCCCCTTTCTCCCCCACCTTACCCTCCCCCTCCTGGTATTGCTACTCTCGTTACTGATCCTGAGGGGTTTATCTGTCCTAGATTCCCTGTGCTTCCAGCTTTTATCTGTACCAGTGTACATGCTCTGGTCTAGCCAGATTTGTAAGGTAGAATTGGGATCACGATAAGGGGTGGGGAGGATGAAGCGTTAAAGAACTAGAGGAAAGTTGTATGTTTCAACGGTGCTATAACACTGGCTCGTCTCTTCCTTGTGACCCTTCCATAAGGGGATGTCCAATTGTCTAAAGGTGGGCTTTGGGACTCCACTCCGCACACCCCTTCATTCACGATGATATGATTATCTGTTCTGGGTCTTTGATCCTATTGACACCTTGTGATCACACAGGCTGGTGTGTGCTTTTTCTAAGTGGACTTTGTTGGTTCTCAGCTAGATGGCGGATTGTTTATCTACAAGCCTTTAAGGCCACAGACACTATATCTTTTGATAGCTGGACAACATGAGCTTTTTTCACCACATTTGCATATGCACCCATTTTGTCTTCACCGATCATGTTTGGAAGGTGAGCATCATGGAATGGCAGGTTATTAGAACAAAGTGTTCTTGCGTTCAGGGAGTACTTGAGTAGAGGCCCAATGTCCATCTGCTACCTTAATACTGAACCTATAAATATATGTACGTAGATCTATTTCTCTATTGTCACATGTAAATATATTTACATACGTACATGCATATTTAGACCTCTATTAATGCCCTTTGCCTCCTAGTTCTTTCTCCTATTTCCTTTTACTTTCCTCTTGTCCCACTATCATGCTTAGCCTTCATTTGGGTTTCAGTAATTTCTCTTGGTTACATTGCCCTTAAATCAAGCCCTACCAGGCATGATGCCCTTTTAAAGAACCTATTTGTTCAGTGTCTCCAGTGAAATTTGCCCTGTCTCTCTGAACAGTTCTGCTGTTGTAAACTTAGGCATTAAAACAGATTCATTTTTTTTAATTAAAAGGAATACATTTGACATTGGAAATTGATGACTGAAGACAAGATGAATTGTGGGATATGATAGATGAAGAAAACAAAACGCCATTAAAGAGACAGGAATGAAAGACAAGACCAAAATGTGTGTTAGAATAGATTTAAACTTGCTCTTGAACAAGGACAAAGGGAGACAGCAGATGGTGTAAGATATGAAAATAATAATTTATTATTTAACAAGGGGTCACAAGAGTGTGAGGGTGGGGGAAGGAGGGAAATAAGGAGCTAATACCAAGGGTTCAAGTGGAAAGAAAATGTTTTGAAAATGATGATAACATATGTACAAATGTGCTTGATAACAATTAATGTATGGATTGTCGTAAGAGATGGAAGAGCCCCCAATAAAATGATTTATTTTAAAAAAAATCACAAAAAATAAATTAGACTTCTAATGAAAAAAACCAAACAAACTTGCCATTGAACTTAGAGTACACTAAGTACCATTGAGTTGTCTGACTTATAGTAACCGTACAGGACAGAGTAGAACTGTCCCTTTGGATTTCTGAGGCTGTATGTAAATCTTTATCTTGTGGATTGGAAGATGGATTGGCTGGTGGGTTTTGAACTGCTGACCTTGGGGTGAGCAGCCCAAAGCATAACCCAAAGTTCCTTGAACATAGAGTAGTTGGAGCAAATGGAAGAAATGATGAAGTAAAAGAGCTGAACAGAAGATTTCAAAGGGTTACTCAAGAAAGCAAAGAATGATGAAATGTTCAAGGACCTATAGTTAAGAAAAACAAAAGGAAAGAACACACTCAGCATTATGCAACCTGAAAGAACATAAGAAAAAACCCAAGCCTTAAGTTGAAATATTGAAGGATTTTATTGGTTGAAAGTAGAGAATACCAGAAAGATGTTTATTTGTGTTTTATTGACTATGCCACGGCATTTGACCATGTGGATCATAAACTATGGGTAGCCTTGAGAAGAATAGGAATTCCAGAACACTTAATTGTGCTCATGCAGAACTTGTACATGGGTCAATAGGCAGTTATGTAAACAGAACAAGGAATATTGCATGGTTTAAAATCAAGAAAGATGTGCATCAGGGTTGTAGTCTCTGTCTATACTTATTCAATCTGGGTGGTGAGCAAATAATCAGAGAAGTTGGACTATATGAAGAATATGGCAACAGGATTTGAAGAAAACTTATTCAAAACCTTTGATATGCAGATGATATACAATTTTGCTTGCTGAAAGTGAAGAGGACTTGAAGCACTTGCTGATAAAGATCAAGTATTGCAGCCTTCAGTATGGATTACAACTCAATCTCAAGAAGACCAAAATCCTCACAACTGGATTAGTAGGTAATACCATGATAAAGGGAGAAAATATTGAAGTTGTCAAGGATTTTGTCTTCCTTGGTCCCACAATTAATGCTCATGGAGGTAATGGTCAAGATTAAATGACACTGCTTTGGGTAAATCTGCTGCACAAGACCTCAGTAAAGTGTTGAAAAGAAAGGCTGTTATTTTGAGGACTAAGGTGTGTCTGACCCAAGCCATAAGGTGTGCCTGACCCAAGCCATGGTATTTCCAGTCACTTCATTTGCATGTGAAAGTTGGGCATTGAATAAGGAAGACCACGATGCATTTGAGTTATGCTGGTGAAGAACATTGAAAGTAGTACCTTGGACTGCCAAAAGAATAAACAAATCTGTCTTGGAAAAAGTGCAGCTAGATTGCTCCTTCGAGGCAAGGTTGGCAAGACTTTGTCTTATATACGTAGGACATTTTGTCAGGAGCGACCAGTCCCTGGAGAAGGACATCATGTTTGGAAAGTAGAGGGGCAGCAAAAAAGAGTAAGGTTCGCTCAGTGGCAGCAACAATGGTCTCAAACATAAGAACAGTTGTTGAAGATGGAGCCGGATTGGGCAGTACACAGGGTTTCTCTGTGTTGATGACACCCAACAACAACATGGGCAAATAAGGAATGATGAAGGATTAAAAAAAAATGGAAGGAATACAGAGTCACTGTATCAAAATGATTCGGTTGATGTTCAACCATTTTATGAGGTAGTATATGATCAAGAGTTGGTGGTATTAGCTCCTCCTTGTAGCAAGAATAGGAATGCTTTGGAGCCAGCAGAGGGCATCAGTTCCACTCAGATATCTGGAAATGTACTGGTTTTGTTTGTGTATTAGTATTATCCAGTGAATAAAGCAGACCAGAACTACTGCTCTCTTCGGCCTCATTCTGGTTGAGGAGTCAGACAGGGGTACTAGTTATGTAGTAGACATGTAGTGTCCACAGCGTATGACCTGACACCCTCAAGCCTCCTGTAGATGTGGAAGCTTCCCCCATTCTGATGGGGATGGCAGACCTCAGCACTAGCTGAGTGGGTGGACTTTGGATCAAGAAGGAGAGGCTTCTGACTCCACAGGTGAGTAGAGTTGTCAGGCGGTCTGTGCCTGGACTGGGGCTGAGAAGACCTTGAGTTCCATGTATCTAGATCGCCCCAGGAAAAACGAATCGGGGGCTTGCCCTGCAGGAGGACACCCTTTAAAGAAGGTGGGAGCAGAGGGCAGGTGTCCTGAGTTCAGAGGAGAGGTTGGGGGCTAATAGAGGCTTCTGAGAGAGTTGACCTCTTTGTGTCTCCTGATCCAGGGACCAGAAATACGCTGCTGCATCTGCTGAGCCACAGCTGTGGAGGTTTAGCTCAGTGTGACGCGTCTGCCCCTCAGGATAACAGTGGGAGAGAGGACACTGAGGTCACTGGAGACACAGGCTCTTTCTAACCATCCAGGGATACTCCATATTCTCACAGCCCTGCTGCTTACAAGTCCCTGCAAAGCCAGGAACAGACTTCCTCTGTTGAACAACATTTTTCAGGGTAATGAGAACTATCTATCTGAGCCCTCAGAAAATACACAAGCTGCCACTTCTATGAGTTCAGACTCCTGGAGATTTGGTCTGGTGCGAGGGATGTATTCCAGAACAGAGATAGAATTACTAATACGGTCTTTCCATCAGTTGTGTTCTGAAAGTACCCGAGACTCTTTCCAGATGACTAACGTATGCACCATGCCGTCTCATTCACAAGATGCCCAGGCCCCATTTAAAGGTAAATCATTCTTATGGGCTTCCAGGATAGATTTTACTTCTTTCCACATACTATAAAATTAAGCTTTTTCATGTCTATAACTTCATGAATTTTAGTAAATTCACTAGGTGGTTCAAATATTACCACTATCTAATTTCAGAATATTTTTGTCACCTTAAGAATAAACCCTACACTCATTAGCAGTGGGTTAGGCTGGGTACTCTAGCGAAGCAAAACCAGGATTGCCTGAATCTAAGTGTACAGAAAGAGACTTACATGAAGAAACAGCACACACTGACATAGAAATTGGTAAGTCTGACTCAAGTCTGTGGGTCAGTTGTAACCTGGAGGCTTCTCTTGACTCATGTAGCTGCAGGGGCTAATGAACAGGAGGCAGGAAGATGAGGCAGGGTCTGGAGACCACAGGCTGGGTGCAGAGCTGAATGATTCCCTGACTGGCAGTCGTCTGTTGGCTCCTGGGATCAGCAGGATCTAATAGGTCAACGAGCCAGGTGCAGGACCCAGATCCTACAGTAGAAGTGAGCTAGTGTCTACATACTGTCAGTCCATACCAAGAGTTGCCACACCCTGAGTGAGACCTCCCTCAATTGTATCAGGACTGTGACCAGTATCAAGACCTCCAGATTAAGGAGGTCACTTTATTTTTTTCCATAACAGCTTGGCTGCGTCACAGAAAATCTCGTCAGAGTTGACCAAAATATGCATCATAGGAGGATCCTGGCTTACCCAACTTAACATAAAACCTATCGCAAGCAGTTACTCCCTAGTTTCTCTGAACATGTTCTGTGAGCTCCTGTTCTGTTAGGTTCTAGCTAGTTGGTTTCCACCCATTATATCCCCATGCACAACAGAACGAAACATTGCCCAGGCCTGCACCATCCTCACAATTGTTTCTACACTTAAGCCTATTGCAGCCATTTTGTCAACCCAATGTTGAGGGCCTTCCTTTTTCACTGCCCCTCTACCAAGCATGATGTCCTTCTGACAACATGCCCTAAGTATGTAAGACGAAGTCTTGCCATCATTGTCTCTAAGGAGCACTCTAGCCATACTTCTTTCAAGATAGATTTGTTCTTTTTGCACGCCATGGTACTTTCAATATTCTTCACCAGTACTATAATTCAAATGCTCAAATTCTTCTTCGGTCTCCCTTATTCAGTGTGCAACATTCACATGCATATGAGGTAACTGAAAATACTATGGCTTGGGTCAGACACACCTTAGTCCTCAAAGTAATATTCTTTTTTCCAACACTCTAAAGAGGTCTAGTGCAACAGATTTGCCCAGCTCTCAGCAGCCATAAATCTCCTTTTTAGGGATCTGCCTTGTCTGGATATTGATAGTAGAGTCATGCAGGGTTTGGTCATTTATGTCTGACTTCTTTTAATCAGCATAATGTTTTCATGGTTTGTCCACATGTAGCATGTCAGGACCTTTTTCCTTTTTATGAATGACCGTCTTAAATTGTGTGGATGTATATTTTGTTTGGGTTATATGTACTTTTGGTTATAGGGAATACCCATAATATGATTAAATAATAATGAACCTTCAAATATATTGAAGTGAAAGGCTTAATTTATTTTTTCCTTTTAAAAATTATCATTAATTGGGATTTTATACCTATGTCATTCCATAGTTCAATCATGTCATGGAGAATTGTATAATTGCCACTACAATCAGTTTTCAAACATTCTTTTTCTACATGGACTCCTTGGCATCGTCTCGCTTTTACTCCCCCAACATTGGACCCCCGCCCCCGACCCCCTTATTCTACTTGCAGTCCCTATAGGTTCATCAGTCCTGGGTTTTTCTTATACTAAAAAGTGGAAAAACAGAACTTTCAGAGGATGTCCTTCAATGACATAACACGTCTGAGATACACACCTGTACGAACATACGAAAACCGAACAACACAATACAAACCAAAAATATGGAAAATTTTGGAAACGATCCAGATCTAGTCCAGTCAGCCTCATTGGGGGGCAGGGAGGGAATCTACTGACAAAGTTTTAACTGTTCAAGTCAGATTTCTGCCTTGATTTTCTACACTCATCTCCCTGAAGCACTGTTTAGTGACCACTTCTCTCCCATCCCTCAATTTTAGATTGGGGGAGTTCTCAATTGAATCTTGGGCTCTCACTGTCATTGGGCCGCCTACATACTGGATTCTCACAATTTAGGCTCTGATACTTTTCTCTCCTTTGACGTTAAATTCTATGATTTATTATCCTCTGGTGACTGATGATGTGCTTCTTCCATGTGGACTTAGCTGACATCTCACTTGTTTGGAGACCAGGGCTTAACTTACATAATTCTACTCAAATGCATACATACTAAAATTCAGAATTCACTAATTTCTTTATGACCCTTCAAGCCAAAAATAAACCCGTTGTTGTCAGTTTTGACTCATAGCAACTTTATAGGCCAGAGTAGAACTGTCCTACAGAATTGCAGTCTTGACCGAAGCTGATTGCCACATCTTTCCACCACGGAGCAGCTGGTGAGTTCCAACAGCCTACCTTTCCGTTAGCAGTCAAGTTCTTCACCACTCACCCATGTGGGCTTCAAACTCAAAACCATGCTCGCTGCTATGGAGTCGATTCTGATTAATAGTGATGCACTCATAAGTGTTAGAACTGGCCCTGTGAGTTTCTGAGGTTTTACAGGAGTAGAAAGCCTCATGTTTTCCCTTGGAGCAGCTAGTGGATTTGTACTGCAGCCCAGTGCATATGCCACCAGGGGTCTCCTCCAGAGCTTCCAAAAAACCTAAACCCAGCTCATTTCCATCATGTCTGTTCTGATTCAAAGCAGCCCTACAGCATAGGGTAGAAGTACCCCATCAGTTTCCGGGCCTATAACTCTTTACGGGAGTAGAAAGTCTCATGTTTTACCCATGGAGTGGCTGGTGGTGGAGTGGCTCTTGGTTTTAAACTGCTGACCTGGTGGTTAGCAGATCAACATGTAACCACTACACCACCAGGGCTCCCCCACCAGGGCTTACACACTCCTAAAAATAAAATAAGTTTTCAAAATATGTTACTGCAATCATTGTGACCATCATATTTACACTGTGCCCTGACTCCTTGGACTCCACATAAAAAAGAGACACACGGGGCCCTATCATCTCCAGCCCTGCGTTGAGGGGGGCAGATGTAGTAAATAAGGCTATCGTTATGCTTCAGAACATTTGATCCACCTCAGGGGCAAGCCTGAATCAAAGAACCGAGACTCTTTGTCCAGTAGAAGGACAACTTGGGTTACCTGCCCACAGGAAGAACTCTGCATGGCTCCTGACAAGATGGTCTTGATTTCCTAGTGACTCTGCCTCCAAGGCTTCTGATAGGAGGCCAAAGCTGTCAAAAGGTCTGCTGCTTGCTGCCTGTGTGACCAGTAGTTGAGCAGTTAGGCTTCTAGAACCCGGCCATCTTCCCCAGAACCTACCACACAGGGGAAGGCCACAGGCCTTCTCCCGTTAGGCCTCCTGCAGTGGTTCTGGGGAGGCCCTTACACCTCTTCGATTCTGGCATGCAGCAGGACTCACCCTTTGCCCTTATTTCTACCAGATGCATCTGGGCTAGCTCTCTTACTGCCATCAAGTCGATTCCAACTCATAGTGACCCTGTAGGACAGGGTGGTACTGCCTCCTTGGATTTCCAAGCTTGTAAATTTTTATGGGAGCAGAAAGCCTCCTTTTTCTCACTTGAAGTGACTGGTGAATTCAAACTGACGGTGATTAGCCCACCTTTTATGTAACCCACTCACGATGCTACCAGGGCTCCAGCCTGCTGTGGACAAAATACTAGACTAGCATGCCTATTCCTGACTCAGCCTCTTTGTTCAGTTCCCTTAACCTATCAGGACCTTATTCTTCCTTTTCTTTTTTTAAAATCGTTTTATTAGGGGCTCATACAACTCATCACAATCCATACATACATCAATTGTGTAAAGCACATTTGTACATTCATTACCCTCATCATTC
>NW_022111369.1:37045037-37056292 GCF_000313985.2 Echinops telfairi
TACTAAACCTATAAATATATGCACATATATCTATTTCCCCATCATATATAAATATGTTTGCATATGTACATGTCTTTATCTAGACCTCTATAAATGCCCTTTGTTATTCTTCCTTTTCTGTAGAATGGGGAATCCAGCTGTTTTGCCCAACTCACTAAATGCAACCGAAAGGTAAGGGAGGGCTTAGCAATTTCTAGGGATCTGAGGTCACTCCTAACTGTCTGGGCGATGTCTTGAAGGGGTGGTCAGCTCACCTGAAGGAAACAACAGTGATAATGATGTTCATAATTCACCCATCTGAGGTGGCTTCAAAAAGTTCATGGCATAATAGAATGAAAAAGAGCGGAATTTTCCCACAAGCTTTGCAAAAAATAGTATTTTCTTAAAAAAAAAAAAAGAATTAAGAGTAAGGTTACATTTTAGATCAACTTGGTATTCAACAGTTTAAATTATTTCTCATCAACACCCCCAAAGTTTACCCTTCACCAGTCTCCAGTATATTAGATAGATTCCCAGGGACCTCCAGAAGGAATCAAGGGGAGGGTGCTCTGGTTCTGATATCCTGGATGCATAGGTGTGAATTTATGATGGGTCAGCCCTGGTATCCCCATCTTAATGCATAGGACTCCTTTCTTGGCCTGGAAATGCATAAAACTGAACCTGGACCCAGAAAAAAAAAATCCCTTATACTAGGTCCCTCAGTGATTTTCTTACTGCACTTGATGCCCACTTTCTGGCTCATGATGAGCAACCCAGTGGGAAATTACCAGTAGCAGGAATGTGAGGCTTCCAGACAAGATGGGTGTGAATAGTACCTGTCATGCATGTAGGCATTTTCAGGGCCAGAGAACCAAAGGCCAGGGCCACCACCTATGGTCTTTGTCCCACACACCTTCCATTGTCTTCACTCTCTGAAATCATCAGCAGTTCCTAATCCTCCGATTTCCCTCTTCCATGCATATTTGTCTATGGCCTTCTGGATCACGATTATCAAAATCCTCCACTTCCTTACTACCCACAACTCGGCATTCTCCTGGCCTTTCTACGTTTCACTTCCCATTACTGGCTTTACTCAGGGCCTCACATTTCCTCATTTCCAGGACCGGGCCTTCCAATACCACTCACTTTCCCCACATTCTAATCCTGCCCCGCTAGTCCTGCCATAGCCCACAGCTTGGTATCATCCTGCTGCCCTATGCACGCACACTCATATTTGGCTTTCTGCTGGCCCTTCCCTGTTCTCCCAGCTCATATCTTGGCCTGCTCTCCTGCCGACCACCCCCACCAGCAGCCATCCACACTTTGCACCAGAAGCCATCACTCCTTCCGTTGCCCCACTTTGGTTTTATCACAGCCTGTATCAGGTAGGGAACCCTGATGGCATAGTATTCGGCTTTGCTCTGCATGGTCCATATTTTGAAACCACCAGATGCTCTGTGGGAGAAAGATGGGGCTTTCTATTCCCATAAACAGTTACAGTCTTGGAAACTCGTAGAGCTAGTTCTACCCTGTCCCTTAGGGTCACAATGGCAGTGAGCTGGTTTGTTTTGGGTTTGAGTGGCAGTTAGATTTTATGTCAACTTTGACTTGTGTAGCGTGGAGTCCAACCTTGTCAGTCAAGTCATAGCCTGATGATGCCTCCTGGGAAGTGTTCCCATTTTGTAAGAGAGACACAGGGACTCTCTCCCCCCTGTCTCTGCTGCTTCACTGTGTGCTGGGACTGTATGCCTGCCTCTAGCGGCTGCCCCATGTGGGCCACCCGACCCTGAGAGCTGTACCCTGCCATGGTTCCCCTGACCTTGGATCCATATAACTCTGTGCCTACTGGTTGGTGACTTCTCTGCATCCCGATTCATCTTTCTGTGTCGTCAGCCTGCAGCTATGGGAGTTTGAAGAGGGCCTTGGCTAACACCAGACTTGTGGACTTGAGTTGGATTGGGCTGGGATGCTTCTTGATATTAAATGACTTCTTGATATGAAGTTCTTTCATATACATATATGGATGTCGCTGGTCTTGCTTCTCTGGACAGCCCAGCGTAACACACAGCCCCTCATGTGACTTCATTCCTCACATCTGGAGTTTTCATTCTGAATGCACATCCTGATTCCCACACTTGTGCTTTCTACTGCTCCTGCCACCTACCTGCCTCCTGACTCCACAGTAGCTTCCTGAGCCCTTACACCTGCTCATTGGCCACGCCTGTGCACCCACTGACTCCTCCTTTCTAATGTATCCCACACCTGCGACTTCTTTGAGCCATCCCTTCTCTAGCCCCTGCAATCTCATCATTACCACACCTGGAGTTGGTGCCCTGGTCCCTCCCACCTGATCCCTCTTATGGTCCACTCTGGGTCTCATTCCTCTCTTATCCTCACTTATCACATCAGTGGAGCCTCTTGATGCTTCCTGTCCTATTTTTACTTCACATCTCCTAATGTTGATCTAGACAGGTCCCCCAAATGAAGGAAATGGCACTGGGGTGGATAGTGAAGAACAGGGTGAGGGGACTGATCTTTCCTTCCATATTTCCTTTCTATAGCATCCTTGTAAGAGGCTGAGTCACTCTGCCTATCCCTGACCTTCAAGAGGCCAGCCACACCATGCCTCACCCTAATTCACTCTCCTAGCAATGGTAGGCCTAGTTAGTCATTGATCATAGTGATCACACAGAGCCTCAGTGTTAGGGAACTCTGGACCAATTTGCCTTATCAAGGAATCCTGCTGTACTTTGTCACACCTCGGTGCCCCCCACCCCTATCTCCCCTTCTCAGCTCATTGCAAAGAAAACACCATAGCATACACACAGGGGTGTGTGTGCCTGCTTACTACATGGCGTGCTTGCTATTCAATAGGTTCCAAATCATAGTGACCCTATGTACAGCAAAACTAAACAATCCTGGTCCTGCGCTATCCTCCTCAGAGTTATTCTTATGCTTGAGTCTATTGTTGAAGCCATTGTGTCAGTCAATCTTGTTGACTTGTTGGGGCTTCCTCTTTTTTGCTGTTCGTCTACTCTAGCAAGCACAATGTCCTTTTCCAGGGACTGGTCTCCCTTGATAACATGACCAAGATACATCTCACCATCCTTGCTTCTAAGGAGCATTCTGGCTGTACTTGTTTCAAGACCTATTTGTTTGCTTTGGGAGTCCAAGGTACTTTCAACATTCCATCCCTGGTCAGTTTGTGATACTCTGGTGCCTTGTGTGTTTCTGGAAGCTATATCACTGGTATTCTAAGTATCATCAGGGTCACCAAAAGTGAACAGGCTTCAGCAGAGCTTCTAGGGCTCTTAGACCAGCCTAAGAACAAACTAAGTAGAAGGAATAGGCTATCCACTTTTGAGAATTAGCCACTGAAGACATTATTAATAGTAGTGGGGAATTCTGAGATACTAAGCCCCTTATGAATAGTAACAGAGCAGTGTCAGATACAGTGCCAGAAGACGAGCCCCTCGGGTTGGGAGACACTCAAATTGTGACTGAAGAAGAGCTGCCTTCTCAAAGTAGATTTTGTGAGCTGATACTTATAAAATCCATGGCTTTTTGTCCCATGTAATTAATCCACAAAAGGGAGAGGAAAGAATTTCAAAGAAAGAGTGGGAAGCAGTGCAGGGAACGTGTCAAACAAGACTGTTCTTTTTGTTTTGTTTTTTACTCATTTTATTGGGGCCTCTTACAGCTCTTATCAGGACTGGGCTCTAAGGGTGAGATCTGCCCTTGGTTTGGTCTCTTACTCTGCATCCTATGGCGGTGGAATGAAATGAAAATCAGATGTTGGTATCCTCTGACATAAAACCCTCCAATGACTTCCATTATGTTTTGAATCAGCATCAAGTGCCTTCTCTTTCACGTGGAGGCGGGCAGCCTGCATTATGGGTCCCCACCATCCCCCTCCAGGTCCGCACATTCTGTGTCATCCCCTCCCCTGAGTGGGATTGTACTTAGGGATTGGCTCCTCAGGACTAGGGTAGATCAAGGGCATCGCGGCTGTTTCTCCTGCTCTTTCTCTTGCTCGATGTCTTCATTCCTGTCTCTGTCTCATATTCCTCCCCCGAGAAGCAGCTGTGTTGTACATCCTGCTCTCTGACGAGGTCCGCAAGACCGAGAGCAACAAAGTGCAACTGAGGTCCCCAGTTGAGTCTGTTGAGACCATAACTCCAACTTCCTTAGATACTTTGAGGAAGAAGCATCCCACTAAACTATGCCTGGAATCCTGGTCCCCAGAGAGTATGTGCATCCACATGCATTGTGAGCCACTAAGTTTTAGAGTGATGATGTCTCAGGAGTAGGTAACTCATTATGCTGACTTAGCCTTGAGATTGGGCCTGCCGCCTCACTCCATTTCTCCCGCTTCTACTTCTAAGTTTGTTTCAGCAGGACTAGCTGCCTATCTAACCTATCCTCTCTACCAACTCCTATCTGTCTCTGAATCTCTGCATCAGGCATGCCTTCTCCCTGGCACTGTGAATAGACAAATGTATGTGTATAACAATGTTTTAAAAGGGCATTGTCTGCTTCTACCCTGGACTAAAGTAAACATTGATCACCTGACCTCAGGTCAATATTTCTTTGAGGGTGGAACTGCCCATCACATTCTCAGCATTGCCATACAGTAGCTGGTCCTGTGGTACCCTGTGGCCTGATAAAAACAGTACTCCCAGGATCAGACCTAGTGGGTCCAGAGGGCACAAGTCAGTTGATCCAATAGGTGTCCTTGAACCACATTATTCCTCTTTTATGCACCAGTGGGCCTTCCTCCCTCAGTTTTAACCTATGGCCTCATAAGACTCACCTGCACTAGGTTGAGGGAGAGCCTCTGGTTCGACTTCCCATCCGTACCTTGGCCTACACCCAGAAGTAGGTCCAGGAGGAGAGAGGCATATGAAGAGGGGCAGAGATTCATTTAGCTGAACAGTAAATGGCCTCTCTGAGAATCACCAATTATTTTGCTCTATCAGCATTCCCTGAGAGGAGCAGGGCTATTTGGACATGCAGTTCTTGAGACTGCCCTGGTTCCACGGTGGACTGTCCCTTCCCCCCAGATCTATCGTCAATGATAAGGGGCTGGCTGAACTGAGCTCAGCTCTGCGTTTGCAGCCCCAGTTCAAGCGCTGCTCTGGAGCTTGGGCAGGTCTGGGGGAGGTTGTGCTGGCTGGTAAGCACTGTGAAACCCACAGCTGCCTCAGTGCTGTGTTGTGCTAGCGGTGGTAGCCAAAGAGGTTCACCACTTTTACAAGGCCTATTTGAAATGGAGCCAGTCAATGCATGCTCCAGGACTCCAAAGATCCTCAGCTGGGGCAGGTGCCTTGATCCCAACCCCTGTCAGCAGCCCTGGTGCTATCCCTTCCTTCTTCCCCTTCATCCGAGGCCTCCAGAACCACCATGCACAGCTTCAGCCACGGCCTTCCGCTGTCCCCAGGAGAGCTGAGATCAAGCTTTCAGATCTGCAGGTGAGTCCTGATGCTGAGCCACATGGGTGGGGACTTTAAGCAACGACACTATCCCAATGTCTCCAGGTGTCTGCCTGGTCCGACATGTACCCTGGACACAGCAGCTGCTCTGGAGAATCTGCCTTTCCATGGGGCCAGTGGGTCCCTCTCAACCTCCCACACTTGTCCATGGCCTTCTCATGGTTGGCCGCCCCACCTCCCCCGCAGGAAATCACCAACAGAGCGAGCACAAGGTCTCTCAGACAGGCAGAGCCACGAGTGAGTGCTGATGAATTTTATTGAACCTAGAAGTAGCCCAAAGGGGAGGACTTAGACGGTGGTGAACAGAGGTGGGGCGTGAAGGTCCAGGTTCCAGTTCTGGGTCACGCAGCAAGGCAGGGCTCCCTGGCAGGACAGCTGGAGCAACTGGTGGGGTCAGGAGAGGAGACATCAGTTGGGCCACCCACTGGAGTGCATGGGCATACAGGGCAGGTGCCAGGCTCAGAAAGCCTCTGTGCTGACCCCGGTGGCAATTGTAGACCTAAAGAGAGAACTGATCTTTATGCTTTTAACACAACCCCTCCAGCAACTAAACAGCTGTCGTGGATGTATTTGTGTTCTCCAAAGATGTGCTAAGGTCTCCCCGGGGTGGCATGGGTCCTAATACCATTGCCTTCTGAGTGACATCTTATAAAACAGGCGAACAAAAGCAGTCAGACGCTGGGGGGAATGCCCCGTTACAGCCCATCTATAAAGAACGGGAGCCAGAAGCTACTGGAGAGACACGGAGCCGGGCCTCAGAGCCTCAGAAGGACGAGGCCACCGCTGACTCCCTGATGGGGACCCGCAGCCCCCAGAGACATAAGACAGTAAATGCCTTTTCTTCACGGGCACCGTCTTTGTGGTCATTCGATAGGCAGCCCTGGGACACTGACCAGCAGGTGACTGGAGATCTTGTAAGAGGTGCTGTGACTGTGTGTGTTGGGGTGTTGGGTGATAGGGGAGAGGGTTTGACCCAGCAACACCCTCTCAGCCCCAACACCAAGGGACACCGGTGCTGAGGAGGGCAGTGAGGTCACCTAGCGGGGGAGTCGAGTGCTGAGAAGCAGCCTGGCCCCACTGCCCAGGATGACGGGGTGTGGTGGATCCACTGAGGGAAAAGCAAGGATGCTGACTGTGCGGCAGCGAACAGGTCCTGACAAGACAGGTAAGGTAGAGGTGCCCCCTGCTGGGACAGGAGCTGTTCTACTTGTTTGGGGTGCTGGGACCCCAGAACACAGGGCCCCCCAGGATTCTGGTGACTCAGAACATTCTCCAGACGTGCTCACTCACCCTATGGACTTTCAGGAGTACATCTCTCTGTGGGGACAAAGAAAACGCGAGTGGGAAAATGCCTTGACACGGCAGGGCCCCACCCGTCACTGCCCTCGCTCAGGGACACCCACGAGCAGGCTCGGCAGAGCACACATCCGTGTAGATCTGGCAAAAGGCCAGGGCCACCCTCACCTTGCTGGGCTGGGATGACGACGGGCTTCTGTTGGAACCCCCTCTGCTGAATGTGTTTGCTAAATTCTTCCAAGGCTTCCGGGTTCATCTCTGGGGTCCTGCCTGAAGATGACATAGGTGGGAGACCCAGACTTGGCGGTTTCAGCAAAGCCAGTCCCAGGGCAGAGGACTGGGAGAGACTCCAGCACCAGAGATTACCCCAAAGGGAACCCAGAGCGAGGGAGAGATGGAGAAGACAGCAGATAATGGCTTAGGGAGGAGGCGAAGCTGTGAACCAGAGAGCGGATCTCAAAGCCAACACGGGATCCTGGTCGAGACCTGGAAGACCAGTTCCTCAGAGCAAAGGTCCTAACACTGCTCTCCCTCCTGCCACACCGCTCCACCCCATGCCCTGCCCCAACTTGTATGATCTAAATTGACTGAACTGAGGGTCTCTCCTCCAAGAAGGCTTCAGCAGCAGACCTTAACTTACCTCAGACCCCGAAATGGCCCAGCCCAAATTTCTGCCTCCCGGTCCCCACCCTGCCCTGTGCCATCTCAGCCTTTCGCCCCTCCCCCAACCTCACTCTCCCACACCTCAACTCCTGTACCCCTGCAGGTAACTCAAGCTGAGACAGGCATGGTCCTAAGGTACCCTGAGCAGAGACTTTGCTGGGCTGCATTCCTGACAGCAGCCATGGCTGCCCCTGGGCTGCTCTAGTGAGGCCGCAGGGGTCTAGGATTCATAGCTGCTCACCCAAGAGTTTTGCTTTCCGGAGGGATTTGCCATTGCGCTCGCCTTCGCAGAAAACAATAATGTGATCCTTCCCAGGCAGCTCAAGGAAAGTAATCTGCTTCTTGCTCCCAACTGTAAACAAAGACACGAGTTTTCATTTGGAGAGAAAACACATAAACTACTTACATTATAGATTCCAGACAGGCTATCTATTAAAAAAGTTCAGACCTTCTAGTTCCCCAGCCTGGCTGGAGTCAGTGGTCTTGTTGTTCTCCCAAACTGTGTGCCCCAACAACTGGGTGAGAGCAGCCTACTTAGGAAGGTCCCTACCCACCCATGGAAACGAGAGGAGCTTCAGGATGACAATAGGAGGTAACCCAACCCCAGATACACGTCCATGTCCGCTGGATCTGTGAGCACCTGGTCTCAGGCAGATGAACAGCTAGACGCACCAGAAAGGGAGGGTAATTCACCCATCCTGGTACGCCCACAAACCGGCTACACCTAGTGCCTGACGTCTGGTCATTGTATCCTGGGCCAGCGAGACGCTGGACGGGGAGGGGGGCACTCCTGGTGGGTGGACAGAAGATGAAAGCTGCCCCGAGGGGGATTGTCCCAGGTTGTGGATGGGCCTCCGTGGGAAGAAGGGACTCACAGGCACTGAATTTGCCAGGCTCCCCCGTGTTCTCCATCAAGATTTTCTTCTCGCGGCACTGGCCATTCTTTCTGGAAAAACAAGGGCACACACCTGAGTCTTAGCCCGCTCACCTGCCCAGGTGTTTCTCTCTCAGGTGTCCTCACAATTTCACTCCACCCCTACGGGCCGTAGAGTCCCCTAGACTCTTCTTCCAAGAAGACGGATTATTTTACCAAGAGGCAAAAGTGGAAGTACACAGCAGCCAGAGGAGCACCAGGTGAGGCTGTTTAGGGAGGGAGGAGGGAGGAGGGAGGTGAGCAGGTCAATCCCAGGGGTTGGGACTCACAGGAAGGTGATTGAGATTTCCAGGTCTCCATGATCCAGGGCAGTCACTATCAGGGGAGATCGGGACAGTGTTCTCTCTCTGACATCTCTGTCCTTGTTACTCACCATGGCCTTTATGTACCAGGTCCCTGTGATCTGGACACAGAGAGAGGGCACAGGGGCAGGGGTGAGCCCACATCAGCACATCACCCATGCAGGACTCCAGCCACACAGAGCAAGGCTGCCATAGCAGGACCCGCGCTCAGACTGGAGTGCTGAGAAGCTGCTGGGCTCCCGTGTGCACAGCTCAAGCTCACGGAGCGCAGCACAGCCCCAGCCCCTCACAGAGGCCTGGGCGATCTGGGCCATCGCAGTCAGCTTCCATCAGTGCTCAAACCAGAGCGCACTGAAAGGCCTTGGGGAGGGAGTGCAAGGGTGTCAGGGCAAAGAGGTCTCTAGCCCACTATGGCCCCTTCCCCAAGGAGGCCAGGTTTGGAGGTCAACAGCTGAGTGGTCCTGTTCCCTCCCACCCCCTACCCAGAACCCATGGCCCTAAACGGAATCTGCGCTCAGCCTTATATGGGCAGCTCCTACAGTGCCACTGTTGCCACGAAGTTAGACACAGACGTACCCTTAGGGTCCAGCAATCTCAGCCCTGCCTAGGGACCCCAAGGACTTGAGAGCAGCGACTCAAATCAGAACTTGCCCACCAACACTCATAACAGCGCTATTCTCAATAGCCCCGAGGGGGAATCAGCCCACGATTCTGACGATGGATGGATGAATAAACAAAACGTGGTCCAGCTGCACGGTGGGATGAAGACCCCTCTTCAGGAGAAGGAAGTGCTGCTCTGGGTTACCACCTGCACGAGCCTTTGAAAACAAGGCCCTGAGCAGAGGGAGCCCCGTGCTTCAAGCAAGATTGGAGGCCCCCACGCACAGAGTGTACCGGGAATGGGCAAACGCACTGAGACAAAGTAGATCAGTGGTTAGCAGGGGCTGAAGCACCAGGTCAACAGAGAGGGGACCAATCAGTGCTACAGCAGGACCCCTGCCCAGCGCAGCACTCAAGGCCTTTCACCACCACCCCAGACCCCAGTCTGTGCCTCACAGTTGCTTCCTCCATGGCAAAGGAGAGGGGCTCCTGGGCCTGCAGGGTGCCAATCAGGCTGAGCATGGTCAGGACGAGGGTCTGCATCTTCGGCGATCTGGGCTCACAGTGTCCTCGCTGTTCACCAGGGGCGTTGCTGAGGCTGCAGGGCTCCTCCCCGCATGGCCGCCCTTTATACTCCTCAGCCACTGACTCTTGAGCACCTGGCACGGAAGACTGATCACACCCCACACCCCCTCGCACCCTCGGGTGGCGGACAAGCCTCCATTAGGAAAGGTAGAATGTCGTTATTGTTGGAATCTGGTGAATACCGACTAAATACCACCTTTAGGACCAAGCATGCAAAATGCTGCCAATGGGTGCACCACCCACATGTGCCCAATCTCGCCAACAAGCCTGTCTGGAGGGAGAGTGTTAGCAGCGTGGGGGTGGGGGGCCTTGCACTCAGTCACAGAGGGAGAGGGAAAGGCTCAGTCACACTCGGACTTTGCTTGTCTCCTCTGCAAATTCTCACAACCACAGGTCTCACACTTCTACTCGCCAAGTAAGGGTCTTCGCTGATGAACAGAAAGGAAGGGGAAGTGGGGGAGGGTCTACTCAGCCTAATCCTGCATCCAACATCTGTGTTTATTTTCCTGTGAAAGTTAGAGGTAGGGCCCAAAGAGCTCAGGCTCCGAACTGCCCACTCACCCTTTTGTACCCGCCGTGTGCCTGGGAAACCCCACCGAGATCTTCCTGTGGAGTCAGGGTACCATTCCATGCCTGAAGCTCAGTTTGGGTTTCCCCCTCGTAGAGCACCCTCACCAGGTCATGCCTACCAATGATGTCATCTGCCTGCCTCCCTTCACTCTCTAAGAGAGCGCATCACTTTCACCTTGGTCATCTTGTTCTGTCTTTGGCCCTGTGTCCATGGACCAGCTCTCCCTTCAGAACCAAAGCTCCTCACAAGTGAGCAGTGCTGTGCAAGGTCTCACGAGTCTGTCCCCACTGTAAGGAAGAACGGCAGGCACATGTCAGGGGGCCAGCATGTACTTAGAGACTAACTGAGTAACTGAAACTCAGATGGTTTCTCTCCAACAAGGGGCATAATACACTCAGCTGCTTGGATTATTGTGAATATTCAGTGAGATGACACCAGGAGCATTATTGTGAGGAGACGTGGAGATAACATTTGAAGTCTGCAGCATTCCCTGCCACAGAGGAGGCTCAGCAAACATGGGCTTTCTCCCCTACCTGCTGCCCGAGATGGGACTTAGGGACCAGGCTCCTTCAGTGCTGTGTCATCAACACATAAGTGTGCAACTCCCTTCTCCTCTCTTGCCTCTATCACCCCAACTTCCCAGAGTGCTCTCACCTCTGTCATCCCTTGACTGCCTGTGTAGTCCTCCTACAAGTAGACCTTACCTCTTATTCCCTTTTCACAAATGTGCAAAGCCAGGAGCTGGCCCGTGAGCTCTGTTGGCCTGACTCCAGCTGCCTTCTAAGCAAGGTTTCCCTCAGTGACCCCTGAACTTTCTGACCTTGGGTCATCTG
>NW_022111369.1:37058328-37060060 GCF_000313985.2 Echinops telfairi
CAAGCACACAATAAACACTGAACTCCTCCAATGTCAAGAGTAGTCTCTCATCCATTCTTCTCATACAGCACTGGGCATATTGAGGAGAATAAATTCTTTCCAGTGATCAGGAATCAAGACAAAAGTCCTAATGGTAAGAGAGAGCTTTGTAGCCAAGACCCTAAAACCCAAGACAGAGCCTATTTTACTCTCACAGTAAAGGACAGACAAAGCCTTTGTTCGTAAAGCATTTTACTGTGTGGGGTGAGCTGTGCTGATTCCACGTAATTCTTCTCAGATACCATTCACTTCAAGTGGATGAGGTACTAACTTGCGGTTTGAAATGCATTTTACATCATTTGAAGTATTTGCACATGAAAGTAGAACTCTACAACTTATATTGAAAGAAAAAGCAAGTTCCAGGAGATTTAGTGTTTTTAGTGTTTGAGTGACAGCACACACAAAACCAGTCAGAGAAGTCCCAAAGGAAACGGTCAGGTGGCACTACTTTCTGTCCTTCGGTCCTTCATCTCCTAAGCACTTAGATAGTTTTCTTTTTATGATATATTAAGCATTTATTTGTATCACAAATGCAATCCAATTATGGATAATTAAATGTGTTTTATCTTTTAATACTTCCCCCCCATGTTCCTTTAAGTAAGTAGGGTGTGCTCAATGTCTTCTCAGAGCCTTTTTGGCCATAGTTGTCCCACCTAACTGTTTTAAAACAGACAGTAACTTGGTCTTCCAAAATCTTTTTATTTTTTAAATGGGTTGTGGGGTATACTAAGACTTTTCCCCAGCTTTGTTTCCCTCAAAGATATGCCAAACATTAGAGGCTGTTTGCCAGCACACGTGGGAGGCCAGGTGCTTAAGCGACATCCTCCCTGAAGGCATTCAGCCATCAGACTACTGTCAGGTCCCATCACAGGGGGACTCACTCCCTGCTGTTAACGACAATGGATTACTTCCCCCGCTTAGCCTAAATCAAGTCTCCAACTCAAGGGCAATCAAGGTTAGGCCACCACCAGGAATCTAGGATCCACCCATTTTGTCACATGTATACCCCCAATCCCTCCCCTTCCTATTGTGTGTATACCCCTAGGTAGTCGCCCCTCATTACTGCATTACCTATGGCACAACCCTGTCCTTTGACATATGTCTTTACCTGTAATCAGGGGGCTTGCACACCCCCAAAAGCCTTGGTTAGTAATAAACCTCTATCCCTCGCTCCTGCAATTCCCACCTTCCACACCCTCACATGGACCACTAAGCCCGGCTGAGGTGAACATGCTACTATGAAATGTGTCTGACTCTTTTATTTTTTACTCTCTTCTCTCTCTTATGCTCTATGACTTTACTTATAATCTTTACTTATCATCGCCATACAACTGCGCCTGCGGGCCTGTGATGATTTGTTAGGGGTTGGCTCGCTGACTATGAGTAAACAAATTTTAGTGTGTCCAACCAAACAGTTTTATTGGCACATAATTTACTTATCATTGAATAGTTCAACCATTCAAGCATATCAAGAGGAATTGTACAATCACCACCATACCTATCTTCGAGCATTCCCTCCCCCCACTTCTACCATGATTGAATCGCCTTTAAACCATCAGTTCTAGTGCTCACTCCCCCTCCCGCCTTCAATGTTTACTCCAAATCCTTGAATGGGTTCATTCTGCTAAGTCCTGGGGCAGCAGTCCTTACTGGCATTGTCCATAGTCTCCATAAGGTGAGGATGGAAACTGGC
>NW_022111369.1:37060514-37062272 GCF_000313985.2 Echinops telfairi
CTCCATCTTGGCTCCAGCAGCAAGAGCAATGCCCAGCAAACGGTCCCCTAGCCTGTTTATCTCATGGCAGGATTATTTATAGAGGAAATGTGTTTAAGTTCGGTGAAGTTCAAGTTATTGTTTCCTTTTATAAAGGATGCCCTTAGTATCAAGTTTATGAACTCTACTCCTAGACACCCAAGATTTTCTCCTTTTTGGAGTAGTTTTTAATTTTATATTGTAAGTCTGTGATCCATTTTGAGTTAATTTTTGTATGACATGTGAGACTTCCTTCTCCTCCTCCTCCTCCTCCTCTTCCTTCTCCTTCTGCTATGAGTGCCCAATTGCTTCAACATCATTGTAGAAAAGGCTCTCCCTCCCCCCAGCCCCCCTTCAATAGCTTTTGAAACTTTGTGAAAAATCAGTTACATATATTTCTGGGTCCCTTATTCTGTTCCACGTTTTCCTCTTTGGCAACACCACACAGTCTTTTTTTTTTTTTTTTATGGAACGCTTAACGAATTTGCGTGTCATCCTTGCGCAGGGGCCATGCTAATCTTCTCTGTATCGTTCCAATTTTAGTATATGTGCTGCCGAAGCGAGCACAACACCACACAGTCTTGATAATCATAGCTACCTATAAATACCTCTAGACATAGACTTCCTCTAATTTTATCTTTTATTCAAAATAGTTTTAGCTATTCAAGTTCTTTTGCGATCCCATATAGATTCTAGAATATTCTTGTCTATATTTGTAAGAAATTACAAAAATTTTATAGGTATTATGATAAATATGACAATTAGGAAGATGATATATTTGCTCTGTTGTTATTCCAATTCATGAGAACTGAATGCATCTCAATTTATTTAGCTGTTCTTTGCCTTGCTTTCAGCATAGAAGTTCGTTACTTGTTTTGCTAGATCAACTCCTAAGTATTTCTCTCTCTTTTAACCGATTTTAAATAGTATTGTGTTTTCCATTTTGATGACCAGGTGTTCATCACTTCCAAAAAATCTGTGGGAAAATTCCATTGTCCTTTATTTTTCCATAAACTTTCTGAAGCCCTTCTTATGTAAACATACAATAGCTTTTCTTAAATGTGTATTTATCTTTCATCCTGTGATCTTGTTCAACTCATTAGTCCTAGGAGGTTTAAAATGTTTGTTTTGTTTTTCTACATAGGCAATTATATCACTTGCAAATAGATGCAGTTTTGTTTATTTCTTTTAAAGCCACGTCTCCCCACCCCACACACCCGCTTGACCTATTGCACTGCCTAGAACTTCTTTCAGTCTTGATTAAAAGTGCATTATTCTTTTTTTTTTAATCGTTTTATTAGGGGCTCATACAACTCATCACAATCCATACATACATCAATTGTGTAAAGCACATTTGCACATTCGTTGCCCTCATCATTCTCAAAACATTTGCTTTCCACTTAAGCCCCTGGCATCAGGTCCTCATTTTTTACCTCCCTCCCTGGTCCCCACTCCCTCATGAACCCTTGATAATTTATAAAATATTATTTTGTCATATCTTGCTCAGTCCGTTGTCACCCTTCACCCACTTTTCTGTTGTCTGTCCCCCAGGGAAAGGTCACATGTAGATCCTTGTAATCGGTTCACCCTTTCCAACCCACCCTTCCTCTACCCTCCCAGTATCGCCACTCACATCACTGATCCTGAAAGGATCATCCGTCCTGGATTCCCTGTGTTTCCAGTTCCTATCGTTGGTACCAGTGTACATCCTCTGGGCTAGCCAGACTTGCAAGGTAGAAT
>NW_022111369.1:37063188-37064730 GCF_000313985.2 Echinops telfairi
AAAAAGTTTGACCTTTAATCAAAGTTTTTGGTATTTACTCCCTTATTAAACATTGAAGTTAAGGTGTCACATTGAAGGTTAAAGTGCGCATGAACCTCATATGCATCTAAAAACTGATCAAGGAAAAAGGAAGCCTGCAGAATGATTGATACATTTTAATTATGTTTTCATGAAGAATATTGGAAATGCCATGGAATTCCAGAACCAAACAATGTCTTGAGTCAGTCAGAATGCTCCTTAGAAGTAAAGATAGGCTTCATCTCAAAATTAAGTGGGGCAGGTTATCAGGAGACCAGTCCCTGGAAAAGTACATCATGCTTGGTAAAGTAAAGGTCCAATAACAAACTGGAAGATCCTTCACGAGAAGCATCGGCACAGTAGCTACAACACTGGGCTCAAATGTAACAGTTGTGAGGTGACTCAGGACTGGCATTTCTTTCTGCTGTACATGAGCGAGTTTGCTGAGTCGGCACCAACATTCTAGAATACAACAACAACATTGCCTTATTATTCTTTTGACATATGTCTTTCTGTAATAAGAGATTTCATTACTGCTACAGCCTTCGTCAGGCTTGTTAGATGTATTTTAGTTTTATGAATATTTCCAAATACCCGGCTCATTATCAATCAATTTTGTGCTTTCTGTTCTTACCTTTATGACTTATTTTTCTTACTTTTAGTTTCCTTTAATCTTTTTCTAAATTCTTGAGGTGTTCAAGTATTAATTTAGGACGTAACTTCTTTTCTGATTTGTGCATTTCTAGTTGTTATGAACAGGCCTATGTACAACAGAACAAAACCCAGATCCTGCGTTTTCCTCACTTGGTTATGTTTGAGGCAATCCTTGCAGTCACTTCATCAATCAATGTCAAGCAATTGTGCTAAGACACATGTTTTTCCAGCACTGGAGTGTCCTGATAACATCTACAAGGCCCGGCCACCATGTCTTGCCTTTATGCATTGAGTCCTATCACGTTCTCTCAAAGCACTGCGTTACTTGTGCCGCTCACCTTTTCAGGTGGCATTTTGATTTCTATGGGGTTCATTGTTTCCTCAATGTTGTTCTACCTTTTTCAGTATTGAATTACATGGAGCAACATCATCAGGTGCTTACATCAGTGATTCATACTATAGGTGAAATACAAGCTCTCTGGGTACAGGTAACAAAACCTTTGTTCTAGAGGCAAGAGCACAGGAACAACTTGCCTTCTTTATTTATCTGGACCTAAAAGGGCACTGGCCTTCCCCTGCGCACCTAGTGTGGGCAGGATTCTGCTCAGGAGAACTGTCCAAGCTGAAGGTTAGTTTCTGGATCAAGCTAGCACCTTCAGGAGGATCTACCAGAGGTCATTAGAGAGGGCTGATTATTATAATTTACAGTAAGCTCAGAGGCACCCACTCTTGGCCCACAGAGGCACAAAGCTTTATTGTGAGGCTTCCAGCAGCAGGCTCCAGCCTGGTAGAGCCCCAGTCACAGGGCAGATGACCCAAGGTCAGAAAGTTCAGGGGTCACTGAGGGAAACCTTGCTTAGAAGGCAGCTG
>NW_022111369.1:37070166-37072914 GCF_000313985.2 Echinops telfairi
AACCTGGACCTTCACGCCCCACCTCTGTTCACCACCGTCTAAGTCCTCCCCTTTGGGCTACTTCTAGGTTCAATAAAATTCATCAGCACTCACTCTTGGCTCAGCCTGAGAGACCTTGTGCTCGCTCTGTTGGTGATTTCCTGAGGGGGGTGGGGCAGGGAAGGAGCAGCCAACCATGAGAAGGCCATGGAGGAGTGTGGGAGGGGAGAGGGAGGCACTGGCCCTCATGCAAAGGCAGATTCTCCAGAGCATCTGCTGTATGCGGGGCACCTGTAGGACCAGGCAGACACCTGGAGACGTTGGCTAGTGTCATTGCTTGGTGTCCCCACCCAGTTGGCTCAGCATCAGGACTCACCTGTGGATCTGAAGGCTTGATGATCTCGGCTCTCCTGGGGGGGAAGGAAGGCCGTGGCTGAAGCTGTGAATTGTGGCTCTGGAGTCCTCAGATGGAGTCAGGGAGCGGTGGATGGGGTCATAACTGCTAACAGGGGTTGGGATCAAGGCAGTTGCCCCAATTGAGGATCCTTGGGCACTCATTGAGTGGCCCTATTTCAAACAGGCTTCAAAACAAGAGTGGAGGTGGGTTTGCAGCACCTCCTTTGCTTTTACCCACAGCACAACACACAGTCCCTCATTACCACTAGCCCCAACCACCCCTGACCTGCCAGATTCTGGAAGAGCAGTGGAACTGGGGCTGCAGAGGCTGGGCGGGTCTTGGCCTACCCTGGAGGGGTCCATTATCATTGAATGTAGACATAGGGGGAAGGCAGTGTCCCCGCAGGACCAGAGCAGTCTCAAGAACTGCTCTCCTAAAGAAATGCTCATTGGACAAGATAAAGGGCTCCTCTCAGAGAGATCATTTAGTTTCCAGCTAATTGGCTCTCGGTCCCCAATCCTAAGCCTCTTTCCACTAAGACCTCAGGGTGTAGCCCAAGGTGTGGCTGCGACATAAAGCCAGTGGATTTTCCTCCACCTTCATCTGGTGACATGGAGAGTCGCTGTCAGGCCAGTTGTTTAAACTGAGGGAGACTTGCTAGTGCATGGGATAGGGGAGGTTGTGGGCCCAGAGCACCTGCTGGATTCATTTACTTGTGCCCTCCCTGTCAACCCGCTGGGTCTGATTGTGGGCAAGCCATTTCTGTCAGACTGTGGGCTACTCCTGGGACAGCCCCCTGAGGGCAACACTCAGATTGTTTGGGGCAGCTCCAACCTCAAAGAAACAGTGTCCTGAGAGATCATGTGCTCAGTGTTTAGTTAGTGTCGCACAGGGAGATGGTCAAACCAAAATAACAACAACAACAAAAACCACACACCCAAGGCCTTGTCTTTGATTCTGACACATAGCATCTGTACCTTATTTCCAAGTCTGTGAATATATAAGGAGCAGACAGCCTCATCTTCCTTCTGCAGAGGGTCTGGAGATATGAACATACTACCTTGTGGTCAATAGTGCTTCACTTACCTGACAGCTCCATCAAAGCTTCTGAGGAGGAAGACAGGTAGTCCTTTTAAAAAAACAAACAAAACACAAACAAAAAACATTGTTCTATATGAATGTTAACCACATATTCAGTGTGGCAAGGTGCAGAAAGTAAGAGAGTTTTCCCAGAACAGCAAGCTTGGTAAGAAGATGAAGGGAGAGAGTGTGGGAGAAAGGGTCAGATCTCAGGGCTGAGTGAACAGGATTAAGTTGTCTACTCTCCTGAGACATCATCACTCTAAAACTCAGTGGCTCACAATGCATGTGGATGCACATACTCTGGGGACCAGGATTCCAGGCATTGTTTAGTGGGATGCTTCTTCCTCAAAGTTATCTAAGGAAGTTGGGGTTATGGTCTCAACAGACTGGAGACCTCAGTTCTACTTTGTTGCTCTCGGTCTTGCGGACCTCGTCAGAGAGCACGATGTACAACATAGCTGCTTCTCGGGGGAGGAATATGAGACAGAGACAGGAACAAAGACATCGAGCGAGAGAAAGAGCAGGAGAGACAGCCGCGATGCCCTTGACCTACCCTAGTCCTGAGGAGCCAATCCCTAAATGCAATCCCACTCAGGGGAGGGGATGACACAATGTGCAGACCGGGAGGGGGATGGTGGGGACCCATAATGCAGGCTGCCCGCCTCCACGTGAAAGAGAAGGCACTTGATGCTGATTCAAAACATAATGGAAGTCATTGGAGGGTTTTATGTCAGAGGATACCAACATCTGATTTTCATTTAATTCCACCGCATAGGATGCAGAGTAAGAGACCAAACCAAGGGCAGATCTCACCCTTAGAGCCCAGTCCCGATAAGAGCTGTAAGAGCCCCCAATAAAATGAGTAAAAAAACAAAACAAAAAGAACGCAGTCTTGTTTGACACGTTCCTTGCACTGCTTCCCACTCTTTCTTTGAAATTCTTTCCTCTCCTTTTTGTGGATTAGCTACATGGGACAATAAGCCATGACTCAAACACAGGCCCTAGAATAATCTCCATTGTGCAAGTGAGGAGAGTGGCAGGCTCTGAGAGGCACGGTGACTTGCCCATTCACAAACCAGTTACACATAGCGAGGGTTGGAGGTATACTTTGGCCTTCCCTGGTTTATGTGAGAAGGCTTTGTTGGGGTGCCTGTGTGCAAGCATCCAATGGGAATATTGCAGCAGTCTTCACTGTCGTCTGGACCCAGATTGGGGGCCCCAATAGCATCTCACTTTCTTCCCTACAGAATACCAAGGAGTCTGGAGTCCTGGTGACCAGGGATTTACAC
>NW_022111369.1:37074229-37076662 GCF_000313985.2 Echinops telfairi
AAAGCATATTCTTTACTTAGCCAAGGCCTCCGGCTCTTTGAGGTTCACTGGACCGTCAGCTGTTCAGCAGAAACCCCAGACTGTCTTGACCCTTGTCCCCATCACATGGTGACAGCATAGAACTGTGAGCCCCTTTGATGCTCAGTCCTGCTCCAGAGCTTGAGGGACAGAAAGGGAAGGAATTTGGCCAGGAGGCCTTGATGCCCCCGGGGCCAGTGGCTGACACTGTCTCTGTGGAGCTTCGCACAGAAGACACAAGAGGAGGAGGAGGAAGGCAACCTGTTCTCAGCTCATCCCGAGAAAAGTGACCAGGAAGAGTGGGTGAAGGCTTTAGCGAGGCTAAGAGAGTGGGCATCAAGGCTTTGAGATGTTCAGAGAGTGCTCTAGGGACCAGATTCGCTTGTAGAACCCCCAATGCCTCCTGGGGCTTTCTCTCTGCAACAGCTCTCTGTTCCCTCCCAAAGGAATCAGCCATCACCTTTCCCTTCTCCTGACCCCCCTTCTGCTCTCTCACCTGCTCTGGCCAGGTGAAAAGTCACTCCCCCCTTCTTATTGGCAGTAATATCAGAAGCATTTAAAATGTGTTTTTCAGTTCTTGCCAGTCCATGAGTATTTTCTTTTAAAGTCTGCTCCTTTTGTGATGTTTAGCTCCCCACTGTAGTTACTCATTGAGCTGCTAACCATTAACGCCAGCATTTAGAAACCACCAGCTGCTTCTTGGGAGAAAGACAGGGCTTTCTACTCCCATAAACAGTTGCAGTCTCAGAAACCCACAGGGGCAGTTCCACCCTGTCCTATAGGGTCACTACTTACCCATTTATCAACATAGACTCAATGGCAGAGAGAGATAGAAAGAAAGAGAAAGACGAGAGCGAGAGGAGAGCAAGAGCCTGTTGTAGCATAGGCCAAGACAGGAGAATTAACATGGTTTTATTGTCACACAGAGAGTTATAGGCAAACAGATTCCAAATAAGGGATTTGTTCCTTATTTCACAACATTTGGCTCCAAGGAAGTCATCACGGGGCCTCTCTGGGACATAAAAGAACGAGAGTGAGCGGGAGAGCTGACTTTTTGCACATGCGTGTTCTCCTTCTATACTTTCTCCTGGCCTCACACATATTCATTTATTAAAAAAAATCATTTTATGGGGGGCTCATATAGCTCTTTCTTATCACAATGCATCCATCCATCCATTGTGTCAAGCACATTTGTACATTTGTTGCCATCATCATTTTCAAAATATTTTCTTTCTGCTTGAGCCGTTGGTATCAGCTCCTCATTTTTCCCCCTCTTTCCCCCACCTGACACATATTAATTCTCACTAAGCTTCTTTTACCCAGAAATGGTAGGGCTCATGCTATGATACACTGTTTTGGGCAAATTGGATCCTCATGAAACCCATTTCGGTGGACACCATCCTACCTACCCACAAAACACACGCACGCACACACTTCCAGGTCTCTCAACTCAGCTGTAGCAAGGAGACTAGTTTTCACAGTCATTGAACCTTTTACCACTGGTGGCTCTGGTTGTGATTCCCTCTTGCTTTCTTTGCCTGAAGACTCCTCACTCTTTCAATAAACACAACCTTTCCTACACACCACATTCTCAGAAGTGCTGGAATGTAGGAGAAGCGCAAACAAGAGTTGTATTAGTTTACTAAGGCTATAGATGACACAATGCCACAAACTGGCTGACTTAAAACGACAGAAATATTTCACAATCCCTAAGGCTCGTTGTCTGACATCAAGATTAGCAGAAAGGTTTGTTTCTCCCAGAGGTGCCGAGGGAGACTCTGTTCCCTGCCACTTCAGAGTGTCTGGTGGGTGTGTGTCATCCGTGGCTGGCGTCCCTGGGCTTTCGGCTGCACCACTCGCTCCAACCTGCGCTCTTCATCGCATGCTGTTCTGATGGTGTGTCTGTGGTGTCCCCGTGTCTTCATGGGACCATCTTGGAAGGGCACCAGCCACTGAATTTAGGGCCCTCCTCAGCCAGTATGACTTCACCTTAACTTGACTACATCTGCCAAGACTCCTTTTTCCAAACGAGATCACATCATAGATACCAGGATTGGAATTATTACATATGACGGCGTCAAGTTCAAGGAAAAATTTAATGAAAAGATCATGGAATTTCCCCATAACATTTTAAAAGCCCCTCTCATAAATTCAACACACAGCAATTGAACCCAGAGCAGAGCCTTATACAGTAGCTGGAAAGGCAGCAAAGCATTAAGACCAGAAACTCGAGTTCAGTCGGTGCAGTACTAGTTCTGGGATTCTGGGAAATTACTTTTCTGCCCATGAAACAGAAATAGGGTTATTTGAAGTGTTAAGTGAGGGAAGGTAAGTAATTGCTGTATAAGAGTCATTATCTGGGGTGGTGGGTGTGGGAGACCTGGTAGGGCAGGATCAAGGGGAATGTAACAAACA
>NW_022111369.1:37077654-37098927 GCF_000313985.2 Echinops telfairi
ATGACAAAATACCCATTTATAAACTATCAAGGGCTCATGGGTAGGAAAGAGGGAACCGATTACATGGAACTGTGTGTGACCTCCTCCCTGGGGGACAGACAACCGAAAAGTGGGTGAAGGGAGACGGTGTGTCTCTTGAAGGCAGCAGATTGATGAATCTTGTTTCCTGTTCTAGTCTGTTACACTTTTTCTTTTGATATGTGCATTTAGTCTATTGACAGTGTGTTATTAACTCTAAATGTAGATTAGTCACTGTCATCTCATGTTATTTACGCTTGCGATTTTCCTTCCTCTGTACATGTGTGGTGAGTTTACTTGTGACTTCTTTCCCCCACTAGTTATGTATTGCTTTGGGTACTGTTGGTTTCTGGGTGGTGTTTCACCCTGTGATGGTCTCATGTTTGAGTGCTGCTGTTGTTGGTTTTCTGAACATATAGAACTGGATAGTATTTTTTGTAATGCTGGTTTTGATTTTTACAAATTCTCTAAATATTACCTTGTTTGAAAAGACTTTTATTTCTCCTTCAAATTTTATGGACAGCTTTGCTAGATATAGGATTCTTGGTTAGCAATTTTTGTCTTTCAACTTTGGTAATATGTTGCTCCACTTTCTTCTTTCCTGCATGGTTTCTATGGAGAGGTCTGAGCTTATTCTGATCTGTTTACCTTCGCATGTGCCTCTTGTTTTCTCTCTCTAGCTGTTCCCAGGATATTTCTTCCTGGATAGTCATTGTCTTCTTTGTGATACTGGGGAGATGTTGTTCCAAGAATTCCCTTATTATTTTACCTGTTTGCTTCTTCCTGCTTGAGTACCCCAACAAGCCTAATATTATCTCTCTTCCTGGTGACCCACACCATCTCCAGGCTTCTTCCTTCAACTTTCCAACTTCTTTTGCTCTTTTGTTTGATGGTTTCTCTCATTTGCTGAAGTCTGCTTGGTTGTCTTTGAGTTCATGTGTTCATTTTCCCTTTTCTTCCATTCTATTGCTCAGATCTTGTATCAAGTTTTTTATTTTTGCTAACTCATTACTTAATTTCTGATTTTTAGGGGGTGTGAGGTTTTAGCATTTCTATTCCTTTGTTTTCAGGATTGATCCCCAGATCTCTTGTATGGCCTGAAGCAACATTCTCCTGTATTCTCTTTCTGGAAGTTCAAGGACTTCTTTTTTCTGTGTATTCTATTGGTTTGGGTAATCTGTAGTTGTTGACTTTTGTTTCTGTTGATTTTTTGTGGTCGCTCCTTCTGGCTGTTGTTTTCCCAGCATAGTGGTCCAGCTGTAGAAGATGTGTAGGATTCTAGGTTGTGTAGCAGGAGTAGGGGGAGTTTGGCCTTTTGGGTTAGAGGAGGAGGATTGATTAGATAAGAGCAGGAAGTCATATTGTGTGTAGATGATGAGAGAGTGATATTTGGGTGCTTAACATGAATAGGAAGCTAGGTGCTTGAGAGTTTTAAGTGGTGGTATGAATCATAGGAAGGCTTCCTATTAAATATAATAATTCTGGACAAATTGAGAAAGGGGATTAAAAGAGGTGTGTTATTACCTGGTAGATTATAAAACTGTGGCTCACTGAGTTGGTGGGCGAGTGGGGTCTTGAGGTAATGGTGGTTGGGCTAGGTAAGGGGTATATTAAGACAGCTACTAGAGTCACTTATCAACCCTGTATACAATACAGGGAGAGTGCAGGCAGCCTGCTATATTGTGTTTATAGCAGAAGGCCTTTATTTCCATGGTACACTGTTCCCCTCTTCTCAAGGAGGAGCTGCCAAGACAAACTGGAATACTGACTTCCAGTTCCTTTGGCAGGAAAAGAGTTTTGTGTTTTTTTTCCTCAAAAGAAAATAGGGAAAAAAAATCCAAGATACTCTTGAAGGGCTCAGAGAGTTCAAGTTGTGCCCTTGGCTTACAGGGGCCGGATTTCTGGTAGGGTTAGCTGGGAGTTTCCATCTGGTGGCCATAAGAGCTAAACTCTTGCATGGAGCAGGGGAAGGAGGATAAGGTAAGGGAGTGGAACTGTGTTCCCTATCAGTGAGCTCCAGCCTCCAGGGCTCCCACGAGGGGGTAAGGGCTCCAGGTGAAACTGGGGCTCCACTGGGGGTGGGCAGTCTGATGTGGGAGATTTCCCCATGCTGGCGGGTCACTGAGCTAGAGGAGAGGGGATTACACATGCCCACCACTGTGGCCAGCTCAGCTGTGTTCTCTGGGGGTGAAAAATTGGAGAGGGAGCTCCAAAATATTCCTGGAGTGCCAAGAAGCCAGGTCACGTGTCTGAATTCCCAGAATTGGCCTCCTCACCTGTCCATCTCTGGACCATGCAAGGGGAGTTCTAGGCAGGGGACTCTATCCTGGTGCCATATGCCCAGAATCTTCTTTTTTTTTTTTCTCCCTCCAAACTCATGTCAGAGTGGCTAGTGGAAGAGTGGTATCACTTAGATGTCTGGCTATCCCGAGAAGGTTAGACATCATTTCCTTGTTGACAGGCTGATTGGAGTCTTTCTCCCTGAGTGGTCTACTCAGGTATCTGTGTTTGTGATTGCATCTTTCCCACCCTCAGGATTTCCAAGCCTTAGCCCTTTGCTGGATCTGGGGCCAGCATAGCTTCAGGGTGTCAAAATTCCCCTTAATGTAAAGAAAGAACTATCTGGGTCTTTCCTGCAATCAAGGAGGATCTCCTAGTGTTTGCTCTGTGCCCCGTCTCCAACTGGGGAAGTAATGTGCTTGCACCACAGCCTTCTTCTCTCCTGTGAGGCCTCAAGTAGCAGAGTGGGAACGTCTCTCCGCCGGGCCTTGGAGCTTTCTGGTTTTTGATCTTGTGACTTGGAGCTGCCGCTTGACATTGCCTAGCCTTTGTTTTCTTATCTCTAGAATGGGGCTGTTTGTGAGGGTTCAGTAGGATAATGCCGTGAGTATAGAGAGATACCAAAATGACTAGAGGTTCCTAGTAGTTTTAGTGATCTCCATGCCAAATTCTATTTTGAATACTGAGAATCTTTTTTTTTTTTTTTTGCTGGAGATATTTGTGTCCCATCTTCCTCCAGAGGCCCCAGAGAACCTGGGAACCTTGGTGGGAGGGCAGGCCTCCGACCCACCTTGGGGTTCAGTGTGAAGTTTACCTCATGTCCCTCCTCTATCTCCTATGTCCCAGTTTGTCCATGAGTAGGTCCTAAAACTGGATGATGACTTTGTGGTTGAAACTATCAAGGCAGGCTTCCTGGGGAAACGGGAAGAGTACCTTTTTCCTGCCTCCTTGGAGAGTGACTTCTACATATTCATCTTTCGATGCACACACAAACCCTTCACTACCACCCAGAAAGTCCTGGGCCTGCTTTTCCAGAGCACTCTGCCCTTCAAAGAACATTGGGACGAAGCCACCTATTCTGTGCGTCTTGTGAATATAATGTCACTTTGCTTCTTGGAGAAGTGGGAAGTGAAGAGGCTCAACCTGCTAGGGTTAAGTCATGGAAACTGGGTACCCAGAGGCTGGTTATGCAGAAATGTTTGCTGGGTGGGAGGGAGATATTCACATTTATTCTTTTTCTCTTCCCCATGAAGAAGTTCTTTGTCTCCCACTCACTGATTCCATGTCCTTGAGCAAACCTATTATTGTTTCTTTTTGTAAAGGTTCCTTCTAGGCGCCCCCCTCCTTGTACCAATCAGAGAAACCCCAGGATCACTCAGATACTAGGAAAGGTGCTGGGAATGTTCATTCATTCAACCAATATTGAATAAAGGGTCCCTAGTGTTGAGGACATGCTAATTCTTCTTCAGGCTTCCTTATTCAATATCCAACTTTCACATGCAGATGAGGCAACTGAAAATATCTTGGCTTGGGCCAGGCACATTTTAGTCCTCAAAGTAACATCCTTCCTCTTCAATACTCTGAAGAGTCTTGTGCAGCAGATGGATCCAATGCAATGCATGTTTTGATCTCGTGACCATGCTTCTATGAACACTGATTGTGGATCCAAGCAAGATAAAACCCTTGACAACTTCAGTCTTTTCTCCATTTATCATGACACTACCTATTGTTCTAGTTGTAAGGATTTTTGTTTTCCTTTACACTGAGTTGTAATCCACATTTAAGCACGGATGCGTTTGAATTTCGCTGCTGGTGAAGAATATTGAAAGTACCATGGACTGCTTAAAAGGAGAAACAAATCTGCCTTTGAATAAGCACAGCCAGAGTGCTCCCTAGAGGCAAAGATGGAGAGTCTTTGTCCATCTCATGCACATTGGCCATGATGTCAGGAGAGACCAGTCCCTGGAGAAGGACATCATGCTTGGCCAAATGGAGGGAAAGAGAGGAAGGCCCTCAATCGAAGGATTGCCCATGCGATGGATGGACACAGCGGCTGAAGCAATGGCTTCATGTATAGGAACAATTGTGAGGATGGCACAGGGCAGGGCAGTGTTGCTTTCTGTTGGGCAAAGGGTCACTATCAGTGAGAGCCAACTCCATGACACCTAACGACCTCAGTGTTGAGGATGGAGAGCCCTGGTGGCACAGTGGTAATGTGATGGACTGCTAACCACAAGGTCACCAGTTTGAAACAACCAGCCAACTCCATGGTTTTGTAATGCTTCCTCCCCGGCCACCCTTGTGGCTCCTCACCCCACCCCCACGCACACACACACACTAGCATGACCTCAGTTCTACCTTACAAATCTGGCTAGATCAGAGCATGTACTCTGGTACAGATAAGAGTTTTCAACACATGGAATCCAGGACAGATAAACCCCTCAGGAACAATAATGGGAGTAGTGATGTCATGAGGGTAGGGGGAAGGTGGGGGGAGTAGGGGGAGAAAGGGGCAACCGATTGCAATGATCCGTGTTTAACACCCCCACCCTGACCCCCCTGTCACCCTGAGGGGTATGAGCAACAGAAATGTGGATTCAGGGGAACAGCGGATGGTGTAAGATATGAAAATAAATTTATAATTTATCAAGGGTTCACGAGGGTGGGAGATGGGGAAGGAGATGGGGAGCTGATACCAAGGGTTCAAGTAGAAAGAAAATGTTTTGAAAATGATGGCAACATATGCACAAATGTGCTTGATACAATGGATGTATGGATTGTTATGAGAGCTGTGAGAGCCCCATAAAATGATAAAAAAAAAAAAAAAAAGAGTTACAGTCTCTGATCTCAAAGGGCAAGTCCACGCTGCACTACAGGGTCGCTATGAGCTAACAGACATCAACTTGCTTGCTGTCAGTGAGTTACTGGAGAGGGTTGAGGACACTATTACAGGAACTTAGAATCATTCCGTGAATAAACCAGACCCACACCACTGCCCTGGTTGACCTTAGTCTAGTGGAGAAGCCAGACAGGGATGCTAGCCATTGTAAGGATGTAGAGTCCACAGCTCATTAGCTGTGACACCTTTATGATTCATCTAGATATGAAAGCAACTGCCTCCATTCTGATGAGGATGGGAGACCCTGAACACAAGTGGAAAGTATCAGTGGGCTATGGGTTATGAAGGAAAGGCTCCTGACTCCATATATTAATGGGGCTATTGGGCCGGGGGTGTCCCATCCCTGGACTGGGGCTGAGCAGACCCTGAGTCCCATTATTTCTAGATTTCTCCTGGATGGCTGGGTCAGCGACTTGACCTTCAAAGTCCTTCAAAGAACGTGGGGACAGAGACCAGGGGTGTCCTTGGTTCAGAGGGAAAGCTGAGGGCCAATAGTAGCTTCTGAGAGAGTCACTCTCCCCATTCTCAGTAGAGCATTTTGTCCCTGACCTGGACCACTGGTGTGGTACCAAACCTGGTCTTGTATTATCTGCTGATTCTCAGTTGTGAAGGCTTGACTCATGTGGGGCTCCTGCTTTTCCAGAAAGCAGCAACGAAGAGGAGATCCTCACATGCACGCAGAGCATCAGTAAGCAGGCTGGCACTCAAGCTTCAAGTTTAGGGACCTTAAAGAGCTTGGCAGAGTGGGGGCAGGATAGTGGACTCCATGTCCCTCATCTGTCCCTCATCCACGGAACACTAATGGTGCCAATGCGATGGAGTGAACACACCCCTCCCTGCTGTGAGGCATTTTCTTTTCAGTGGGGTTGGAGCTAGAGGACAGGCGGGGAAATATGTCAGGCATCTTAAAGAAGGAGATTGGTCAGACCTTTGTTCCATGGAAATGAAGCATGTGCTACCCACCCTTCTGCCTGGTGACCAGGCCTGCCAGTGTCAAGAGGGTTGAGTTGGGGTGTGGTGCAGGCCAGCTGGTCTCCAGAAGGACAAGAGCTGGCAGAGACATCCAGCCTCTTAGAGGGTTGCTGTGGGGGGAAAAGCCAACTTTCTGACCCTGCTTTCCACCATCCACTCCAATTGCCATGTCCTTTTTATTCAGGCCGCCTGGCCAGATGAATACTCAAAGGATTTCTATCAGTCCCCAGAGTTTACCTGCCTCAAGCGCCTGCTAATGTACATGTAGGTGAACATAACTAGCTTGGACTTGGAGCATCGTGCCCATAAGCTACTTGCCCAGTTAATCGCTTGAAGCTCACACAGGGGCAACGTGGTAGGCAAGTAGAATGGTGGGAGCCTAGGTGGAGCTGCAGAAGACGAGACCACAAAGGGAGGACGACTTTCCTTTGTGTGGCTATTTTATTTTATTTAAATTAAATGAATTTACTTTTTGTGTGTTTATTTTAGGGTTCAGAGTAATCTCAGACCCATCCTCTGGTAGTCTGCAGCGTGGGAAGACTTCCTGGGGTGACTTCTTAGGCTTGGTCTTCTCATGCTGGCAGCGGGACCTTGTCTGCCATTGGAAAGGCACAAGGAAAAGCAGTCATGCTGGTGACCTAGCCTCCAGCAACTCCAGCGTCAGGGTCAGTGGCAGGTCTAAAAGGAACTCCAGATCCAATCCCTCCTTTTAGAAGAAGTTCCAGTACCACCAGTGGAAGCAGAACTGGCTTCTCTACCAAACCAGAGCCACATCTATCTAGCTATTTTATTATCAGTCGCAGCACCACTACCAGTGGTAGAACCGGATAGAGGGGCAGAATCACATCAACTACTGCCTCCAGAAGTAGCTCCAGCACCACCAGTTGCGGGAGAGCAGAAATCTGAACAAACCCTATTGTGCAGCTTCCGTAGGACCTGCCTTGGAGCCAGATTGAAATCTAGGACCCCCTCTAGGATTCTCTCCAGGACCGCCAGTTCTGGTAGAGCCCACTCCTACATGAACACGAGAGTCTGCTGTATCAGTAGCCATTTCATCAACAGCTTCAGTACCACCATTAGTGGCAGAGCCTGATGATGGAGGGACAGAATCACATCAAGTGCTGCCTCCAGAAGCGCTGTCACCTCCAGTTGTGGTAGAGCTGGATATGAAGCAACACCGAAACTACGTGCAGCAGCAGCGGGTCCATCCCCAGCGCCAGCAGTACAGCCTGGTGTTGGATGAGCTCCACGTCGTGTCATCTGCACAAGGAGCGCAGTTCCACCAGTTGAAGTAAATGCAGCATTTGCACCAACACTGAAGTGAGAGGTCGTGCTAGCTGCTCAGTCAGGAGTTCCAATGCAGGTGCCAAAGCCGGAGGCAATTTCAGTACCACCTTCACACGAGCTCCTGGGTCTCATCTAGTGTTGCCTGCATCGTAAGAGTAATCCTGCCCCTTCCTTGACAGGGCATCTGCTTGGTATTATTGTTGTAGCCCACCCCCTCCCCCATCCACACACCTTTATTTTAGCCTTTTAGGGTACACACATTGAGTAATACAGTACGTTAAAAGGTTTTCATACCCTGACTTGTCCTTTCATGTTCATACTCTTCTTATGGGCATCCACAAACTATAAACCCTTTCACCAATCGAATGGGCAGAAAAAAATGTATGTCCATAGAATTTAAGATTATTAGCCATTATAAAGGAATGGCATTTTGAGGTGACGCATCATGATTATACCGAGTGAAAGAAGTCAGACACAATGATCCATCCTATAGGATTCCATTTATATGAAATGTCCAGAGTAGGCAAGTCCATAGAGACAGAAAGTAGACTTGTGGCTGCTAGGGCCTGGAGAAGGTGTGGAGGGAAAGTAGGGAGTGATTACTAATGAGTGCAGTGGTTCTTTTTGGGCGGATGAACATGTTCTGGAATTGGATGGTGGTATGTTTGAACCTCTTGGTGAATTTACTAAAATCTGTGGAGTTGTAGAGATGAAAAGGTTGAATTTTCTGGTATGTGAATGACAACTGAAGAATCAAAATAACGAAGCCCGTCCATCCTGGAAGCCCATAAGAATGGTTTGCCTTTAAGTGGACTCTGGGGATTTGGTGAATGAGGGAAACCCTATGTGTTAATGTGTTAATGGCCTGGAAAGAATCGCAGGTACTTTCAGAGCACAATTAATGGGACCAGGTTAGCAGTCAGTCTTCGGATGCATCTCCCTTTGGCTGCATCCCTCCTCCCACCTAAACATGTCTTCTCCCGCCTAGGGTTAAATGGTTGGCAGTTTGTCTATTTTAGGGAGGCTCAGATAGAGTCTCCTCATTACCCTTTGAAACATTGATTGCAAAAGCAAGTCTGTCTTGGGCAAGAGAAATGGCTTTACAGGAAATTGGATGCGGCCGAGTCATGCGAATATGAAGTAGCCCCGTCTTGGTTGGTAGGGACCTCTGCCTTGAGTGACCTGAGTGCCACCTCATGCACTCTGGTCCTCACCCTTGAACTCCTGGAGTGCCCTTGAGCAGGCACAACAGGGGCCTACTAGGGCATGGCCACGATGACCTCCGGACCCTAGCCCTGCCTCCGGGACCTGTCTGTGTGGGCTGATCAGCATCAGATATCAGACCTGTCACTAAATACACGACTGCCCTTAGCCTCCTCCAGAACGCGTGCGGGCAGACTTAGGAAGGAGTCGGGTTGGTATGCCTCATTTTAGGGAAGCCTCAGACTGCTCAAGGACATGCTGTTCTTTTCCTACTTTAATTTTTTGTTCCATTTGAATTCATTCTCCAATTTGACCTTGCAGGTCCTATGACTTATGTGTGGGACTCTCTTCCTTTTCCTCAGGGGACTTTTACAAGATGTTTCTCAAAGGGCCTGGGTGCTTATCCTTACAATGCATGCAGGGGTTTTCCTCCCCATTCTACAGATGAAGAGAGCTGAGGATGGAGGTCTGTGAGGTGCCAGGTCTGTCAGCTGATGGGTTGAGGACGTGGTTCTGAAAGTTGAGCCTAAAAAGCTCTTTAGAAGAAATCAAAGAGGCACATGAGTGTAAATGAGGTCTACAGTGAATTTACTTGAACTTGTTCTCTTTCCTTAAAGCCCTTTCTTCTCTCTTTTGTTAATTAGACAAAAGAGTGAGTCCTGAGAGAATACCAATGGGTTGCTATTGTGCGCCTGGAAACCTAGCCAGGACATGGTAACTTGGGTGACAGGAACATGATCCTTTTTATTCCCTGTTGGTTCTGGCTTGTCCTTATCAGAGTCTGCTCCTCCTTGCTTCCTTGAAGCGAAGGGGAGGCCATTGTGTACTTGGGCAACCAGGAACATGTTTTCCTGTTGTTTCCTCTCCTCACTTGGCAATCCCAGTGGTTCAAGTCTGTTCCAGGGTTTCAGCCATTCTTCAGGCTCCTGCCTTCTGAGACTGTGGCCATTTCCCTGTAAGAATACAAAGGTAACAGAGGGATGCCCTGGGTTGCTAATCCAAGCCAGACCATCACTGCGATCCCACCTGAGTAACCGTACACTGACTGTCTCAGGTCACACCAGTGCCCAATCCACACTAGTCATGAAACTCAGGGTTTGTTTTTTAGTAACAGAAGCATGGAAGAAAGGAAGGTTATGGCAGAAACTGGTAAGGCAGAAAGATTGTTGATGTGGCAGCATGCATTTGGGGACAGGGATGGAGAAGGACATCCAGTTATGTGCTTTTGGGAAGTATTGTAGGGGAGAGGTGATGATGGTGAAGAAAAATGGTGCTGTTGCTGAAGTAGCTTTGATCATCTTTTATTGAGTCCTCACCCAGACTCCATCCTCTTGACCCCTCATCATCCCTGGGTCCACAGGCTAGTAGTATAATGTCTGGGGTTGTCATGATTCAGTGAACTTGAGTAGGGCCTGTTGGTGCAGCTCTGAGGCTGCCTTGTCCAACTGGTGGGAGTATTGTCTTTTCAGCAAGGGGATCCAGTAGTTAAGATAGAAAAACTTCTATTCCTCTTCTTGCCAAGATCCTGTGGTCGTTGGACCCTCAGCTGTCAGCTGTGACTCTAGAACTGTCTCATTACTCCCCGTCCCCATCATGTGGGGACAGATGGGGAACTGTGAGCTCCTCTGATCGTCAGTTCTTCACAAGGGCCAGAAGGGCCAGGAAGGGAATGAATCAGCCTTGGGGAAGGGCCTTGACGCCTCTGGGGCCACAGCTTGGCACTGTTTCTGGAGAACTTCACTCAGGAGATACATAGAGAGGAGGAGGATGGCACCACAAACTCATTCTACCCCTAGAGAAAGTTACCAGTATTGTCTGACAGTTTTTTTCTGGCACCTGAGCGGGGAGGGTCCCAACACAGGGCTCCAGATGACCAGACAGGGCTCTGGGCACACTGGGCATGCTTTGTGGTCCCCTCCATTTCTCTCTCACGATTTCCTCAATGGAAGGACCTCAGTTTCTTTGCAAAGGAACCATTCACCACCCATCCTTCCCTTCTCTCTCACTCTTACTTCTCTCCCTCCCTTTTTCCTGATGAGGTGCAAAATCACTTTCCTATATTTGTGTCAAGAGCAGAAACTTAAAAAATTAAAAAAATATATTGCTAGACATTTTTATCAGCCCATGAGAATTTTTGCATTTCTTTCTTTTTTTTATTTTATTTAACTGCTGGCCCTAGGACCTTTGGGATGAGGTTTTCCCTCCACGTGGCCTCTACCAAATGTGAGAAGAGATTAACTTGTCTTTTTGGGTGGACGAGCAATGGTGCTAAAAGGAACACATGGAATATTTATATTTTTAAAAGAGAGAGCATCAGGATATTTGTAGACATGCATGACTCTACTACTTCACAAGCTCCTGGGGGCCAGAAAGCCTTCCACAGCTCAGTCTAATGCCACCCAACTTCCATCCTGTGCCCTCCTTGCACCAAGATGATCACATTAGCGTGTTAAATTGCCATCTACTGTCTCATCCTGTAGTTTCTCTTCTCCTGCTGTTTGCTTAAGAGTCGATTTGACAGGGACCATAGAATTATTTCTTGTCACACCAAGAATTATAGGCTAACAGATTCCAAGAAAGGGGATTCATCTTTATTTTCTACCTTTGGCTCCAAGGAAGGCACCTATGGACTTGTTTAAAACATCTTTTTTTTTTTAAAAGAGAGAGAAATTTGATCTTCCACCCATGGATATTGTCCTGCCCCACCTCCCTAATCTTCCCCCCTCTTCACTTTGACTAAGCTTCCCTCACCCAGAAATGGTAGGGGGCTCATGCTATGATAGTGTTTTGGGAAAATTGGATTCTCATAAAAACACATCTCTGGTGAACTTCCAGGTCAGAAGCTGTGTTCTGACTTAGCCAAAGAAATATTCCAGAAAGGAGCCCAGTTACCACATGAGATAGGTAAGGTTTATTGTGCCAACCTGGCCGATAAACACATGTGGGGTTAATTGGAGGGTAGAGATAAATGGCTCGGTGAGCCTCGCCTTTCTAATTCTCAGGTCTCTTGCTTTCTGATGGTTGTGGATCAGGGTGCAGCTGCCTTAGTCAGTTCCTTGCTTCAGCTTGCAAGACTCATTTCCTGCAAGATATCCCTGAGGAGAAGTCACATGGACCTACCCCATGCAGCCCTGGGTGCTGGAGCAGCTGTGTGGAGACCACAAGCCAATGCTGACATGCTTACACCTTCACTGATTTGGCTTTCTTCCTGCAGTTGGCATCATTGTGAGTGTTTTGTGAGATGGAGGAGGACTTTATAGATTGGTGTTGGACATATGGGCTAATGTTGGACTTATGGGCTTGGGATGCTTTCTTAGTGTATACTTAACCTTTCTATAAAACTCTTATACACATGCATTTCTGTGGATCTGTTTCTCTAATGTACCCAGACTAACACACCATAGTATAGAGAGATACCAAACGACTGGAGGTTCCTAATAGTTTTAGTCACCCCCATGCCAAATTCGACTTTGAATGCTGAGCAGCATTTTCTGCTGCAGACACTTTTGTCCCAACCTCCATCCTAAAGTCCATGAGCACCTGGGAAACCCAGTCTGAGGTAAGGCTCCTATCTCTCACTGGGGGTTCATATGATTCTTTGCCTCTCGGTTCCCACCCCAAATGCATCCATGGATCAGCTCCAAACTTGGGTGAGACCTGTGTAGTACAAACTGTGAAAACAGGCTCACTGACCTAAGCTGGTTGAGCACCTACTACAAGCACATATGGAGTGACCTCTCCTATGTGGACATTTTCCTATGCACCCACACAGCCTTCATGACCACTCAACAAATCCTGGACATCTCCTTTGCCAGAGATGAGTACCCTACTCTCCACACAACACAGGGGATGGACATTGCCACCTATCAGCTCTTGGGTCTTGTGAAGGTCACGCGTCACTTCTCTGACGGTCAATTTTTTTTCCTTCCCTTGCAGAACTGAGAAGTTAGAGGGCCGACCTGCTAGGGTTGTTGGCATGACCGCTTGGGATGCGCTATGGAAGGTGTGCTCTCTAAGGCTGACTCTAGAAAAGTTTGCTGGTGGGGCAGGGGATGTTCACCTTTATTACTTTCACCGGCCTGTGGTCCTCACTCATGGCCTGCCTGTGAGCACACCTGATTTCATTCCGCACCGTTGGTGAGGGCTTGAGGTTCTAGCTAAAACAACACAGGACTCCTTCAGCGTCACAGCTGGGCCCCAGGCCCCCGTAGATATCGGAAGGAGCTGCTGGTGCTCATTCAGTCAACAAAGACATGAGCAGCGCCTCCTAATGTTGCAGACAATGTTCTAGATAGTTACCACCGTTCAATGTCTAAAGCATTCCACCGGAGTCACTGCCCTCTCTCCTTGGTTTTCAGTCTCGACGAGTTATACAGGGACACTAGTGGGGTCAAGCAAGAAGTGTTCACCTTCATGACATGTGACCCCTACTGCCTCCTGTAGACGTGGCAGCCGCTGCCTCCATTCTGATGGGGATGGCAGGCGGGCCTAAGAATAAACAGAAAGAAAGAGCAGACGGACTTCGACTTCTTGTCCTTACAAGTTAGTGGGACTCCTGTCCCACTGGATTGAACTGAGGAGACTTGGGGTCCCCACACATTTAGATTGCCCCCCCCGGAAGAGGCTCTCTCTGCAGGTGAAACCATTTATCGAGAGGCGAGGAAGGAACCAGAGGGTCCTGAGGAGCAGCGGGCCCAATGTGGACAGAGAGGCCTCTGAGAGGAACCCATCCCCCCACACCCCCTTGAGAGCTCTGCTCCTCTCTCCAAGATTAGGGTGCAGGTCACAGCCTATGTGCCGAAACTCAATGGTCTTGGCTTAGCTCAGGGTTCTTTCTCCCTTTGGGAAAATTGCCACAGCGAGGGAAGAGCCCTTCCTTGACGAACAGAAAATCCGGCAGCAAGCAGGTGCACACCCTCCGAGGGTGTGCCCCGAGAGCCTAGGCAGGCTGGAGATGCCAAGACCATGTGGTAAACATGCAGAGACGCTCATCTCTGCCATAGCAGTGTTCACTTTGCAGTGGGGAGGTGGCTGCGAACAGACAGGGAAGTATGCCAGGCTTCCTGACAAGGGGAGTCGCTCCAGCAGTTGGTCCGGAACCGAGACTCTGTGTTATTTATAACTCTGCTCAGGGACCAGACGCGGCCTCTTCCAGGGCAGCCAGGTGGGAGGGGGCAGGCTCTGGCTTGCCTCTGGAAGGACGGGGCAGACTCTGGTCCCGAGCCCCTTGCAGGGCTGCTGTGATGAAGGGCCAGGCCCACATTGACCTTGCTCTTTCTTCCTCACCTACTCCTCCTTTGCCATCGCTTTCCTCCTGGAAAGTTGGCTGGCTGGATCCTCAGAGAACTTCTTCAAGACCCACACTTCGCTTGCCTCGAGCAGGTGAACCCGACCCTGGCTCGGCCCTAGAGCGCCATTCCTACCAGCTCCTCGCTTAGCTGGGGAACTTGTAGCCCAGGAGGCAGAGTCCCGGCGGGAGAGGAGCCGGCTTGTGTTCTGTGAGCTTGTGAGAAGGCATAGGGCACCATCTAGACTTCTGGGGCAGACCCAGAAAGGAGCCGCATGGGTTATGCCTCATGGTAGGGAAGCCTCAGACTGCTCAAAGGCCCTTCTGCCACTCTGCTTTTATATTCTATTCTTTCATTTGACCGCACAAGGCCTGTGCATAAGTATGTGGGGCCTCTTCAATTTTCTAAGGGGTTTACAAGATGCTTCCTAAAGGACCTGTGCAATCGTCCCTCTGACCCATTCATAGGCTTTTCTCCCCATTTCACAGATGAGGCATTCGAGTCTGGAGAGCCTCTGTGAGGTGCCCAGGTCAGGCAGCTGTGGGGGTGAAGAGTGGACTCTGGAATTGAGCTAGAAGAAACAGAAGAGTGTTGCCAACCAGGTACGTGAGTCTGAATGAGGCCCAAGTGTCATTTACTTGGCCTTCTTCTCCCTTCCATAAAGTTCAGTCTTCTCCTTTTGTTAAATAAACAAATCTTTCCCAAGCCGTTGTGGGCCCTGAGCAAACAAGCGGATCCTAGTGAGACCATCAAGAGGCTATCTTGGAAGCCAGCAATGGAACTATGCCACGGCAGCTGGGGGACAGGTACAAGATTCTTAATACCGAGCTCGCCACCATCCCCTGCTGCCTAAAGGGCTTCCGGCTATTTGTAGTTCTCCTCAATCAGCTGAGGCTCCTGCCATTTCCTGGCTATGGAGAGTGGTTCTTTGCAGAACGTGAATGGAGAGGGCCTGTGTGCCTGGGGAGCCAGGAACATGTTTGCTTGTCTTCCCTCGTCCCTTGGTTAGTCCAGAAGTTCAACTCTACTCCAGAGTTTCCAGTTAATTTTTTTAGCCCCTTACCCTTGAAGACTTTGGTCATTAAAAAAAAAAAAATCAAATAAAACATAGGCAAACCCTGGGCTGTCAGTCCAGGCCTGGTCATCACTGTGATCCCACTGGGGAGTCCCGCACTACCTACACCTCAAGTCAAAGAAGCTCCCCACACCTGGTAGCCGTTAGCCTCAAGAGTTCTTGGTAACGGGAGCAAGGAGGAAATGAAGAGAGCTTGATAAGGCAGAAACGTTTTGGAATGATGGGGCACAAAGGGGGTCAGTCCCGTGCTCTTGGGAGCTATGGAAGGGGAGAGGTAAAGATGAAGCTGATGAAAATGGTGTAGCTGCTGCTGCAACTGCTTCATGATGGTCACTTGGTGACGGCTCGCCTCCACCTTCCTAGCTATGGCCTCTCATTATCACTGTTGTCCAGTGAAATGATGGGTGGTCCTACTAAGTAGTTTGAGTGCTTTGGAGATTTGGGGCTGAGTCAGCAGAGGAACCTGTAGTCACACAGACTGCTGGGAGCCCTTAGTCCCATGTTAGTCACATGGCTGTCGGGAGGGAAGGGTCAGAAATTCATAGGCGGAACCACCATTTCCACTTGACCTTCTCTGAACTCCAGAAGGGCAATTACCCTTTTCTTCTCATTTTTCAGGCATTTTCTAGGCTTGGGATGATCTGTGATGGCCTTGCTCCTCCTCAGATCCTGGCATAGCTCTCCAAGGTCAATATCTGTACCCAGCACCTGAAGACCCCTCATTTCTCCTGTCATTTGTCTTCTTCCCTGGACACAGAGCCTAGGGGTGCAGTGCTCCAGTGGCCTGACCAGCTGGAAACATCATTGTCTCCTTTAGAAGGGCTTTCCCTTGTTGTGAATGAACCAGGGCATCAGCCAGAGGTAACCTATTTTCTCTCCCAGCCTAGGACCCATTCTTTTGGGGATCTTTGGATCCCCAGCTGTTAGCCATTACCCCAGCACTGTCGTGTTGTGTATTTGCCCCCACCAGGTGGTAAGGCTGGGGAATGGCGAGAGCCTCTGATGCTCACTCCTGCACAAGGGTCTAAAGGAGCTGAAAGGGAAGGACTTGGCCTTGGAGGGAAGGGCCTTGTGTCTCCTAGGTCACTGCCGAGCACTCTCTCTGCAGAGCTCCACACTGGACATCTACCTTGACAAAGCCTGGCAAAGATTCGGGATGTCTGAGGGGGACAAGGTCTCCACGCCGGGTTCCTAAAGGCCCGAGAGGGCTCTGGAGACTAGGCATGCCTTATAGAGCCTATATTTCCCTGCCAGGACATTATTCTGGAATGGCCCAGACCTCTCCCCATGTAATCTTCTCTTGCTGCCCTTTCCCAAAAGAATCAGCTACCACCCTTCCCGCCTGTCCTCCCTTGTTTTGGGCAGTGCAAAGTCACGTTTCCCATAGTCCTACCAATATCAGAATCATGTTGTATATTGCTTTCAGTTTTTGCTTGCCCATGAGTATTTTTGCATTTTGCTATTGTGTGCGTGTGTATGTTGAATTCCTCACTCTAGAAGCCTTGGCAGAAGCTAGGAGGGGTGGGTCTTCCCGCAGATAGTCTGTAATGGATGTGAGAAAGATATAAACTAGTTTTACCCCCACCCATGGGTGGACAAGCTAGAAAAGTAAAAAGGGCACATAAATATCAGAGAGAGAGAGAGAGAGATACAGACATGCAGCCGCCTGTTTCCGCACGAGGTGGACAGAAAGCATTCCACAGCTCAGCCCAATGCCACTAACACAACAGATCTATGCTTCTCCCATGCCAGGGTGGTCGCCCTGGCATGTTGAATTGCCCCCGACTGCTTCCTCCTGAAATTTTGTTCTCTTGCCGATTTCTCTGAGCAGGCCAACATCGGGGTCTGAGAAGTCTATGTTTCCACACCGAGAATTAGAGGGTAACAGACGCTAAGAGATTTTATCCTTCCATTTTATCATTTGGCTCCCAAGAAGGCACTGCAAGAGCTGAAAACCACACTGAGGAGAAGAAAAGCCTGGCTCATTGCTTTGTGAATGCCCGTGAGGTGCTGTCCTTCCCTGCACCTTCCCCCAACCTGGCACACCTTCACTCTGGTCAAGCATGTTTTCCCCAGAGTTGACCAGCCTCTCATGCCGGGATCCAGTGTTTTAGGTAAATTGGATTCTCTTGGAAACCATCGAAGTGACGCCTGTAAGTCAGAAGTTGTGTCCTGACTCAGCTGTAGAATGTTCCAGAAAGGAGGCCAGTTTCCACAGTGATTGACAGTTTCACTGCTGATGGTCCTGGCCGTGATTCCTTTCTGCTACCCTTGCTGTAGAGGTGCAGGGAGTACACGTCTGGCCCCCACCCAGGCTCCACTCCTAGTGGTGGCACCCTTGGGTGGAAAGCTAGTGGAGAAGCTCTGTGCCCACCAGCAGTGTGTGATGGTGACTGTCTCAGGGCCAGGCCAGTGTGTTACTGTTTAAAAACAAAACCTTTTTTTTTGCTAAACTGTTCTCCAAGGTGCCTTTCATGGGTGATGACCCACACTCTCTTCCCTCCTTCCCCTTCCCCCCTCCCTCCCTTCCCTCCAGCTCCCCCCCTCCCGCAGCAGCAAGCAGCAGACCCTCCTGGCATTTGTTTATTGGCGATTTGTATTTACTCTCCCTGAGTAGTCTACTCAGATTCTTCTTTCCACGCATGCCTCGTTCCCCACGTGCCCAAGATCACCTGCCCTCAGACCCTGAGCTAGATCCAAGGCCTCCCTCCATAGCCGCAGCATCTCAACATTTCCCGCCTTAAAGAAAGCCTCATCTGCACCTTTCCTGCAGCCAAAGGGGATCTTCCACTTTGTGCAGCGTCTCTGATTGGGGAAGGCATGAGCTCACACACCAGGCTTTCTTCTTGTGTCAGGCCGCATGCTGCCTAGTGTTGGAGGGTTCAGATTCGGAACCTAAAGCTTAGAACAGTCTCTGGACATTACTAAGCCTTTGTCTTCTCATCTCCATAGTGCGGATGTTTTCTGAGTGCTTCCCGGGGCAATGCTCTGATTATAGAGCTACCTAAATGACACGAATCTCCTAATAAGTTTAGCCTCATCCTCATGTCAAACTCTACTATGAAAGTCGAGACCCATTTTTGGCTGGAGCCACTCACGCCCCACACCTTCCTGCACAAAGTCCCTGAGTGCTTGGGAATCCTGGTCTGAGCTAATAAGGCCTCTGGTCCACCATGGGGTTCACTGTGCTTTTTCTGACTCTCCAGCCCCCCTCCTCTGACCCATCCCAGTGCGTGTTTCGAACAGCAGGCTTCCCGGGGGAAACTGGTGGAGTCCGCGTTCTGCCTTCTCCAACATGCACATCCTTCCAAGCACACACACAACCTTCTTGCCAACTCAGCAGATCTTGCATCTACTGTGCTAGAGAAAAGGACCTTGCCCTTCACAGGACATTAGGGACACAGTCCCCTACTAGTCGCAAGCCTTGTGAAGGTCACTTCACTTCTCTGAGAGTCAGTTTTTGGCCTGGGCGAATGAGACATTTCAGAGGATGGACCTGTTAGGGGGAACTGTCACGCCCACGTGGGCTGCGTCATGGAGCGTGTGTTCTCAAAGGCTGCCTCTGTTGAAATGTTTGCTGGAGGGGCGAGGGAGGCCTTCACTGAGGGAGGGGTTCTTCTTCCCCACGAAGAAGTTCTGTACTCAGCCCTCACCGACTGAACATCTTTGGGCAAACCTATTTTTCTTTTGTAAAGGGGCTGGAGGCTCCATCTAAAAGGTTCTTGGCACACAGAAAAGTAATCCTCGAGAGTCACAGCTGGGCCTCAGGGACACTCAAATGTCACAGAGAGTGCCATTTGTGTTCATTCGTTCAACAAAGGTCTGATTAAGTCCCTAGGGTTGCGGGCATGGTTCTCGAGCCTTACCGTTCAATGTATAACGTGTGCTGGCATCACTGCCCTCCTACTTGAGGTGCCAGGCAGAGACACCAGTAAGCAGGTAGTGTCCACAGTGCATCAGAGTGAGGGGACTTTGGGGAGAGAAGGAGAGCCTGTTGTCTCTACAGAGGAGTAGCGATTGTGGGGGTTCCTTTGCCTGATTTGGGCTGTGGAAACTCTGGGCCCCACAAATTTAGATTCCCTCCGGAAGAGTGAATCAGGGGCTCTCCTCCAGCAGGAAAATAACCCCCCACCCCACCCTTCAGAATGTGGTTGGAAAGGAGTCCGAGTGTCCTGAGGAGCAGAGTGAGCGGAGTGTGGCCACAGCCAGGCCTCTGAGAGAAGCCCTCCGCCCACAGCCTCTCGGTAGTTGTGCTTGTCCCACTATTATTGGGGCACAGGTCAGAAGATATGGCGAGAAACCTGCTCCCCAATCTGCTGAACCCGCACTGTGTGGGCTCAGCTGAACGTTTTCCTTTCTGGAGGATAGCGGGAGTGGGAGAAGAGGCTTTCATGCATGTGAAGCGAATCCATTAGAAAGTTGGGACACAAGCTCTGATTTTAGGGCCATGAGGGCCTGGGTCAGGTTAGGGCAGCGGGATAGAGTCTGTGCGTCCCTCATCCATCAGATGCTGCTGTGTGCCCAAGCCATGTAGTGAACATGCAGATACACTCCTCTTTAGTGGTGCTTACTTTGCAGTGGGGAGGGGGCTGGGAACAGACAGGGAAGTATGTCAGGCTTCCTGATAAGGCAAGTTGGTCAGATGATTGGCCTGGAGCTCCACTGAACAGAAGCTCAGTGCTCTCCTTTTGCCTGGTGGCCAGACCTGCCTCTGCCAGGACAGCCAACTGTGGTGGGGATAGGGTGTGGCCAACCTCTGGAAAGACAGGGCCAGTCTGCATTCTCAGGCTCCTTGTAAGAGGACTATATGGTGGGAAAGGTCCACCCCACAATCCTCCTCTTCACTAGACACCCAGTGCTGTCTCCATCCTGGCAACTTGGCTGGGTAAGTAGTTTTCTAAGTCCTCGACTTTGCTTGTCTCAGCTTCCTGGTAGAGTACATGCATGTGAACATGACCAGTTCAGACCTGGAACACCGTGACTCCATTTGATGCGCTGAGGACAAATGTGGCAGAGCCAGAGGATGAGGAGGACCACTCTCGTGTCATCAGAGCCCTTGGGGAAAGGGCAGTCAGTAGGACTACTTAGGGAGGAGCCTCCATTGGGTGGTATTGCATCAGAGCTCAGGGTAACTAACCTTGGACCCATCCTCTGGCAGACTGCATCTGGGGAAGCTTCCTGGGATTAGGTTTCTCTCAGTGTCAGGGGTATGTTTTCTGTCAGACAGGCACAAGAAAACGCAGTCATGTTGGTGAACTCGTCTCCCCTTGGAGCTCCTGGGCCAGGGCCAGTGGCACGTCCCAAAGGAGCTCAACATCTAATGTCACCTCCAGAAATAGCTTTAGTACCACTAGTTGAGACAGAGCTGGCACCTACACCAACCCCAGAGTCTTATTTATCGGCAGCTATTCCATCACGAGCTCTAGCACCCAAAGCAGTGGTAGGTCCTGATGTAGGGCCACAACCACAGCCAATCTGGCACCCAGAACCAGCTTCAGCACCATTAGTTGATGTAGATTCAGGCTCCACAACAACACCTGAACTAACTCTAACAGCAGGTAGTCAATCACTAGCTCCAATGGTGGAGCTGACTTTGAAACTCGATCTGTATCTTGTGCCACCTGCATAGAGTGTTACCAAACTAATCCTGGAGCCGGCTCCCACAGCAGCTACACATTTCATCATCTGCCCTAGCACGACCAGTCCTGGCAAAGCCTGACGCAGGGACAGAGACACACCTGCAGAAACGTCTCCACTCCCTGTGGTTGAGGTTGATTGAGCTGGATCCTGAAGCCCCTCTGGCACTCTTTAGAAGTAACAGCTCAGCTGTTACTCGTCACCAGCTGGTGGGAGACATGCTTTGAGCGAAAGCTCCAGTACCATCATTTGAGGGAGACGCAGCTCTGGCCCATCTCTGAAGCGCTGAGCTCCATGGAGCACGCGCTCTTGCAGCAGCAGCCCCAGCCTGAGCGCTGACATCACGTGGGGGCCTCCTGCACATAGCTCCCGCGCAACATCCAACGTTGGCTGCAACCCAGAGCCCCCTGCTCCTCCCCAGAGTGGAGGTCTGCTTGGTTTTATTATAGTCTTCTTATTTGATCTCCTTTTAGATCCTTTGGGTTTAGTCTATTTGAAAGGTTAGGTTTCAAATATAAAGTTTTGTGTTAATAATTTGACAGTTTGTAATTTAGTGACTTTGTACACTTGTATAGCGTAATGTGCCTAGTATTCCCCTCCCCGCCGCCGCCCCC
>NW_022111369.1:37099027-37113213 GCF_000313985.2 Echinops telfairi
CCCCTGCCCCCATGAAGCAGTTTATTTGAAAAATTTATTTATTTCCCGTTAAACCCTCCATTTCTGCCCCATACCCCACCCCAGTACCCCATCCCACCCCTGTCCCTGGCCTCCTCATCGTCATCAAATCTTGTCTTTTGGGGGGATAAACCACCTTTCTTCTTGTGTTTGCTAACAGCTACTTGTAGAACATTGCCATCACCACCGACAGAAAGCTCTGCGCCCATTAAGCAGCCACCATTCCTCCACCTTCTCCCTCGATTAGGGGGGTCCATAACTGACTGACTGGCTGTGCATCTGCCTCGTCTGAATGTTTTCTGTACATTGAAATGGATGGCATTATTCGTGTCTCCACCTAGCTTAGGGTCTGGAGGTTCATCGGTGTCATGGCATATGCCACTATCCAAATTTGTGTGTGTAAAGGCTCACTGTGAACCCATTCTATGGATGGACCATAATTTTTTCATCCATTTATCTGTTGGTGGACATCTGGGTTATTCCCCTCTCCCCCTTTTAAAATGACTATAAGTCATAGGGCTGCTATAAGCATTTGTGTACAGCAGTTACTGGACAGTCTGTTGTCAGGATAAATTCCTGGAGTCAGTGAAGATAGAGGGGCACAACCCAGGGGTGGAGGGGCAAAGTTGGGAGGGATCAGGAGGCAGTCAAGCTGCTGGAGGTGAAGAGGTAGAAGAAGCCTGGAGAACTCCCATCTGTAGGTAGAAAAGAGACAGACAAGGATAATAGGGGTGTGGTGAGTGACACGATGGGAAAGAGAAGCCCACCATTGTCAGCTATGGTAATGCTTGGGTAATGGTGGGGGTGCTTAGAGGGTAGCCCGGCACTGGTACGTAAGGAGGGTGCTGGGATTGAGGAGGAAGAACATCCCAACGAAGCCACTCATGCAGGCAGATGCAGAAGGGAGGGTGTCAGTGGGAGCCCTGTGTGGCCAGTGAGGACCAGGAAGCCACCAGGGGGATCAGCAGGAAGGTGGGAGGTGGGGAATCCTAGAGCCCTGAACACAGAGTAACGATCAGTGTGAGCACAGTATAAAAGAACACAGTGTAACATTGATGCTGATTACCATCATACTTCTATTTTGTAAACGGAATTTTTTTTGGGGGGGAGGAAAGCTCATAATTTATATTAGTATTATGGTCATTCGGGAAAACTGAAAGGTACAAAACTGCTCAAACATTTCATTCGACGGATGGGCAAACGAAATGTAGACGTATATCCATTCAATTATGATTATCAGCCATAAAGAGGAACGAGGTCTTGAGGAATGCTACTCCACCGACCTCCCTGGAAAATATAATTCTGCTGAGTGAAAGAGGTAGAATGCCAATGGTCACACACTATAGAATCTCTCTTGTAGGAAATGCCCAGAGTAGGCCGACCCATAGAGACAGGAAGTAGATTTTCGGCTGCTAGAGTCTGGGAGAAGGTGCTCAGGTAACAGAGAGTACTTGCCGATAAAGAGTACAGGGTTTCTTTATAGGGTGACCCAAGTGTTCTGGAACTAGATCGTGGTGATGTTTGAACCACCTCATGGATTTACTAAAAAGCAAAGTGGCAGACGTGAAAAGGTTGAATTTTCTGGTATGTGAATTATATCTCAAGAAGGAAAATCAGTGAAGCCCGTTCCGGAAGCCCACAGCAAAGGCTTCCCTTTAAATGCCTTCTGGGTACCTTGTGAATGAGAGACTCTAGCGCGTGTGTTCACCAGGGTCTGGAACGAGTCTCAGGTCCTTTTGTTCCCTGGAGTGCTCTCTCCCACCCACCCTCGGACCAAGCCCCCACCAGCCTGGACTCGGAGTTGCCAGCGCCTGCACTTTCTTGGGGCTCATATCGATTCTCCCCCGTCCTCTGGAAAATGGGTTTTGAGAGAGGAAGTGTTTCACAGGTGAGAAGATGGCCTTGCAGGCCCTTGTAAGCAGCAGGGGTGTGGAGATCCTGGTGCTACGCTGTGGTGGTCCCTCCTTTGAGGGACCTAAGTGCCACCTCAGACACCCCAGCCTTGCCCCCGTGGCAGTGTCAGCATCCTGGTACCGAAGGGGATAATGCCACATGGCAGAGACTCCAGGGCCCTGTCTGTCCTGATTTTTCCAAGTCAGACATTGGGATTGCCACGTGGGTCTTTGGCTACTTTTCCATTCTTGGAATAATTCTCTCATGTGACCCTCATAGTCCGATGAGTAAATATGTGCAACCCCGCTCTTTCTCTCCAGAAGTTATTTATAAGATGTTTCTGAAAGGACCGCTCGGGTCTGAGTTTAGGGTTCCCCCTCATTTCACAGATGAAGAGACCAGAGGCCAGTGAGGTGTCAGAGGCAGCCGGTGAAGGGGTGAGGGCTCTGTTTCCGGAAGTGGAGCTTGTTGGGCTCCTGTGTAGAAAGAGAACAGGGTTGCTACCAGGTTTGAGCATCGAAGTAAGGTCTGAATTTACTTGGTCTCCGCCATCCTTAAAGTCCATTCTTAGACATTCCTAGACATCAGGGGGCCCCCTACAGACTACATGGTCTGTAGTGAGCACACCCAGAGGTTATCGATGTACTGTCTTGCATTACCTGTATGTATGTAACCCAACCACAACATGGAAACTTATGTGACAGAAACAAGATCCTTAATACATGGTCCTTCATTGCTCCCTACTGGTGACTGGGCTTCTGGATTTTCCTGCGCAGGGCAGGCCCCCTCCTTGCTTCCTAGAGGTGGGCAGTGTTTGCTTGGACAAAGGGAAAGTAGAAGGCATTGTGTGCCTGGGAGGGGGAGGGGGAGAGGAGGAGCTTTTCGTGGATGGGAAGAAAAGACAGTTTTCCTGTGGGATGGCAATGGATGTAGGGGCCTCTACAGTGGGGCCAGCCCCTGGATGCTCAAGAAAGCCTACTAGGGCAAGAAGAGGAACTATTAGAACCATTGTAACACAGTATTTCAATCTAACTCCACCCTTGGTCACGTCTGATGGTCATGTGTCAGAGGTGGGTTATTTATGTACCCAGAGTGAAGGGAAATCCCAACCCTCAAAAGAGTGAGCCTGTGACTCCTTCCCAAGCAGTAGGAGGGTTTCCTGGCCATGTCAACACCTGGTAATCACAGGACCTGCTCAGTGCGTTCGCATATCACCCTGTGCAGTTTAGCTCGCGCTTCCCCACTGAGCAGGCATGAGGGTCAAACATTCTTGCAGGAATGTGTAACATGAGGGCACTTCGAAGAATGCCAGTCCCACTGAACACAGAGAATATGGCAACACGTAAATATGACCATGTAAACATCAGACTCCCCCACAAGCACGCCTGAAGTGCACCAGAGGACCACCAAACAACAACTAGATTTGTCTCCGTTCTTCTTCACCAGATACCTGGGGCAAGAGTCTATTTTCCTTTGGGGTTGGCTATCGAGGTGAAGCAAATGTGAAGCCACAGTAGTGTCTAGAACATGCTCACAAACTTCTGAGTTTATTAGAGGTATATTTAAAGTCATTCTCTTTGCCATTCACCAATGCTCTACCTTTAGATATGGTTTTAGAAGCCTCTCTTAAGTTCCCACAAATTCTTAACACGCACATGCACATACAAAGACGAGGCTGGAGGTGTCAAGGATCCCAGGAAGAGGCAGTAGAGCAAACTTGTGAGATGTGTGTGGGCCTTGTGTTCTCACAGGGGAGACATCACAGCCCAAGCTGTGAAACCAAGGATGGAGACTCGATCCACACACCAGAGAAAATAGGCATCGTGGGTGCACGCTCCTTGGCCCTTTCCAACCCCATCCCCACACAAGGGACCCTGGGGCCCAGTTCATTTTACAGAGGCGGAAACCAGGCCCGGCACTGAGACGCTCTTCAAGAGCACACAGGGAACCAGAGGGAGAGGGGGCAGCCTAGAGGTGGAACCTCTCTTTACCTTGTGTTTCCTAGTTTGCCATGAGAAGGCATTGGAGAGTTTTAACTGGGACTCAAATCGGACCTAATTTGCGTGGTTACAAATTCATTCTATGGAGAATGGATTATCGAGGGTCAAAGAGGAGAGAGTCCAGAGCTCAGCAAGCTTCCTCCTTCCCTGGAAGACCATGCAGACAGCACTTCAGAGACTGCTGTACTCCTGGACCAGGTGAGAGATGATGTCCAAGACGAGAGTGGAGAGTCAAGATTCGGAGCAAGAGTGGACCTGGGACCCACGCATGGAACAAAACCACATGGACACAGAGACAGAACCCACCTGGGTCCTAGTTGGACATACTGATCTAGTTTATCATAAGCCATTGGTTTCACCCAGGGCATGAACCAGTAGCGACTGATGGCTGAGCTGCCCGAGGTTGTAACTAATCTGGTGACAGCCCTTCCCTCCCTCAGGGAGGGACAGGGACAAGGAAAGTGAAGGGCCCCTCTAAAGTCAGGCAGTGGGTAAGTGGTTGGTTCCTATTGCTCCAGGCCCCAGTCCTTTCATTACCAAAGAGGGTTTATCTAGATGGTTCCTGAGTTTCTACCTCAGCTCTCCCAGGGTCCTGACATATTAATCTCAGGGGTGTGTGTGAGTAGTGCCCTAAGGTGGCCCCTGAGATTGTGTGGTATCAGAGCAGTAACCTGCAGTTAGTAGCTCAGGGGACCATTTCTGAGGGAGAGTGATCGTCTTCTTCTAGTTGGGGGTGGGCAGGGTTTGTGGACCACCGACCTTCAGGACAGAAGGGAGGTGGGCAGTTGTGGTACTCCGAGGGAGGGAATTAGATGGGGATTAGAGGCCCTGTGGAAAGAACCCTCCCTGAACTCCATCATCTTCCCCTTCAGTTCCTGGGGAGTCTAGTCCTACTAGAGGGTGGGGGGTGAAAACCCCTTCCTGGAGGGGGGCAGCTGCTTCCAAGCACAGAGAGCAGGCAGGCGATGGAAGGGAGTGAAGCGGGCAGCAGTTCCATGAAAGCAAAGACCTAGTGATTTCCCCCCTCTTCCCTCTCACCAGCCCCCCGCCCTCCATCTCAAGGCACCCTGCCTTCCCATAGCCCAGGGATGGGAGGTGCGGGCTGAGATCCAGCTGCTGTGGACGACAGGGCTGGCCCAGAGGCGCTTGGCGGCCTGGCCCCGGCCCATGAAAGGGCTCTAGGAGGCTGACGGGTGAGGTCAGGGAAGGAGGCGCTGCTGGGAGAGGAGGGGCGCCTCCTTCCCTCCCCGTGGTCCCCCCGAGGGCGGATCTCGCCCTGCAGCCCAGCGCACAGCGGCTTCGCTGGTGACAGTTGGCGGTGGGTGCTCGGAGCCCGTGGGGGAGGGGAGACAGAGTCGGTTGGCTGGAGAAATCCGTTGGGGACACGTGGAGGGGCGTGGTCGGACTTGGACTCTCCTGTGGCTCGCCCGCCGGCATCCAACGTGCGCTCGCTCCCAGCGGGGCTCCCGGCGGGCTGTGCCCGAGGCAAACCTGCATTTTCTACTTGGAAACCCGAGACCCCCGGGCCCATGCTTTGGGAATGATAAAACCCCACGATGTTGAGAGCCCAGACACAGAGGCACATCTGCAGAGCAGAGCGCGGACAATACCTGACCCCCATCTTCTAGCAGCCGCCCAAAAGTAGAAGCCAAACTTTGGTCGCACAGCAGGGACACGACTGCACCTTCCTTGCTGTTGCTGACCCGCCGAGAGTAATGTGTCCGCCTTGACCCATGGGAGTGCTCAGATAGGAAAGCATTGGTTTTAACTTGCTGAATGATCTCCCTCAGCTGGTGACGTAAACGGATGTGGAATAGAAACTGTTTAGCGGTGCCCTCTGCAAAGCAGCCCCCAAGGTGGATGCTGAACAAGTCTTCTCTTACTGTATCCACAACACACAGGCATTCACACAGACACACAACACACACACACAACACACACACACAACACACACACGCACGCACGCATGTATACATACAACGCATACATGTAACACACATGCACACATACATATATACACAAACACACATACACATGCACACATGTACATACACACGGCACATACAACCATATACACATGCACGCACAACACATACAGAACACACAAATACAAGCACACACATACATACATACACAACATGTACACACTCACACCCATATACACAACACATATAAGTACACACATATATACTCAAACACATGCACACACACGCCACACCCATATACACACTCAAACCTACAAACAACACATAACACACCACACACATTCACACAAACATATACATGCATATACAAACACACACATATACACACACACATGCATACTCACATCCACACAACATACACGAACACACACACACACACATACACATACGTGCTCTGAATTCTCAGGTGGAGCCATGAGGGTGGGATCAGAGGAAAGGGTCATCATCAAGCAGCTGACAAGGGGTAAGACGAGAGAAGTTGGCAGCACTGCCCTGGGGCATCCCAAGTCCTAGCCACACAGGGGAGGGGAGAGATGCCAGCATGAAGGGACAGGGATCCTAAGGTCCCCAGAGATCTGCTTAGGTCTTGACCATTCATTCGTCTGGCAACTTTGAGAGGACAGGGCCTGGCCCTCCGGTCACTAGAATAAGCCCCTCCTAGAGTGGACAGGGCTCCAGAAGAAAAGCCTTGGTTTCTTGTCCTGCACATTGAATCGTGCTTTCATGTGGTCAGGGGCTTGCAAGGCTTGTGGAATTGTCTAGTGGCCTTGACCCACTGCATTCTGAAGCACCAGGGACATGCTTTCTACTCCCTGGAATAGAATATTTTCCCAGCAAGAGGATTGGAATGTGAGGGCTAGGGACTCGAGGTCAGGCAGAGTCAGGCAGAACCCTGACTACAAGTGTGGAGCAGCCAGAGTGACCACAATTTCTCCTTGGGCTGAGGCCCTAAGCAGGCTCCTCCCAAATGTCTTGGGCCACTACCCTACCCTTCTGGCCCTCTCCTTGGTCCCGGCTGGGTGCAAAGCCACTTCCCTCGTCTCTAGCAATGCCAGAAGCCTCATTTACATTGTTCCAGTTCTTGCTACCCGGGAGTGTCTACAGTGGTCATCCAGCCCTCTCATGTTGTCCCCTTGCCCCCCACCATGTGGTGACAGGCAGGGAATTGTGAGCCCCTGTTTTATGCCTAACCTGGCACAAGGACCCAAAGAGGCAGGAGGAGTTACAGGCCCTTCCTGCCTCCCAGGCCACTGCCTGTGATTATCTCTGCAGAACTTCACACATGAGATCCAAGAGGAGAAAGAGGACAACATCGTCTATTCTGTTCACCCCTAGGAAGGGGTCAGGTAGACTGGCACAGGATTGGGGTGAGTGCAGGCTGGGTCAACACCCAGAGGCCTGATATGGCTGGAAAAGGCTCTGGGGACCAGACACATCTTGTGGATACCCTCCTCTCAGAGCTTCTCCTCTGGAGTGAGCTCTAGCCCCCTCCCAAAGTTTGGGGCCACCACCCTTCCCTCTCCCCCCACCTTCCAGATCTCCTTGGTCCTGGCCATGCACAAAACCACTTCCCTCCATTTTGTAGCATAATCAGAAGTATCATTTATATGGTTTTCCGTTTGTGCTGGCCTGTGAGTGGTTTTACATTTTAATGTTCCACTCACAGCCCTTGGTCCCTGGGTAGTAATCAACTAGATGGTCCTTATGCACGGTCTCCCAGTTTCACACATTCTCTATTTACTAAGTTTCTTGTTACCCAGAATGTCAGGGTTCATGCTCCTTAAATAGCTTTTTGTGCAACATGGAATCTCACCAAACACAGCTTGTTGTCCTCTCCAGGCCAGGAGTCTGGATTGGCACTTGATTGGGTTGCTTGTCCTGATTGGGCAGCAGAATGTTCTAGAAAGGAGGCTAGTTACCACAGTGATGGGATCTTTCACTGTTGGTGGCCCTGGTCAGGATTCCTTTCACCTGCTTTTTCAGCAGAGGTGTGGCGAACAATACCTGTGTCTTCTAGACTGGCCCCCAACCAGGTTAGACTAGGAGGAGTGGGATCGCTTGGGTGGGAGAATATCCAGTTAGGATCCCTGGGGCCAGCTTCCGTTCCCAGACAACTTCAGCAGTTCTGGGTCCAATGGCAGTCTGTGGTGGTGGCTAGGCCCCAGCAGCAGGCCAGGCTCTGGTGTTCCTGTTCTTTTTAAGTTTGTGCCAAACTTGGAATGACAGTGGGATGACACAGTGTGTGTTTGGTGTGTGGTTGTCCCCTGAGAAGCGAGGCCATCACTCAGTTGTTTGCAGGCTGATTGGATTCACTCTTCCTGAGCCCTCTCAGGTGACTTATTCACAGATTCTCAGATCCGTATTCCTGTGGGGTCTTGGCTCTCATCCTCACCTCCACCAGCTCTCCAGACTTTACCCTGAGCTACGCCAGCATATCTTCAGGTTCTCAAAACTCCCTTTCCCGCACAGAGAGAGCAATCCTGAAGTCAAAGGGGGGTCTCATAGGATGTCTCCTCTGTGCAGTGTCCCCACGTGGAGAAGACAGGAACCCACCAGATGTTAGTTTTTGGTCATGTCTGGTCTCATGGAGTACGACCATGTAACTTTGAACATCTTAACATCACCAAGGCTCTTTCTACTTTTGTGTCTCCAGAATGGGGATGTTTTTTGAATGCTGAGATAATGCTTTTGGTATAGGGAGATGCCAGAATGACTTGAGATTACTAATACTTTTAATAATTCCCCACTTGAAATTGCACGTTGAAAGCTGAGAACCATCCGCTGCTGGAGACAATACCGCAAGCCTCTTATCACCTGGGTTTCTGATTTGTGCTTCCAATCTGCCCGTGTGTTCAGGACGCCGCCGCTAAGTCCACATCCGGGTCTAGCTCACCCAGTGTGTTTGTTGGTTGGCCCTAGACCTGTGTGAGACTTGCAAAGCAGGCTCCTTGGGGAAGCTGGGGAAGCAAGTTTGCCTTCCAGGAAGCTGACTCCTCCTTCATGGGCATCTTCCTGTGTACATACAGAGACTTTTGTTACCACTCAGCATGTTGCGGATCTGTTTTTTAAAAGGTGAGTACTCTGCCATTCACAGCACAGCGGGGACACTGACGGCTATCAGCTCTGAATCTTGTTAATGCCGCTGAGTGAATCCTGGGGGATTAACCTGCCAGTGTTATTGTCAAGACCACCTGAGATGAGCCATCAGGGAACTGTGTACTCAGAGCCTGACTTTATGGCCAAGACTGCTGCAGGGCCTGGGGTGCTCCCATTTATTGGCTTCCTCCTTCTGGTGAAGAAGCTCCCGTGTTTTACCTCCCATTGACCACATGTCCTTGAGCCTCCTCATTGGAGTCAGAACAGGGATGCCTGGGATCCAGCAGACGGGCCCCAGGCTCACTCAGCTTCTGGAAAGGTGCTGGCTGTGTTCATTCATTAAATTAAAAAGATATATGCAGACCCTAGGGTTGGAGTCATTGTTCTGGGCACTCGGCATCCCTCCCTGGACAAAGCACACCCGAAGCACTGTCCAGCCAGGGCTAAGGCAGACAGGCGGGGCGTAGTGAGCAGGTAGTGTCTAAGCTGCCTTAGATGGACTGCCCTCATGCCTCCTCTGGATATGGCAGCACCTCGCCTTCCCTTGTTTTGATGAGGATGGCGTGGGGGCCTTCAGGGTCAGCCGAGAGAATGCGTGGGCTTTGGGTTGAAGTGGGGAGAGGGCTGTGCCTCCAAGAAGAGTTGTGGTTGTGGGGATCCTGGGCCTGGATTGGGCCTGCGCAGATCCTGAGACTCACACCTCCAGGTGCTTCCTGGGGGGAATGGGTCAGTGTCCCTCCCTGCCTGCGGGAGGGCAGCCTTCACAGAGAGGTGAAGATGGCGCGGGGTATCCTCGGGCATAGAGAGCTGACTGGGCACGGAAATGTTTTTATTTTTATTTTTTATAACTTAAAAAAAATCATTTTATTAGGGGCTCATACAACTCCTATCACAATCCATACATACATCAATTGTGTAAAGCACACTTGTACATTCATTGCCCTCATCATTCTCAAAACATTTGCTCTCCACTTAAGCTCCTGGCATTAGCTCCTCACTTTTTCCCCTCCCTCCCCCCTCCCCCCTCCCTCATGAACCCTTGGTAATTTATTATTTTTTCCAGCATGAAATTCTTGTCGAGAAATGTACTCATAGCAAATTTAGAAATCAACCATTTCAGCCTGTATTTTAAAGTGATTCCTTTTTGAAATCCGGTTTTGAGAGATGTCGTTCTCCCATCCAGGGCTGCTCAAGACCCAGCTGAGGGAGCTCCTGCTCCCACACCAACTCCAGGACTAACTGTAGCTCTTCCCTCGGCAGGTCCCCTGGAAGAGGCTGCTGTTCAGCCAGATGTGCACTCAGTGGCACCTCCAGCAGTAACTCTGGCACCGCCGGCCAAGGCAGACCCACACCTGAGTTGACCTTCCCTTCGAGGTTAATGTCTCAGCCGATGCTCCGTTCAGCAGCTCCATCACAGGCCGGAGAGGCCGAGCCAGGGTCAGCACCTGCCCAGAACCGCCCCATAACCCCCCAACCTGCCTTTTCTCAAGCACCAGAGCCTGCCTGCCCCTCTCCTGCGAGGGCATCTCAGGTTTTAGTGTAGTATGTATATATATATATATTTTACACCCCATTTCATTGAGTCTCTTATAACATTTAGTGTTCCTAGCTAATAAAATTTCAACGTAATCGATCTGAAGTGTGCAATTCAGTGGCTTTGTCTGTTCTTGATGAAATTCTGCCATCATCACAATCAACTTCCAGATCACCCCAAAAAGAAAACCTTATACCCTCTATGTCACTCACATGGTCTAACCTAGTAGCCTGTAATACCACCTCCCCACCAGCCCCTAACACCCACACCCAAACCCACTGCTATTGCATGAATTCCAACTCACCGAAAACCCTGCATGGGACAGACTAGAACTGCTCTTAAGGATCCTGAGACTGTAAAGCCTCATGGGAGCAGTTAGCTTCATCCTGCTCATGTGAAATAGCTGGGGGCCTTGAACTGATGATCTTGCAGTTAGCCAACAAACAGCCCACATTGCCACCCGGCCTTGAGGGTCTGGATGGACCTTCTCTGGATTTTGTCCCCCCGCAAATGGACACACTTTGCCTTTTTTTTGCCTCGTGTCTTTCACTCAGCTTCATGTTAATGAGGACCCACCCCTTTGTGGCACATTTTAATGCCTAAGCCAAAGGCTCAGGGTGAATCCACTGTCTGGACGGATCACGGCATGTTGGTCCATCAGTGTGCTGACAGGTGCTTGGCTTCTTCCCCGCTGTGGGCCGATGGGAGGAGGCGCTGCCGCTGGCCTACAGCATTTGCTTGACTGACTGCCTGAGAGGGATCCGGGGTGTTTACCATACGATTGGAAGGGGAAGGACACAGCCCAGCTGTGGGGAGTGAGAGTTGGGAGGGGTGAAGGGGCAGACCAATTGGGAGAGGTGACAAGGTGGGAGAGGGCTGAGAAGCCCCAGATGTAATCTGAGGAGGAGACAGGAGCGGGAAGAAACTCATGGTTAGCATTTATCTAGAGTAGGTTCAGCCCAGTTGAGTCAAGGGACAAACAGGAGCCAAGGGGAGGTGTGATCCAATGGGCGGCGGGGGCATCCCCAGAACCATTGCAAGATACACATGGAAGTGGCGCTTGGCTGGGCCTCTGGGGCTTTGCCGTGTGTGGTGCGGGCTCTGGCGGAGACATGCTTTGGGCTCTGGACGTGTGGGGGGCTCTGTGCTCCATCACGGAGCAGTCAGTGAGTGGGTGGGGTGAACTCTGATAGCTCTTGTCTCATCGGAAGCCTTGGATCAGTGTCACTTTGTCAACAAGAGCTGCGGCATTTTATTAGGGCCCCTGGGGCCCTAGTGTGTCACGTGGCGTGTCCTTGGTTGTCCTGGAGCGTGACAGTATCTTAGGTCTCTGACTCCGCTTTGCTGTTGCGGTGGATCAAGGGTCCTGCTGTGGCCCTCTTAGAAGAGCCGGCCTCTCACTTCCATGCAGGCAGGAGAAGACAGGGGCCGGTGTCTCTTCCCATGGAATCCCAGGATATAGACCATAGTGCAAATACCAGCAATGACATGTGTGTTGGTTGCAACGGTACGTTTATTTTGTAAACTTACTTTATTTTCGTAAGCTGTAGGGGGCGGACCATGGTTAGGTGCTCAGCTAATGGAAAGGCTGGCAATTGTAGAAGGGAGGGTGTCAGTGGGTGCCCTGTGTGGCCAGTGAGGACCAGGGAGAGAGTTTCAATGGGCTGCTTCTGTACCGATTACAGACGACTGCGCTGTCAGCCAATTCCAACTCACGCCCGCCTCACAGGACAGGGTCGCCCTGCTCGTTAGGGCTTCCGAGGCTGCGAATCTTTACGGGGGTAGAAATCCTCATCGTTCTCTCTTGGGCTGGCGGGTGGGTTTGTACTTTGTGGTTAGCATCCCGTTGCTTCACTCACCATCCCCCAGGCTCCTTTCTGTAGCGACGACAGCTTTGGCTGTCATCAGCCAACCCAACAGGGCAAGGCTGCTCTCTTCTATAGAGTTGCTAGGAGTCAGAATTGGGCTTGGTTTTGGTTTGAAGGCTCATGAAAATAAGGAGTCACCCTCCTCCCCACCTTGAAGGTCAGTATGAATGTATTTAAGTAATAAAATAAGTTACAAACCTTTTATCTAAAAAGTTGTGCTTGAATACTCATAGTACCATTATAAATATTCATCATCACCCAAAGTACAAATTACCTAAATGGTCTTCAACCGATTAATGGATCAGCAACATGTGCAATCATACCATTTAAGAAAAGTACAACTGTGCTTGACACAATGGATGGATGGATGGATTGTGATAAGAGTTTTACGAGCTCCCAATAGAATGATTAAAAAAACCAAACAAGACCATCAGCTCTCCCCATGGCCCGCTAGCATATAGTTATTTTTTCATTGTTAAGTCTCTTTTTATTTATTTATTTAAATCATTTTATTAGGGGCTCGTACAACTCTTGTCACAATCTATACATATATCAATTGTGTAAAGCGCATTTATACATTCATTGCCCTCATCATTCTCAAAACATTTGCTCTACACTTAAGCCCCTGGCATCAGCTCCTCATTTTTTCCCCTCCCTCCCTCCTGCCCCCTCCCTCATGAACCCTTGATAATTTATAAATTATTATTATTTTGTCATATCTTACACTGTCCGACGTCTCCCTTCACTCACTTTTCTGGTGTCCATCCCCCAGGGAGGAGGTCACATGGAGATCCTTGTAGCCACTGGCATGTAGTGAGCCCCATTCATGGCGACTCTGAGGGTGGAGAAGAGTGCCTCCTCTGGTTTCTAAGGCTGTGCATGTCCCCAGCAGCACAAAACTTCATCTTTCTTCTGCGGGGCGGCTGGTGAATTCTCACTGCTGACTGAGGTTTGCAGCCCAATTCACAGCCCACTAACACAGCAGAGCTCCTGCCTCTTGTCGCTGAAAGAGGAATGCATTTACAAATGAATACGTTGCTGACAAATGCTACGCCATGTGTACATCTTGAAAACATGCCGCGAGAGAGGTCGGACACTAGCAATCATGTGCTATCGGATGCCGTCCGGATGAAATGTCTAGACTCAACAAACCCACAGACTGCAGATTTGTAGCTACGAGAGGCCAGGAGAAGGCGTCAAAGGCACAGAGCATTTCTTTTAAAGGTGACAAAATTGGAAGTGAAAAAAAAGGTGGAATGCATCAATACCTCCGTCATTGCTGCTGTATGTTATTAGGGGCCATTGAGTTGGCGCTGACTCATAGTGACCTTGTGCCCAATAGAACAAAACGTTGCCCGGTCTGGCACCATCCCCACAAGGACTTCCATGCGTGAGCCCAGTGGTGCAGCCACTGGCAATCCACCTGCTTGAGGGCCTGCCTCTCTTTCACCGCAGCTCTACCTTGTCACGCCCTCTCCAAGCACTGCTCTCTCCTGACAACATGGCCGGATTTGTGAGACGGTGTCACCATCCTTGCCTCGGAGGAGCACTTGCACGGTACTTCTTTCAAGACAGACACGTGTCCTTTCGGCAGCACCGTATTTCCCATGCCGCGATTCCTCTTCAGTCGTCCTTATTCAATGTCCGACTTTCACATGCCGATGAGACAGTCGGAAATACCATGACTTGGACCAGAAGTCCCTTCGTCCTCAAAGTAGTATCTTTGCTTTTCAACACTTTCTTTTTTTTTGTTTCTAAGGTGAATCCACTGTCTGGACGGATCACGGCATGT
>NW_022111369.1:37113751-37117917 GCF_000313985.2 Echinops telfairi
ATCGTTGCTACACTGCACCCTGACTGGTCTGTCTCCTCCCCACGACCATTCTGTAAGGCGATGTCAGTTGCCTACAGATGGGCTTTTCAGCACTTTCAAGAGGTCTTGTGCAGCAAATTTACCCAGTGTAACGTGCTATTTGAGCCCGTCTGCTGCCTCCATGAGATTGCCTGTCTAATGAGTCCTGATGAGCCGTCACCTAACCGTCGGATTGCCAAGTGGAAGACTGTAGAGCTCGATAGCTTTGGAAACGCTGTCTAGGGTCACTAGGATGGTATTGGGATTCCATAGTATGACACGTCCTCATGTATGTAACCGATTGATTATTACCTCCTTAAACATTTTTTCTCTAATATAAAACGCTTGTATTGTCCGCCTTTGTGTAGTTGAGTTTAAGAGGATATTTTATGGACATCTATGTAAGTGTAGTCGAGTTTTAAGAGGCAAACCCCACCGAGGGTCACTCAAACGCAGGTAACCCAGGTTCTAGATTACCGACAAGTTTAAACCCTGCGCCAGCAGAGGGCGCACAAACCACAGTTTTGGGGGACCACGCAGCGCTTTTAAATTGTGGCTGTTCAGGCGACGGAGTCGGTCGGCGCCGAACCGAACCTGCACCAGCCTCGCAGTTCTTGCTACGTTGAGCCCATTGTTGCAGCCACGTGTCTGCCCTTCTTTAATTTAGAGTGTCTTCCTCTTTTCCTTTTTTGCAGCTCCTCCACTTTACCGAGCATGCTGGCCTTCTCCAGGGCTTTTTTGGGAGAAGGAACTGAGAACTGGGAAGGTCATTCCTCCCTTTCGTTCTTGTCTGCCTTGCTCGCTTCGGTGCCTCCTTCAGGCCCAGCCTGGCCTGTCTCCAGCTTCTCGTTTGTCTCTTGCTCCTTGGGCTTTGTCAGAAAGGCTGCAAATGCCATCTTGGCTGCAGGACAGGGGTTCTCTCTCACCCTGCTCTGCTCCTCAGCTCAGAGCATGTGCACAGGTACGGAAAAGAGCTGGAAACGCAGGGAATCCAGGACAGGTGTTGATGAGGACCCCGGAAAACCCCAGAGAAAACCCGGGCACGTTGACTCCCCCTCCCCCTTGAACCCAGCTCTTTGCGGGCACTGAAAGGGCGGGAGAGAAGACTGGGGCTGGTTTTGCTCTGCGTGAAGAATTGAGCAAACAGTGAGAGCTGACCCGGAAAGAATCGGGAGTGTGGAGGGACTGCTCGTGCCTGCTGCCTCGTCTGGCACGAGTACACATGTACGGTGGTAGGCAGGGAACCACATGTGGCCTGTCCCCAGCCTCATCAACCCTAAGAGAAGCTGTTAGTTTCCAAAGCTTTCCTTGGCAGCCTAGGATGTTAACAGGTATCAGGTGAGAATAATAGCTGATCGAATACATGTGTAGGAACTCTAGATTAAAGAAGTCAAATAATGTGGGAGTTTTCAAGTCCTTTAATATGCTAATCGACATGATTCGTGAGTCTCTGGTAGAAGAGGATTGCTAGGTTATGTCGGATTTCTCCAATTTAATTGGACTGAATCTTTTAATGGGTGGCGCCACGTCTTATGGGATGAGTATTCTGCAAACTAAAGGCGGCCCCTGGGATATGCAGGAGCCCAATCACTAGCTGCAGGTTTGGTAGGTAAGAACGCGTAGATTAGGTGGAATGGGTGCAAATACTAGTTATGTAACCTAACTTTAGTGTGTGTGTTTTTTTTACGTCCAAAAGACCTTTCCATAGTCTGAAAGTTGTACTTGCAGTAAGTGGAGTTGATGGTGAGGAATAATTTGTTGGAAGTTAGGGTTTGTTCACCTGTTCCAAAGTTAGGGAAAATTTACACAGTTTTAAAGGGCAAGGCAGAGTTGTCATTTGTAATACAGGGGCTGCCATGCGGTTTTCTTGGACAGCGATGAATCAGACTTTGTATCCAGGGCCACTATCATTCAGAGCTGCTTGGACAGTATACAACAAAGCAGCAAACCTGTGTAGCAAGTCATTTAATCAATCCATGAACTGCAGCTGTGAGGTGCTTGATTTCCAAAGGGCAGTGTTTTCTTCAAAGATCTCCTAGGCCTTGCGATTCCCGTCAAGGAAAGTGTGGAGGAAGGAGCCCGCACAGGTATCAAAACTTCAAGGGTGGGGGGGTGCTCTTTCAATTATACCTGTCTATCACCAGCCTTTCCTGAGACTCTGGTACCCTTTTCTCCACCGTGTCTTTATATTTGTGGGCCTCTTGAGCAGTGACCCACAGCTGTTGCGGTGAATGGTTGCATCCTTCACGTATAGTAGAGAAAGAAAAAAGATTGCTAACTATTATATGAAAGGCAGGTTCAGAACTCTTTGCCTGTTGTTTTAGGCTTCTCATTGCCTCTTGGGTTAATATTGCCCTAATATCTAGTGTGACCAGATTTAAAGCGGGACACCATTGACCGGAGAGGGGTGTGTGTGTTTCTTGATTAAAAATTTAGTCGATATGGACCAAATAGACTGTTCCCTAGCTTGTCGTGCATTCTTTCAAAAAATCAGGACATTTTTAAAATGCCAAAAAGCGGGACTGCCCTGCCAAAAGCGGGCTGTCTGGTCACCTTACTTATCAACCCAAAGGTTGACTTCGTCTCCTCGTCTGTACATTAACCACCGCTATAGTCAGTTTTGCCTGCTCCTTGGCCGGAGAGCATCTGCCAACTCCAGGCTGAACGTTTCTGGTCTTCTGATCTTTTCCATGCTTTTATCTTTCCTCTTCCATCCTTCTAAATGCCCCACTCTCTTCAGAGGCTCCCAGGAACCCCCCAGCCTATCCCAGATAGCTTCTGACCTAGTGGATTTCAGCCTTGACTTGCACACCATAGATTTTCTGTTAACAAAATGGTTGGGCTTCAAAAGTTTATAAGTTGATTGGTAGGGATAAAGAGCACATTTCTCTGCAGAAATAATTGCAACTCAGTCAGGTGTGCATGCAATAAACATAGGAGAAAGCACTCTCTAGTCATGAAACAAAGCAGGAACTCCAGTGATGAAGCAAAACGGAGACTCGATAGGAGTGGATTGGTTCACTCTCGTTCATCTTGGGGCTGGTGTTTCAGGAAGAGCCGACGTCAGGGAGGGAGGGTGAGGCGGTGTTGGGAAGCAGTGGACGTCCTGAACGGACCTCGTGTGTCAGGCGTTCTTTGTCATTTCTTCATCATCTGATATGGCCAGCTCTCCATTTCCCTGTGGCTGGTGGCTGGCCTTAGACCTGATTTAAATGTTGACTTCTAAAAGGTTGTGGGAGGGTGTCAGCTCAAACGCAGAGTAAAGGATTCTGAAAATTTTCCCCTTCATAAAAACAATGAGAACTCTGGCAAGGATGGTTAGAATCAACTGTTTTTCAGAACGGTGGCAATTAATTGGAGTCTTTCACCAATAGCATGAGCGGAAAATAGAAAAAGAGTGGGCTTTGATGTTTTAGCTTGCCCCAGTCTCATATTCATTTTGCAGCTATGCAGTAGCCTTGAAATATAACAGCCCACCTTCCTGGAACAGCTTGGTAGCCCCTGGAGGGTGGAGGCTTGAGCCGGTGTCCTTTTAAAGTCTTGTTTGTAAAGCAATGCCATTTGCTGGCCAGGCCGATGGTCCCCTGAAAGACTGACTTACAAGGCTCTCAGAGCTTGCCCAATGCCCAAAGTCTTCTCTCTCCAGTGAGGACGGATATTGTCACATCCTACGGTGGGTTTTTTTACTTTTCAGGCTAGAGGTTGCCGTTAACAATTAGAATACAAATAGACTAATAAAATCTTCAAAGGCAACGATGAGGAATGCAGTATCCACAGGAGCTTTGAAAAACAATGACAGAGTCCTAATAGTCTAGAAAGTTCTGCACGTGTGTGGTCTATCGGCGTACTTAGGAGAGGTCTGAGAAAACTCTAGCTCTCACTTCTGACCGACCCTGAGACTGTACAAAAACAGGAAGTGAAGGCAAAGGTATTTCAGGTGCACTCCAATAGACACATGGAAATACATACACACATAGCAAAGCTCGGCAACGGGTGGGAGATCTATGGGTTCCAGCTGTTTAAGGACGCACTTATCCAGTCTTCAGCCGACCAGTGAGCTAACCAACTAAAGACTTATGTAGCCACACACAACAGACACTAGTTCAGAACAGTCACTGGACCAACAGTTTCTAAGAAGTCACTCAACA
>NW_022111369.1:37118260-37120946 GCF_000313985.2 Echinops telfairi
CACCACTACCACCACTGAAAACACAACCAAGAAAATATGGTCTGTAGACATGAAAAAAAAAATCAACCAATAGAAATGGTCTCCGTGGAACTCCAGCCATGGGACTTACTAGAAAAAGACTTTAAGTCAACTATTTAAAATACATTCCAAAGGCTTTATGAAAGAAGTGGGATAGTGCTGTCTTATCAAATAGAGGTGATCAACAAGAACTCTTCAGCGAAACCAATTGTCGTCTAGTGAATTTCAGCTCCTGGCAACCTGATGGGCGTTTCTTGGCAGTAAGCTTTATGAAAGCATGTCACCAGGTCATCTCTGCGCAACACTGCTGAGTGGGTTTCCCCCCAACTTTTCGGTAAGGAGCTTGTGTCACCAGTGAAGAGATAGAAACGGGATGTTTTCTCAATGTTCAATTGCTCTGTATATAAATGTCTTTCTTATACACATATGTGTGTCCGTGGATTTGTTTCTCTAGTCTCCCCAGACTGACATATGACTCCTAAATACGTCATAGCCAAAGTATTGAAAACACAAGGTAGAATCTTGAAACTAGCAACAGAGAAGTGTATGAATAGATGGGATTCTCCATAAGAGTAACAGCTGATTTCTTGTCAGAAACCACGTGGGCCAGAAGTTAGAGGGATGACATATTCAAAGTGCTGATTGAAAAAGAAAAGTCAACCAAGAGAGTCTTTTTCTGACAAAAGTCTCTTTTAGAAACGAAGAAGAAATTAAGACATTCAGTGATAAAGTAAAACAGAGAGTTTATTCCTATAGACTCACGTTACAAATAATGCTAACATGAGTTCTGTAGGCTTAAATTAATGGACATGAGACAGTAAGTTGGGTCTACATGAATAAGTAAAGTGTACTGTTAAAGTAACTACATAAAACAAGCAACATAGCAGGAAACAAACAAACAAACAAACAAAAAATGGAAAAAAGCAACAATAACCCAACAAACAACCAAACAAATGAAATAAAAACCAAACAAACAAAAATAAAAAAAAACTTCTGGTGAGTTGATTCCATCTCAAACTCCCCCGGTAGGAGAGAGCAGACCTGCTTGGCTGGGTTTCTGATACTATAAATCTGTATAGAAGAAGACTGCCGTTTCTTACTCTCCTGGAACAGCCAGTGGGTTTGAACTACTGACCTCTCGGTTAACAGCCTGATGTTTAACCCACTGTGACACCAAAAGTTGTCCTAAAGTTACTAGAAAGGTAAATATTAAGAAGAATATACATTTTTTAACAAGTATTTTTTGTTTTGGTGTAGTGGTTATGCATTGGGCTGCTAGCTGCAAGTTCAGCAATTTGAAACTACCAACCACTTCCTGGGAGAAAGATGAGGCTTTCTATTCCTGTATAGAATTATAGTCTTGGAAACTCAGAGATTCAGCTCTACTCTGACCAATAGGGTCGCTATGAGTTGGAACTGACATGATGGCAATGAGATCTGGCTTAAAGATCTCACTATTGCATAGTGCAATAATTATACATCTAGGTTGATGGACATATAAAGTATGAAGATAAAAAATTTAGTAACAGCCTAAAGGAGGTGGGTATTGGTTCCATATATACAGGAGAAGAGCTCTATATAGTGTTGAAATTAATTTGGTATTAATCAAAATAAGATTATTATAAATTAAGATGTTAATGGTAATCCCCAGGGTAACCAATGGAAAAAGTAAGAAGCTGTAGTGAAAGAAATAACAAGGAGATTAAAATGGCAAACCTAGAAATATCTAACTCCAAAGAGGCAACAATGGAGTCACTGGGTAGCCAAAAGGCATAAGAAATATGGAAAATAGCACAATGACAGCTGTCCATCCTACCTTATCAGTAATCATGTTAAACTTAAGTGAATTACATTCTGTGATTAAAAGGCAGAGACTGGTAGGATGGATAAAATAAACATGATCTAACTCTACATATATGCTATCTATGCTAGCTAGGTTATTTTATTTTTTATTGTTTTACGTATTTTATGGTTGAGGGCACATATACGCCAATTCAACAGCTTCTACACGGATGAGTCGGCAACATGAATGAAGAGCTTTGAGTTCCGTAGTTGTTCTCACCCTCCTTTTCTGAGCTGTTCTTACCCCATTCACACATACTCTCTGCCCTGTCCTGACAGGCTCTTCTCTAATGGGTGAGTTGTTCATTGCTCTCCTAGACGGTTCTCTTTTTCACTTTTAATTGGGTGAAGGTTTACAAAGTGGATCAATTTTCCATTCAATAATTCATCTACATTGTGTTTCATCTCCTTGCTTGTAATCCCCATCCAGTAACATCCCTTGTCCCCCTAGAGCAGTGGTTCTCAACCTTCTTAATGCTGCGACCCTTTCCTACAGTTCCTCATGTTGTGGTGACCCCAAACCAAAAAATGATTTTCATTGCTATTTCATAACTGTCATTTTGCTACTGTTATGAATCAGGCGACCCCTGTGAAAGAGTCGTTTGATTCCCAAAGGGGTCGTGACCCACAGGTTGAGAACCGCTGCCCTAGATTATTCTTAAATGAATAAAACACTCAATGACAACTTTTACAAATAAGTTAAGCCAAATTATTGTTTGGTTTTGAAACCCTGGTGGCTCAGTAAGTTAAGCTTGGGCTTCTAACTGAAGGGTGAGTGGTTGGAAGTCACCTGAAGGGAGATACATGCCTCTGTAAAGATTTCCAG
>NW_022111369.1:37142014-37143666 GCF_000313985.2 Echinops telfairi
CTTCATCGTTTCCACTGATAGGTCTGAACATACTTTTATTTGGGTACCTTTATACGTGACTGTTTGCTTTTTCCTAGCTGCTTTTATGATCTCCTTTTCCCCATAGTTGGATAATTTGACAATTATGTGTCTTAGTGACTTCTTCTTGGGATTCAGTCTGGCTGGTGTTCTTCCAGTCTCTTGAATGGTTGTCTGATTTTCATTTATTAAGCTGGGGGAGTTTTCCTCTAAGAATTCCCTTGCTATTTTCACTGTTGACTTCTTTGTGGTTTCTTGTTCTGGTAGTCCAATTATTCCAATATTGTTTCTTTTCATAGCATCAGGCATGGCTCTCAAGTTTTCTTCTGCTTTTTTGATTGACTTATTTGACTGTTGGGAAGAATTTCCCTATTTGATGAGATCGCCTTAGCGTTCCGACGGAGGTTTCCTCAGCACCGCAGCGTTGTGTAGATGGCTGTCACAGCTGCCTTGTGTGGTGTACAGCACTCTCAAGAAGGGTAGGCTGGAGTTCCCCCTGCTGTTTGGGTTGATTTGCCCTAAGCGGAAGGTAGTGACCTGGAAGCCAGTAGTGGCATATGAAAGGAAAGAGTGGGAGAGAAGAGGAGAAAGAGGGGAAAAGCAAAAAAGAGGGAAAAAGAAAGAGAGAAAAGAAAACCCAATACAAACCTGAGCTCGTTAAGACTGATTGCAATGGGAAAGATAGAAGGGTGAGTGAATAAAGAGAGAAGAAATAGGGTGGTAACTAAGGAGATAACTGAGACTTGATCACCTGTTCGTGAGGCTGGAGGAGTTCCACTCTTCCTCAAGGTAGTGGAGTGGTATATCCATTTGATGTAGGGTTCCACAGATGCTGTGTGGGATTACTTTCAAAGGCAAGATCGCACCTGTGGCCAGGCATTAGTTCCCACCGTGGTACTGGGCCATACCTAAAATTTTAAACTATAAATTTGTATGTTGCAAAGGATGTAATCTGGTTTATAATAAGTATTACTATTTAGAAAAGAACCCAATTATTTATCTTAAATTTAGAATATTTGAGGTTTGTAAGATGCATGCTGGGAAACACCAAACAGGAAGGCCACCCATTGTGTCTTTCGAGAATTCTTTTCAGTGAGAAACAGCTTGACGAGCACTGGCTTCCACCAGAGTCTCTGTCTATGTCCTGGGTGCCTCTCTTTCAAGGAAGAGAAGATTGAAGCTTCTATGTTTTTCTGCAACAGTTCAACACTGCCTTTTGAATAAAAACAGGGGTTGGCACACATTTTCCTAAAAGGCCAGATGGTAAATATTTGAGGCATTGAGGATTGTATAGTCTCTGCTGCAACCCCTTTCCTCTCTGATGTAGCTTAGAATCAGCCACAGATAATGTGTAAACAAATGGACATGACTGCCTTCCAATCAAATTTATTAACTTGATTAGCAGTCACTCTCTATTTCCCTCATGCTCCTTCCAGCCTTAGGCAATCACTAATCTACTTTCTGCCTCTATAGATTCGCCTTTTCTGGACTTTTGGAAGCTTACTTAGAGCTTGCTCTAATGATTCTGTAAAAAACAAAATTCTTTGTATTCAATCCTTTGCTACTTGAAATACCTCGAGGGCTTTCTGTTTCCTGCACTGAATCTTCAGTGGTTTAGACAGTTAGTGGAGAAA
>NW_022111369.1:37144475-37166502 GCF_000313985.2 Echinops telfairi
TGATCCATAACAGCACAACCCAGAGTGCTCTTTTTAACCTTTTCGCTATTGGGATCTGTTCACATTACGTGACATTGAGAGTGGCAGACATATTGCTTCCAAACGTCACCGGCACTGTGTCAGCGTGTTTATACATGTCCACAGGGCCCCAGGAAAGGCACTGGGACATGCGTATGCTCATCTTCAGTAGTTAAAGGGTTAATGAGGGAATTGTGTGTACGGTATTGCCTCTATCTCCCCCTAAGCGCTATTTTCTTAATTTTTAAAAATTTTCATTTTATTTCAGAGTATCGCAGGCCACAACAAATTACCTTGAGGGCTGCATGTGGTCCACGGGCCACCAGTTTGACACCCCTGCTTTACAGAAACAGATGGCTGCCTCTTTCTCCCTCTGAGCCACCGATGGGGTTGAACTGTTGGCCTTGTGGTTAGCACCTCACTGTGTACAACCCACTCTCCCACCAGGGCTCCTCAGTGCTGACTCATAGCGACCTACAATGGGATTTCCGAGGCCATATGAAAGCGTCACAACTTTATGCGAGCACATAGCCTCATCCTTAGATTCATAGATTCCTTGATATTAAAAAAAGAAGTCCCCAAGTTAAACCTTCTGCTGACGAGTTGATTCCAACTGACAACCACCCTGTAGGACAGAGCAGAAACTTTCCCATAGCATTTCAGTGGCCAGCAGTCTTCACAGAAGTGGATGGGCATGTCTTCCTCCTGTGGAGCCACCTTTCAGCCAGTGGTTGGACTCTAACCATTGTGCTGCCAGGGTTCCTTTTACACAAGTTCGATAATTTTAAAGGATCAATATTTACAGCATGCTAAAAATCTCATCCTTTGAAATTATATTATAAAGCTGTTTAACTTAAAACTATTTGAGAAGGCAAATCATTTTTCAAAGTTCTTATAAGAACTTTGTAGGCAACATGTAAACAAAGTCAACATGTAACCAAGGGAGCTTGCAGGGCATCATTATACTGGACAGCTTTATCTCTAGGCTGTTTTTCAAAAATAGGGCTTCGGTTTAATACTTCCTACCTCCAGTCTTTATAGGATCACTGGTGGTGGTTATGTGTTGGGTTAGGATCTGCAATGTCCGCAGTTTGAAACCATCAGACTCTGAGAGATAGATAGATAGATAGACAGATGCAGTTTTTGACTTTTATAAAAGAGTTACAGTCTCTGAAAGTCACAAGGGGCAGTTCTGCCCTACCCTATATATAGGGCCGATATGAGTTGGCATCTACTTGATGCCAGTGAGTTTTGAGACCTCCAATATTAAAAAAACAAAGCTTAATAGTATTTCCAAATAATTTTTGTGATTGTTTAATGACAAAACATGTATTTATAATTTGAAAAATTCAAACAGTTATAGATCCGATGGATTTACACCAACATATTTGCATCGATGGATTCAAATATAAGAATGGCCCAGAACCAGGTAGTGCTTTGTTCTGTTGTACACAGGGTTGCTATGGGTCAGAACCAACTCAACAGCACCTAATGGCAACAACAACAACAACATACACAGGATGGTACTGCCTTCAGTTCAACAACCTCGGGGGGTAATTGTACTTATTTTTATCCCTTTTAGGATATTTTTCTGACTCATGAGCAGTAAATGAATTGGGTACATTAGATTACATCTTGACATACTTCCTAACATCTAAGATTTAAATACAATTTAATTGTATATCACTGGGATCTTGGAATATTTATTAGCACAGTGCCCCACCTCAATGAAACTTTGTTAATGTTGACCGTCTTCCCAAATGGGATTACATTTACAGGAATGTTGTGCTTATGCTGTTAGGTGCTGTGTAATTAGTTCTGGCTCCTAAGTACAACAGAGGGAAACACTGATTAGTCCTGCACCATCTTCCAAGTGTTATCTTTGAGCCCATTATTGCGGCCACTGTGTCAATCCATCTTGTTGAGGGTCTTTCCTTTTCCCACCGACTTTCTACTTTCCCAAGCACACACTTTTCCGGGACCTGGCTCCTCCTGATAACATCTCCAAAGTACATGAGACAGTCTGTCCATCATTGTTTCTAAGAAGCATTCTGACTTCTTTACAGACAGAATTGTTCCTTCTTCTGGCTGTTCAAGATATCGTCAATCTTCTTAGCCAACATCATAATTCGAAGGCGTCAATTCTTATTTAGTCTTCCTTATTCATGGTTGAGAATCCTTGGTGGTGCAGCAGATTCTGTTGGATCGACAATCACACGATCAGTGGTTTGAGTCCATGAGGCACTTCATGGGAGAAAGATGAGACTTTCTGCTCCCCAAAGAGTTATAGTCTAGCAAATCAAAAGAGGAAGTTCAGCTCTGTACTGTGAGTCAGGACGGACTCAGTGGCAGTGGCAGTGAGACTGTTGTTCACTTTTACATGCCTATGAGCTGACTTTGAAAGTACTGCGGTGTGGATCAGGCACACTTTCTCCGCAAGTGACATCTTTGACCTTTAAAGAGGTCGTTTGCCAAAGATCATTCCAATGTAATCCATCATTTGATTTTTTGCCTGGGGTTTCCACCGGCAACGACTGTGGATCCAAGTAAAATGAAATCTTGACAACTTCAATTTTTTTTCCTCCATTCCTAGTGATTTGGTTTATTGGCTTAATTGTGAGAAAATTTTTAATCATTTTATTAGGGCCTTATACAACTTATCACAATCCATACACACATCAATTGTGTAAAGCGCATTTGTACATTCATTGCCCTCATCATTCTCAAAACATTTCCTCTCCACTTAAGCCCCTGGCATTAGGTCCTCATTTTCTCCCTCCTTCCCCCGCTCCCCACTCCCTCATGAGCCCTTGATAATTTATAAATTGCTATTTTGTCATATCTTGGCCTGTCCGACGTCTCCCTTCACCCACTTTTCGGTTATCTGTCCCCCAGGGAGGAGGTCACATATAGTTCCTTGTAATTGGTTCCCTCTTTCCTACCCACTCACCCTCTACCCTCCCTGTATCGCCACTCACACCACTGGTCCCGTAGGGCTCATCCGCCCTGGATTCCCTGTATTTCCAGTTCCTATCTGTACCAGTGTATATCCTTTGGTCTAGGCAGACTTGCAAGGTCAAATTCGAGTCATGGTAGTGGGAGCGGGGAGGAAACATTTAGGAACTAGAGGAAAGTTGTATTTCTCATCGTTGTTACATCGCACCCTGACTGGCTCGTCTCCTCCCCGAGACCCCTCTGCAAGGGGATCTCCAGTGGCCTACTAATGGGCTTTGGGTCTCCACTTCTCACTCCTCCCATCATTCATTTGTTAGTTTACATCAAGTTAAATCCCTAGTGAAAGGTGTAGTCGTTGATTTTCATCAGTGAGCACTTCAAGTCCTCTTCTCTTTCAGCCTGCAGTGTGTCATCTGCATATTGGAGGGTGTTAATAAACTTTCCTCTAATCCTGATGGAACTTTCTTCTGGATCTATTCAGATTGTTTTCTCAGCATACAGATTGAGTCAGTGTGGTGACGGGACACAAGCCTGATGCACCGCTTTCCTGGCTGTAAACTCTGCAGCATCTCCTGGTTCTGTTCAGATGAGGCCTCTTGGTCTGTGTGCAGGCTCTGCGTGAACACAATTGAATGTTCTTGAATTTCTACTCTTCACAGTGTGAGCTCTCATTTGTCATGCTCCACTGCACACATTCAAATGCCTTTGCATTGTCAATGAAACACAAGTAAACATCTTACTGGTATTCTTGCCTTTTAGCCAAGATTTATCTGATGCCAGGAATAACATCCTTCATTCCATGTCCTCTTCTGAATCCAACTTAAATTTCTGGCAGTTCTCTGCAATCATTTTTGAATGATCTAAAGCAAACATTTACTTTTATGTGATAATAATAATATTGTTTGATAATTTACACATTCTTTGGAATGAGCACAAATATAGATCTCTTCCAGTTAGCTGACCAGATAGCTGTCTTGTAAATTTCTTGGCATAGATGAATATCACCAGCGGTGCATAAGTGGTACATTTCAGTTGGTATTTGTTAGTTCTCTGAAGTCTCAATTTTCAGCAACTCTGTGAGTACAGATTAATACCACCAGTTCTTGATCGTATGCGACTTCCTGAAATCATTGCGCATTGGCCCTTTCTTGGAACAGTGACTGTATATTCTTTGAATGCTACCTGCATCGTTAACTATTTTGTCAATGTCGTTCTTGTTCAGTGCCGTTTTGTGCTATCATGAATGGCATTTCCATCTGCTTATTGCGACCGAGTGGAAATGAAATAGACTTTTGTACTTCATTTTGTCTTGTTTTGTCTCAGAGCACAACACAACAAAACACTGCTTGGTCCTGCACCACTCTCACATTTGCTGTTATGTTTGAACCCATTGCTGCGGCCCCTGAGTTAATCTATCTGTTGAGGGTCTTCTTTTTCACTGTCTTCTACTTTACGAAGCATGATGTCCTTCTCTAGGGACTGGTCTTTCCCGGTAGCATGTCCAAAGTTTGTGAGATAAGGTTTTGTCATCCTCACCTTTTTGTCCCCTCTGAGTATTTATTGTTTTAATTTTAAAATGCTTTTATTGGCATATAATTCACATGTCATACAATTTAATACTTCAATTGTAGTAAGAAGAGTTCTGCAAGTATCACCGCAATCAATTTTAGAACAATTTTTTCTTTCCCATGCTGATTGTTGTTAGCTCCCCACTTCCTGTAAGTAGTCATGAATCCAGTTACTGGCGCTTTGGATGTATCTGCCCTGAGATAAATTTCATACAGAATACTATGGAAAACAAAAACAAGAAACAAACACCCCCCCCAAAACCCAACAACAATGACAAAATAAAATAGAGAAAGATCTCAACAGAAAACATAAAATATTAAAAACTGAAACAACTTTAAAATGGGTCAAAAGAGAGATTAAATGGTAAGGTGTTACATTTTAACCTAATTACATCTGCCATAGTTGACTTTACAGTGCTCTGTCTGATAGCAGGACTATTTAAGTCCCTGGACTATGGTCATATTTCTGGGTCCCACAGCATTTCTAATTCAATTGATCTGGAGTAGTAATTTCTAATAAATGATGAGGTAATGCTAATACTGATGATCCAAGGACTTCACTTTGAGAAGCACTGGTCTAAGCCAATTAGGATAGTCCTATAGCCCATGGTTTAGGATTGATTGGTCTATGATATGATGTGCATCCCTGTCTAGCTCAATGGTGGTCTTTAAGCAAATTTGTTTGATGAGAATTAACTCCTTGATAATATAGAATCTTCCCATCCATGAATATGATAGTCATCTTAATTTTAAAATGATTGTTCATAACTTCTTACATGAAAGTACTATATATCTTCTAGTTTTATTGGTAAGGAATTTGTATGTTTTTATGCTATTATGAATTGTATTTTCCATCTGCTTTTTGCTACTGAATGGAAATGAAGTAGATTTTTACACTTCATTTTGTCTTGTTCAACATTGCCATACTCTCTTATTAATGCTATAGATTTATATTTATGATTATTACACAGACAATCATATAATCTGTGAACATGAAGGCTTTGTTTTTCCCTTTATATTCATAAAGATTTAATTTATTTTCATTGATTTACTACATTGGTTAGGATCTCCAATTAATGTTAAATAGGAGTGTAGGTGACAGATACCCCTGTCTTGTTTTTAATATTAAACTGATTACTTCTCTGATTAATGACCTAACAGTAAATGTAGTGTTTGTGTAGATTTTTCCTACACAACCTTTACTAGCTTAAGCATTTGTAGTTTGCTGGGAGTTGTGTTTCTTTCTAACAATTTAATTGTTCAATCATCCTAAGACAATTTGTACAATCATCACCACAATAAATTTCTCATTGTCGCTAAGTCCATATTTCTCCCCATCCTCCTCTGCCATGTGCCTTGAGATTTGTTCTTATGGACTGTATCAAATACTTTTTACTTATCTATTAAGATGACATATACAATTTCCCTACTACTTTTAATGTAGGCGGTCAGGTTTGATGTGTATTTTAATGTTAAATCAACTTTTCATTTTTCCGGCGTCGATGGAGACCTTCCCTAGAACAGGCTCCCTGACTTTGGACACCTTGCCTCCTAAACAGTAAGAAGAAACACGTTCTCTTTGTTACAGGCACTTTTGGCATTTCTGTTATAGCAGCACTAAGCAACTAAGACATCTTTTCACCATTCTTTACATGCACAATTCACAGACACGTAATAAGTTCATTATGTTGTGCAACCATGACCCCTATCTGTTTCCCATTTTTTCATTACCTTAAAAGAAACCCAGTAGCCCTTAAACAATAACTGTCCCCTTCTGCCCCATCCTGCCACTAGTAACCACTAATGCCCTTTAGCCTCTATACTTTTGCTTATTCTAGACATTTTAAACCAGCACTGTCATATAGTCTTTGTTTTTAGCCTTTTAATAATCTAAGGCCAGGGGAGACGCGCTATTAGGGAAAACTGTTGCATTAATTTTATTCTCTTTCTATTGGATCAATGCAATACATTTTTACATTTATTATTATTATGTCCAGTTGCCAAACCATACCACCCCACCCCTACCGTAAACATTTAAAAATAACAAAAACTAAAGCAAAAAAACAGCCTTGCAGTAGACAACAGTATATAGAATTCCCAAACTGGGCTTTGTGCCAGATTTTCTAAGAATAATCAGTTCATTTCTAATCAATTTACACATCATCAGAAGCCACACATATTAAACTAGTTTGGAGTTTCTGTGATTATCATTCAAACTTATTCACTAATTATTTTTCTAAATGGCAAGAAAATGCTGCACTCAGTCTTTCCCCTGTGGTCGTCCCATAAGAAATCATTTTGCTGTTAGTCTGGAAACATTCCAAAACCACAACAGTGTGGGGACAGTCAGCAGCATGGCCTCCAGGGAGACATCAGATGTGAGTTCAAATGTAACTTTCATGCTTTTGATCCCACATCTGACAGTAAATATGCAACCTGTCTCTGGAAGGTGGTGTTGAATAGAAGCATTCTATCTCTGTCAGCTCATCAGCCTCTGGGGATGTGCTATCTAAAAGCCATCAGTGGGCTCTTGGGAATTGCCCTTGACCTGGCTCTTATTTGGGGGTCTTGAAATATGGCGGGAGTAACCAATTTAAAGCAAGCAGATGCTAACCATTGCAGCAGGAAGCCATATGAGTGGCTCTCATCTGGGGATTTAAAAACACTTTGCAAAACATCAGTCATTAATCTTCACAGTGGCTCTTTGGAGCCGTAACCACCTATCACCACCCATCTATGCCACTAGCGAGCCATGGGTTTCAAAGGCAAGGAGCCGTGGGTTTCAAAGGCAAGGTGCAGGACGACAGCTAGAATCCCAGGTGGGTCTGGAAATCCAAACTGTGATCAGACCATCAGAAGGTAACATTTAAGACAAGCTAGATGAATTAAAAAATACAATATTTGTTACTTTTTCATAACATGAAAAGTACTGCATATTCATTATAGAAAATCTGGAAGTTGGGCAGCATACTGGGGAGAAAAGTTCATAGTCCCATAGCTCAGAGAAACCGTTTATTATCCTTAGGTGGTGTATACCCTTCTGGTCTTTCTTACTAGTGGATATATGTTTATTTACACACATTTTGTTTTCAAATAATGCTTGGTAAACATTTGGTGGGGGGTTGATACTGACTCAGCAATCTTATGTGTGTCAGAGTAGAACTGTGCTCCATGGGGTTTGTATCTTTCACATTCAATTGTGAATTGGGTCAAGGTTTACTGAGCAGATCAGTTTTCCATTCAACAATTCCTACATAATTTGTTTGATCTCATTGATTGCAATGTTCCCTCACTTATTGCACTTTCTCCCTGTGTTTACTGTTTCAGTTCCTACTTTTCTAACCCTACTGAACTTTGTCAGTGGGTGAATGCTGCCCTTTGGATCTTAACTGGTTGATTATTCTAAGGTGTGCATGCCTCCCTAGTGTTAGAGACCCTGTTATAGACCTGTATGTTGTTAGTCTGAAGATTGAGCTATGGGGGTGAGTTCATTTCCAGATAGAAGAGTCATAATCTTGGGAGTTCCAAAACTATCTGAGTGGTCTGCTCGGTCACTGACAATGGTATCTAACACGGAAACAATTGCGAGGATGGCACAGGGCCGGGCAGTGTTTCATTCTGTTGTGCACAGGGCTCAGAACTGACTTGATGGCATCTAACACAGACACCGCCGGAACAACAAAGTCACGTGCTCAGACTGGGAGCACACACATCAATTACTAAGTTATGTTCTTAAACGAATGCGGTTACTCTGATAGGCAGGATGATGCCTTCTTACCTTTAATTCATAGTTTTTAATTTATCTATGAATGGAACATATTTTCCTATGTTTGTTGTTTCTGTGTGAGACAGAACACGTAAACATCTAGTTTGTGTGTATACATGCATCTGTGTGCATACATATGTGAATTGTCTGCTAGGGTCTTTGCCTCCAGTTAATTTGGTGTGCTAAACTTAGCTGCTTTATAGGCTTGAAATATTTTTCCCCCTAGTTTGTCATTTGCCTTTTACTTTTGTTCATGGGGTCTTTTGATATATGCGGACACATCTAACAACGGTTTCTTTCCTGGTCTGTGATATGTATGTAAATCCTTTCCCCAATCCGAGGGAAGAGATCCTTTGGTCGGGGGTGTGGTCAGCTCTGGGGAGCAAAGCGGAGAAGACTGAGGGAAAGCTGATTAAGCCTGGAGGCAGCGCTGAAATCCTGGAAGGGCCCTGGAAGTGTGTCTTCTGACTTTCATTTTACAGATGAAGAAGCAGCATTCCAGGGAGAATAAGAAATCAAAACTGGAGTAGCAGTTTACAAAGTCTCTTAGTAACAGCATTAACCATAAAGCGATATAGTTCATTTTTACAACAAAATCATTAATTTAGTGATGGAGAAAATGAAAAAAAAATTATTTTGTGTCCTTCCTATAAATATCTTCTGCTGGCCAGAACATTGAAATTAAGAATTTAAATGCTCCTGAAAACGGATTACATCTTTATATCCAGGATTGATGGTTCTAATTTCTTTGTATTGATTGTGTAGCATTTTACGAAAGCTGTATGAATGTCGTGGTACTTACCCAAAGCAAACTCAGAGCAACAATTACCGCCCATCTATATCGGTTAGCAGGGTCTACAAATTAAACTGGAAATATTTGAAATCAAAACAGCCTAGTTTTTCTTGTTGGCGGAAGCATTAGAAACAACAGCAAATAACTAAACAGTCCAAAAGTAAGACTTGCTCTATGAGGTTGGATGTTGCCAGATTCACCAAGAAAAACTATAAGAAACACAGTTAAATTTAAGTTTCAGGTAATAAATAATTTTGTAACAGGCTGGGACTATCAGTGGTTTGGCAGCAAAGGCCTAAATTCTTCTATGATGTGACCTAACATCGTTTATATGTGATCTAACAATGTAGTATGCGTGTGCCCTCACAAAATGTAGTATGGTGAGTAGCCAATCACTTTTACGAAGATTAGGGTGGAATGCAACCCTTTACTCAGGTTACAACCCTGAGAGCCTCCTTCCTGTATAAAGATGCTGTGGGAAAGCCTGCTTGCCTTTTGCTGGATCTAAATCCTGCAATGGGCTCAACAATCGTGGGTGTTTGGGACTTGAGCTAACAGCCTGCCATATTGCTTACTGCCCCTCCAGCATCAGCAGCCGGCCATCTGACCAGCTGAGCTTCGATTCAGCCACCCCTGCAGCCTGATTCCAGCCTGTGGTCTTCCTGCTGAGCTGGATTCATTACAAAGCTACTTGAGTCAGGAGAAGCCTCCAGCTTAGTATGTGACTCACAACTGGGGCTGGATATGCCTATTCTATAACTGGGTAAGCCATTTTCTTGATGTAATTCTCTCTCTCTCTCTCTCTATATATATATACATATACATATACATGTATATAAAATTAGTTTTGTTTCTTTAGAGAGCACAGCCTAACACACCACCCCCATGCATCTAAGCATGGCTACAGGACATATTTTCTTTTAAACACATGGCGTGTGGAAGATGTGAGATGGGTCACTTCCAAGGCTGAGGCTGAAAGGACCATGGGGATCGACTCTGTGACCACATTTTATTTGCTGCTGGCAGTGATGAGCCTTTAGGCTAGAGCATAGATTTCTAAACCTATTTGGCCTACGGCCCTAGTTTCAGAAACAAAAATTGTTCAGTGTTCCTCCGACAATAACGTTTTTTGGTACTACAGCCCATAATCCAGGATAAAGTGTAACTGTCGGCTTCTGTGGCCATTTTAGATCATCCCAGAGCTGTCCGGGGCACAGCCACTCACTTCAGGGAACACGAGGGTCAGTGACAAAATGGAAGGAGTCGAGGTCTCGGACTCACACCAGAAAAAAATGACCACTGGCTAGAAATCATTCAGAGAGAAGGTTAGATGTCTAAAACAGAAGCCATGATGGGTTTAAACCAATGGATTGGAGCCCTGGTGGCCTAGTGGGCGAGATGTTGGGTTGTTAGCTGCACGGTCCGAATTTCAAACCTATAGGAAGATGAGGCGGGTCAAGAGCGACAGTCTCTGAAACCCCAGGGAGCAGTGCGACTCTGTTTCAGTGGGTCTCCGTGAGTTGGAATCGACTAGCTGGCAGTAAGCTGTTCTGTAATTTTATGTTTAAGCAACTAGTGTCACTCTCATACAGGGAAGCTAGGAGAAAGTGTTTTTCGATTAAGATAAACATAATACCCTATTTTAAAACTGTAAATAATAAAACACTTAAGAAAGAGCTATTTCGTATTAATGTAGTATAGTTGCTATTGCACGGATGCACTATTTTATCTGTAGTATAATATGGACTTAATCGATTAATTTTAACCAGAGAAAGGCTACTTTTAGAATTAGTAGCCAAGGGGAAAATAACAGCTTCTAAGTCACTGGTAAATTTATGACTCCAAATAAACCGGATGTAATTTCTATGTGTCCTAAACGGAAGGCATGAAGTTCCGAAAGCAGGGCATTTGCCTTCAGAACGTTGGGGACAAAGGAGAATACCTCACAAGAGGAAGAGAAGGAAAAAAAGAAATAGGCAGGGCAAGCTATTGGGAGGTTTGATAAATTGTTTAAGTTGGTGAATAAAAACTGATTACCTGAAACGTAAACCCTCACAATAAGAAGCTAAAAGAAAGGTCAAGCTAATATTTATTTTTAGTCAAACTTAATTTTTGCAGCGAGCTGTGTATGCTTGGGGTTTTATTCTCAATATATTTATATCAATATTAATTTGGACTTAATGCATTTGGGATTAGGTATCGTAGCTTCTTTTCCTGTCATATCATCATTAGGGAGGGAGGGACAGTAGAAAATCCTTGAAAGGATTTGTTCAGTGCTGGCACGACTCCTCCCTGCCCTAATTTCCTTGCATATAAAATAACATCTCCTTAGCAGGGACACTGTGAAGATGACATGAGAAAGTGCTCCGTAAATGCTAATGTGTTTTGGAAGCCATGCTATCAGACACCAGGCAGTTTGCTATGTGTGAGTAACTTGTCATAGGAGAGCATCTATATTAAGCAGGGGCTGGTATTCAACTCAGTTCATTGAAAATATGCTGAATAATTCTTTTTTCCTTTCTTTAGAATCACCTACAAAACTGAACTTGTAGGAGATCGCAAAGCCTTTTAAATTTGATGTCTTAGAATAGGGCTGGATACGATCTCGAAAAACCAATCTGGTTGAAATCAATTGGCTGAAAACAAAATAACACAACATAAAGCAGAGCAAAGCAAAAGAAAGAAAAATTATGCCTCCCATTTACCTAGCTCATCAGAGTGTTGTGTTGATCAGAAAAGCGAGGTTTATCAGCATTTTCAGTTAATTCAGCTGTACTGTACCCCTCCCATGTTTGCCCTGTTAGACTGTGAGACACCAAATGTCTAATAACACTTGCTTGGCGCATAGGCTATATGATCTTATATATACCTACTTCTCTGGCTTCAGGTGGCACAACAGGTTTTCAGTAGGCTTCTAGCTTAAAAAGGCTGACTGTTCAAACCTACGCAGTGACTTGGTAGAAGAAAACGCTGAAAAGGCTTCTGTAAAGAAACCTGAGGGTGCTATTCTATCATGTAACGCATGAGTTGCCATGAGTTGGGGGCTGACTTGAAGGCAGCGAACAACAATAGCTTCTTCATTTCTAAAAATAATGAGGTGTGGGAGTAATATAGTCTCTGATGCAATATTCCATGACTCTGTGATTACATGATTTCATGAGTGATTTATATAATAGGTCGAATAGTTGGAGGATTGTTATTAAGAAGGATCTTAAAGTGAAGGAAAATGCATATTAAGGGAACCAACACTTCCCTGATTATTAGAGGGGCTGAGAGTGTTTGCATCTGTTTTTTGACCATAAGTGTAGCATTTTCAAGATCGGTTCCTGTGTTAGTCTGGGTACTTTAGAGAAACAAATTCACAGAAACTCATGTATAAGAAAGATTTTTATATAAAGGTTAAGTGCACATCATGAAAACATCCTAACCCAGTGCTGCCCAAGCCCACAAGTCCAACATTAACCCATTAACCCATATGTTCAACACTAGTCCACAAAGTCCTCCTCCTTCTCACAAAACAGATGCAATGATGCCAACTGCAGGAGGAAAGCTGAGTCAGTGAATGTGTAAACATCTCAGTGCTGGCAGGGGTCTCCACACAGCTGCTCCAGCACCCAGGGCTGCATCGGGGTAGGTCCATGTGGCTTCTCCTCAGGGATGTCTTGCAGGAAGTGAGCTTTGCCAGCTGAAGCAGGGAACTGGCTAAGGCAGCTGCACCCTGGTCTGACCATCACAAAGTAAGAGATGGCAAATTAGAAATTTGAGGCTCACTGAGCCATTTATCCCTCCACCCTTCAATTAACCTCACATGTATTTATCGGCCAGGTTGGCACAATAAGCTAACTACCTCAGTCCCCTTTTCTCAAAAAGCATGAGCTTCTGAACACATTCCCTTCAAGAAGATGATGTATGAAGGGGTACCAACCCCTCCATCAGATTTTTTTCAAAACTATGTATTTAAATTGTTTTACAAAACAAATTTATCACCTTCAAAGTATTCTCCATTACACTCAATACATTTGTCAAATCTGAGATTCCATTCTTGGAAACATTTTTCAAACTCATCTGTTTGAATGGCTGACAGCACCTCCCTCGTTTTTTTCCTTATCCTTGACGACATAGTCAAATTGCTATTCTTTCATGACCCTCTGCATTTGCAGAAACAAAAAGAAGTTGCATGGAGCTAGGCCAGGTGAGTAAAGTGTGTGGGGCAAAAGAAGCATGCTGTTTTTTGCCAAAAATTGGTGCTCTGAGATGGCTGCATGAACAGGTGCATTGTTGTGGTGGCAAAACCAGTCCCCTGTCTGCTACAAATCAGGCCTTTAAAAAAAGTTTTTTAATTGGGGGATCTTACAGCTCTTATAACAAGCCATACATCAATTGTATCAAACACATTTGTACATATGTTGTCATCATCATTTTCAAAACATTTTCTTTCTACTTGAGCCCTTGGTATCAGCTCCTCTTTTTCCCCTCCATCCCCCATCCTCCCTCCCTAGTGAACCTTTGATAGATTATAAATTACTATTATTTTCATATCTTACACCATCTGCTGTCTCTCTTCACCCGTTTCTGTTGTTTGTTCCCCTGGGGTGGCCGTGGCGGTGGCGGTGGTGGCTATACCTTGCTCATTGTTTGCTACTCTCATGACTATTCCTGAGGGGTTCGTCTGTCCTGGATTCAGTGTGTTGAGCTCTTGTCTGCACCAGTGTACATGCTCTGGTCTAGCTGGATTTGTAAGGTAGAACTGGGGTCATGATAGTGGGGTTGGGGGTGGGGGAGGAAGCATTAAAGAACTAGAGGAATGTTGTGTGTTTCATTGGTGCTATACTACACACTGACTGGCTTGTTCTTTCCTTGTGACCCTTGGGCTTTGGGTCTCTACTCCGACCACCATCCTTTGCATTGATATAATTAATTGTTTTGGGTCTTCTGATGCCTGATACCTGATCCTGTTGACACCTTGTCATCACACAGGCTTAGGTGTGCTTCTTCCACGCGGGCTTTGTGGCTTCCTTGTGCTAGATGACTGCTTGTTTAACCTCAAGTTTTTAAGACCCCAGATGCTATGTCTTTTAATAGCTGGTCACTATAAGCTTTCCTTACCACATTTGCTTATGTACCGATTTAGACTTTAGTGATCGTGTTGGGAAGGTGAGCATCAAAGAATGGCAGTTACTAGAACAAAGTTCTTGCATTGAGGAAGTACTTGAGTAGGGACCCAATGTCTGTCTGCTACTTTAATACTGAGCATTTACATGTATGTACATAGACCTATATCCCTATCATTATATATTAATATATTTACATATGTACATGCTTATATTTGTACCTCTGTAAAAGTCTTTTGAAATCAGGCCTATTTTGGGGTCTCATACTGTTATGTAATCTCTTCAGAACCTCTAAATAGAAAGCTTGATTAACAGTCTGACCTGGTGGAATAAATGCCAAATGCACTACTGAGTTGACATTTTCATGCATTCGGGAAGTTGACAGATATTCAGAATGAGGTTTGTCATCAATCAACATTTCACCTTTTTTGAAACTAGAAAACCACTCGTACACTTGAGTTTTCCCCATAGCGCTGTCCTTATAAGCTGTGTTCAACATCACAACAGTTTCTGCAGCATTTTTCCTGAGCAGGAAACAGCACAGCCATATGCTGTTGTCTTAAATCGGCTGTCATAAAAAAACGAGGTTCAAGCAAAACTGCTTTTGCAAAAGTATTCACTGTGACCAGAGAGAACCTTCCCGGGTTAACACCATTGGGTGCACTAACTCAGAGCGAGTTACTCAATGTTTGCCTAGTGGGCAAAATATGTACCAGGAAAGCTCTGCCCAGCAAAATTCCTTTTTTTTTTTGGTAACCCCTCCTGTATGTCTAATGGCCTAGAATTGGGTTAAATGACTATTCTTGCTCCAGCTGAAGCTGTAAATGCGGGCGTTAAAAATGGATGGCGTTAGGTAAGAAGGGATTGGTTTGGTCAGCCACCAGATTATCTGATTGAAAGCTGGTCCTCAGAACTTAATGTATCTAATAGTCCACTTTTGCTCTACTGATCTTTGAAACCTAGTGCTTCATACATTAATTTTTTTGCATTTGGTTTTTGTGAGAGGCGGCCTACTTACTTCTAGCTCATAGTGACACTATGTACAATGGCGCCTGGTTCAGTACCTCTTTAAAATGGTCATGTTTGGGCTTGTTGTTGCAGTCACTGTGTCAGCCTATCTCATCGCTGGTCTTCCTTTTGTTTTTTTTGTTCACTGACCGTCAACCAAGCATTGTGTCCTTTTCTAGGGACTGATATTCCCTGATAACATGCCTAAAGTATGTGAGACAAAGTCTCATCCACACTTCAAGGAACATTCTGGCTACATTTCTTTCTTTCTTTTAAACATCATTTTATTGGGGGCTTGTACAACTCTTATCACAATTAAGGCTGCATTTCCTCAAGACAATTTTTTTCATCTTTCTGGCAGTCCAGGGTGCATTCAATATAACCTCACTAACACCATAATTCAAATGCATCTCTTCTTCTGACTGTGATCGAAAATTCTATGGCTTGGGTTAGGCACGCCTTAGCCCTTAAATGGCATCATTGTTCTTCAACATATTAAAGAGATTTAGTGCAGCAGATTTGTCTAATGCTTTTGATTTCTGGGCTAGACATAGATTTCTCTTTGGACTTTGTGTTTTGTTCCATTGGTCTACTTGTCTAAGTCAATGCTAGTCCTACAATGTCTTACTATAGTTCTTTATTTTTGAAAATGAACTCAGCTATTCTTGATCCTCTACACTTTTATATACATTTTAGGGTTAGCATGTTCTGTTAATTAGGTTATAATTGGGTAGGCTAAGTAGGATAGGGTCTAATTAGATTATAGTTCTGAGTAGTTGGGGAGGCTAAGTGTGATGAGGTCTAAACTGAATCCAGTTATAACAAAGGGAAAATGGACACAGAAACACACAGGACGAAGAGAAAGACAGACAATGGAGATGGACACCTCTACAAGGGTTGCTGGAAGCTACTAGATGCTGAAAGGGACAAAGAAGGGTCTCCACCTACACTCATGCTCTCAATACAGATTTTGAGATTCCTGAACTGTGAGAATATGAAAGCAACCCACTTTGGTGTATGTGTTAAGGCAGAGCTATGTTATTAGGATATTTATTATATTTTCTATAATTTATTTATCAATTAAAAAACCCTGTTTCTCTTCTCTTTTTTTGCTTCCATTTTAAGCTTCCCACAGACACAGACCAGTCTGTTTTGTTACATGAAACATTTCAAGTACCTGGGACAGTGTCTGATGCTAACTAGGAGCTCAATAAATATACATCGAGTAAATTCATGAGCCGCTGCATAGCAACTCCATAGAACTGGCCATTTTCCATAATGAAAATTTACAAAACCCAAGAGCAACAATCATAATTTGTTGATTTCACTGGTGCACACTTATCACTTGCCTTTCCAGCAGACCCTGATTCTCTTAGCAACATCCTCATCTTTTGTTTGAACACCTACCCTTCTCCATTTCCCAGTCCATGTAGTCTGCATGGGACTGAACTTGGGGATTACAGCCTGGACATATAGGATGGGCCTTTGTGCCCAGTCCACTGCATTCACCTGGCCACAGTGATTGGTCAGGTGAGACCAAGTGAACTACATGGCTTTAGTGGGGACTTTACTGGAGCTGCGGGGAAAGTGCTGGCTCTTTCCCACTGGACTTTATAATCCGCAGGGAAAAGTCTGGAAAGCTTGCGGTCATTTTACTGTTACATCAGGAGAGATTTTAAGGACAGAGCCAAGAGAGAGGAAGTGGAGGTAGGGTGCTAGAAATTGAGCTCTGATGGTGTTATTTGAGTTTCTATGTCCAAGCACAACTCCAGTGAAATCTGGCTCTGGGCTTTACAGCTGTGGGACTCGATGCACTCGCTTTTGGCTTAAGCCTGTTTCAGTTGTATTTTCACTCATCCATATCAGAAAGAACCCTGGCTTAATGCAGCATCCGCTCTGAGCCAAGTATAAGCTTAAGCTTTATCCTTGAGATCTCATTCGAAACTCATGGCATCATCCCTGGCCTGCCTCTTGATCCTCCAATCCCAGAATTCTTGTTTACTTTCTCATTTTGCTCCGTGCCTGGCTGCTTCTCTCCTCCAGACTTTGCTCTGACTCTTCATTCAGCTCTTTACTTGGCTCGCTCCTTCTCTTTGTTTGGGTATTTATGCAAATGTTAATACCACAGAAGCCTCTTCCTGCACGATTTTACCCAGTCACTCTCTAACCCTTTAATCTGATTTGTTTTTCTTCTAGTACGTCTATGTGTAATTGCATATTTATCCTATTTGTTTGATATGTTATCAATTTGTAATTTCATGTTTAGTTTGTCTACTGTAAATTACATATTTATCGGATTTGTTTCCTGTCTCTCTCGCCTTGTACCATCATTCAAATATAACCTCCAGGAGAGTTGAGATTTTATCGGTCTTGCTCACCTCTTTGTCCTCAGCTTTTAGAACAATGCCTGGTATATAGTACATGCTCAAAAAGTATTTGTCAAAGAAATGAGTGCGGGAGTGAATGGATGTACTTGTTAAGAAAAAAACAACCAAAAAAACAAAGCTCAGGAGAGATAACCAACTCATAATAGATAGTGGGAGAGCTGGAATTCAAAACTGTTCTATTACAAAAGCCCATAGTAAAACATTGAAAGTGACAGCTAATTTCTGTAGAGGAAGAAATGCTTATCATTTTCTCTCTACCTGTGGAAGGCTGCAACAGTCAAAGAAGAAATATCAATAGGTTTGAACTTTTTATGTGGTCTCTAGTTTTATTGATTGTGCTTTAGAATGTTGACTGTGAGCTGCTGGATTGCTGTGATATCTGCAATTATGTTGAGAGATGACAATTGCTTTGTGTGGGACCTAGGCAATGTACGATACTTCCTGATAGCAGAAAAAGAGGGCTCTATGAGAGGTTTGAGACTTGATTTTTTCACATGGTTGTATTGTAACAAAAATGCCCAATACATACAGAAGGGATGAATGCAATATATATACCTCAAGCCACGGGTCTGACTTTGTGGCTAAAAAACAGATCAGGCCTGGGACAAGGGTATCTTGAGTCTCTTCTTGTCCTGGGGAAGTTCTTAGAAAGGTCTTGGTGGTTTCTAACAGTCCAGTGTTTGAGATACTCTGTGCAGAAGTCCTCATCCATTTCCCCCCCCTTTCTAGTACCATGGACTTCTTTGGCCAGCAGATGTATATTTTGAAAGCATCAAATAAAAGATATAGGAGTAAAAAGAAAACTAGTTTTGTTTAAACACAGTTATAGTATTAAGTAAACTTGTGACACGTGCTCTTATTAGTTCATCAAATAATATAAGGGTGGGCATAAGAACTACTAGGGTTTTGAAGTAGTGGTGTTTATGTATGATAGATTTCAAGGCATTCCCAGCAATGTGTGTGATATGGAAAGAGTTGGGATTTCTATTCATGTCACAATGAGGCTTCTGAGGTTTGTGCCCCACGTTATAATGGAAGGAAATTGAAGTTAAAGTTTGGGAAAATAAAGGTGTATTGTTTGCCTGGCCCATCCCATCTAAGTTCACAAGGCCCTAGGTAAAGAACTCCTTTATAAACTATTATTATTTTGTCATATCTTACACTGTCTAATGTCTACATTCACCAACTGTTCTACTGTCCGTCCCCCAGGAAGGAGGTTATATGCAGATCCTTGTCATCAGTTCCCCCTTTCCACCAGGGGGATATTCTTCCATTTGTTGAGGTCACTCTTGGTTTCTTGGAATAGACACTATTCTTTCTGATAGCTGGGCACATTCTAGTTTGCCAAACTTTGTTGTAACACTCAATGATCTCTTCAGGAGGTGAGCATCAAGCAGGGCCATGTCATAAGAACTAATTATTCTCAGATTGGGGCTAGAATTAAGTGTGAGCACAAAGATTTTTATGATGTTCTTGCCATTCTGCAACTCATCTGATCTGTGGTTGTTAGTCTTAAGTGCATCAAATCTATTGTTAAGAGGGTCTCTCACTTCAAATGGGATATACTCAAAGTTGGTCTTTGGCTTTCATGGGCTTGTTTTCATTTCTTCATCTTCAGTCTGAATTTGTTCAATATGAACAGTTGATGGTCTGTCCACAGTCTGTCCCTGGCCTTTTTTGGCTGATGCTATTGAGCTTCCCATGGTTTCTTTCTATAGCTATAGCCAGTTTGGCTCCTGTGCCTTCCATCTGGTAAGTTCCATATATGTCATTGAAAAACTATTTCTAATGAATAAGTAGTTAGTCTTGAACTATCATCCTTGGATATTGTGGGGTTTAAAACCAGGAAAGGTGTGCATCAGGGTTGTATCCTTTTACTATATTTATCCAATCTGTATGCTATATTTATTCACCTGAGAAGCTGAACTATATGAAGAGTGTGGTATTACGATTGGAGGAAGACTCATTAACCATCTGTGGTGTGCTGAGGATACAACCTGTTTGCTGAAAGTAAAGAAAATTTGGAGCACTTATGTGAAGATCAAAGATTTCAGCCTTCAGTATAGAGTATACTCCAAGATAAAGACGGAAAAATCCTCGCAATTGGACCCATAAACAAAATGAAAAACAGAGAAACATTTGAAGTTTTCAGGGATTTCATTTTACTAGGGTCCACACTGAACACCCCTGGAAGTAGCAGTCAAGAAATGAAACAATACGTTTCATTGAGCAAATTTTCTGTGAAGATCACTTTAAAGTGGTAAGAATCAAAGAGGTACTTAGAGGACTAAGGCGTTCCTGATCCAAGACATAGTATTTTCAATGCCCATAGGCATGTGAGAACTGGACAATGAATAAGGAAGACAGAAGAAGAATCGACACCTTTGGATCCTAGTGCCTGTGAAGCACACTGAATATCTCAGGGATTTCTAGTAGAAAGCACAAATGTGTCTTGGAAGACGCACAGCCAGAGCGTCCCATAGAAACTAGGTTGGAGAGACTTCCTCTCTTGAAGGAGCAGCTGAGGGATGTTATCTGGAGGGAATAGTTTCTGGAGAAGGATATTACTCATGGTGAAACACACACACACACACACACACACACACACACACACACACACACACACACACCTTTGGATGGATTCCAATTCTTAATGACTCTATATAGGATTTCAGGGTCTATAAATCTTTACAGGAGCAGAGAGCCTCTTCTTTATCCAGGGAACAGCTGGTGGGTTTGAACTGCAGCCTTTTGATTAGCATTCTAATACTTACCCAGTATCACCACCCGGGCAGTAAGCAGGTGAGTGGGAAGTAGGAAGACCCTCAAAGCTATGGTTTGACACAATGGCAGCAATACTGGGTTCAAACATGCTCCTGATTGTGAGGGTGGTGCAGGATTGATTGGGCAGTGTGTCAGTCTATTGTGCAAATAGTCACTCTGAGATGGAATCAACTTTATGGTAGCCAATAATAACAGCATTCTTATTTACCACACAAGGATGTTGAGGATATTTTGCTTATTTTTCTATTTTGCTATCTTAGCCTTCATCTTTCTTGAAGCATCTCGTCAGAAGATGTTTAAGTAATTATCACCGAAATTCGTGAAACTGTTTTTGGCTCGAAGGCATGTCATTTGAGTGCTGCTGCCCTAAGGAAAAGGCATGAAGGCTGTACCTTGAGTTTGAGAAGTCTTGTCTCTGAAAATCTGAAGAAAATGATTAATAAATGAGCTCACCTTGTAGAGCTTCTTTATGCAGGCTTATCTTTTTTACATCCACAGTCAGAAAGGTGACCATTATAAAATATTAGGGAGCAGATGTGCAGTGTAATTTCAGATATGTCAACTTTTCCTGACACCACCTAATGACTTTTGCTGGGCAAAGGCTAATGTCACCTGGAGGGTCTGTAATAACGAGCCATTTCTTTATCAATAATAGATGGAACTAGTCAGTACCATGGTCCGAATTGTTAGGTAAATTGGGCAGAAACCCCTAATTGTCACCAGTGCTTCCCTGTGATTATCAGAGACTAGTTTCACTGATGAGAAGACAGGAAAGCTGGGTGAATAATTTAAGGGTATATCCTTTGCTGACGTTTGAGCGTGAACAGTGGGATTGCAGGTTGTGAGTCTTTAATCAAAGCAGTTCTTAAACAGCAGCACATTTCCTAAGAAAGGCATGCAGATAGGCTACATCCTACAAGACACTTCTACTTGCTAGCTTAAGACAGGGCTTCATTTTACTCAAGTATTATGTTATGGTGCTCACGAGAGTGAAGGCAGTTTGCAACTTGGAAAATCCTTTGAGGGTTTTTCCCTAAGTCAGAAAAATCTCGAGCAAAAGGAACAAAGGGTTTGTCTCAAGAGTCAACACTTTTGAATTAGCACAGGAGAACTGGAGAGTTGAATTTGGCCCAGAAGAATGTGGAGTGGTGTCTGGAAGAGTATTCTTTTTTTCGGTCTGTCTCCCTAGGCCAGTTAATAATGATCAATGGTTTACTTATAATATTAGTAAAAGAAAACGCAAGGCTAGTTCTTCCGAAATCTGGCTGCAGAGCCATCCTTGTCTTCTCGGGAAAACGCACGATGTATTGTTGAAGAAGCATGGGGTTTCAAAACATGTCCGGAGCACTTTGTGTCTCTCTTACCTCTCAGACTTCTGGTGAAATTGTATTCTCAGCCTCTCCCAAACCTTAGTTGCCTTTCCTGTTGGAGAAAGATGTGAAAAATTGCTATTAAGTAACTGGAGAGTTACTGGTGCAAGAAACAAATTTTGTAGTTATCAACTCTCCTTGACCTAATCCGAGCTATGTTGACCCCTTCCATAGAAGAATGTACTACAGAGGACAGCACTGAAGATATACGCTGGGGAGAGTGGCCAGTTTGTCTTGACCACACGGGAGCAAACGAGAGAAAGAGAG
>NW_022111369.1:37166602-37169909 GCF_000313985.2 Echinops telfairi
ATGAAAGAACTTCATCCTGATCTACTAAGCCTCAATGATGACATTCCTGCTCTGAGCAGCCAGTGCACAGAGAGAACCAAAGGGCCACCCCCAACATGAGATATTATGTCCCCTCATTGGCCCACAGCACTTCAGGGGACAATACTGGAGACACAGTGAGGCAAGTGAGTTCGGTCTGACCCCTCACAGTGGGGTGAATCATGATGGGAGCACAGCAGAGCAGCAAGGGGAGCAAAGTCATGAAGTCCCTGAGGAATCCCCCAAATAGATTTCTGACTCAGGGGGCAGTATTTGTCACCTCATCAGACCTGGTTGGCAGAATTTCATAATAGTCAACAGATAGACCTGGAACTATTTATAGGCTTTCCCCCCTTATTTATTTATTTTTATATCTCTTTCTATATAACATAGGTAGGATAAACAATCCCAAGGAGAAAGCAACAGGACCAATGGTTATGGTGGTGGTGGTGGGGGGGAGGGGATGGGAGAGAAGGAGACAGGAAAAGGGAATGGGGAGTCAATGAATTCAGGGGAAAGGGAACAACAAGGGATCTAAAGTTGACAGTAAGGAGGGTATAGAATGCCTGGTGGGGTTTTGATCAATTGTAATGTGGCTGAGAGGAATTGTAATGTGGCTGAGAGGAATTACTGAGAGCCGAATGAAGGGTGAACATGATAGTGGGGCAGGAGCTACCCTTGAGTCAGCTACCATGGCAACTCCACGTTGGAATAATGGGACAAAATGCTGCCCAATCTTGCACCATCCCCATGATTGGTTGCTAATGGGGCTGTGTGAGCCATAGCATCTTCCTTGACTCTTTTTGGAAGTAGATTGCCAGGCCTTTCTTCTACATGCTGACACATATTCCATATCATACTCACAGATGTGTGGTGAGTGGTCTTGAGGTGAATTGGCTGATAATCAAACCCAAGTCTCCAGCATGGAAGGGGTCCAAGAATTCTACTACAGTATTCCCCTAATCAATTTGGAATGTAGGTTTCCAAGTCTTTAGTTAAAGAAGTTGTGTGGTAGTGAAGCAAGGGAGTTATGACACAGATACAAGCTGGTTAAATATTTTTAATAGGACTGGTTAGAGTGGTGCGGATACTATAATCTGCTTTTCTTATTTATCAATAAGCATTTTTGTATTTATTGTATAAAAAAACGTTAAAGAGTAATAAATATGGAAGGTGAAGTTCTTGAAGCTTGCTTTGGATTCACTTCCTCTAGAAAATAGATTCTAATGATTTATGCCCCTTCTTCAGTGACATTTGACATGGTTTTTGTTAGCAAAGCTACCCTTTATTTAATCTCAGTTGCTGTTTCCCAGTCTTTATATTCTGTTTTTCCTAAGAGTCTTGGAGAATACCATGTCTCTTCTGTGAACTGCCACCCAGGAATTAGCATGTACATGGAGCTTAAATGGGGTGGAGAGCAGTGGTCCATCCAGATCTATTATCCACTTTATTATTATTACCTTCTCATCATTCAGGAGATGCCAGAATGCCATATTCTCTCCAGAGATGTTAGAATTCGATTATCATTCTAGCATTCACGTACTTGTATCCCGTTTTTGCCCCAACTATGGATAGGTGAGGAAACCTTGGATAGCACACTTGACTACTAATTAAAAAGTTGGAGGTTAAGGATGACGAGACTTCATCTTACGTATTTTGGACATATTGTCAGGAGAGACCAGTCCCTGGAGAAGGTCATAACGTTTAGTGAAGTGGAAAGGCGGCGGAAAAGACAAAGGCCCTTGAAGAGATGGATTGACACAATGGCTGCATTAGCAGGCTCAGACATAGGAACAATTGTGAGGCTGGGGCAGGACTGTGCAGTGTTCCGCTCTGTTTTGCATAAGGTCGCTATGGGTCGGAGCTGACTCCATGGCACCTAACAACAATGACATCAACAACATGCTTATGGTGCTAACAAAGTTATGAAGGTTAGTTTTCATACAATGCCTTTTTATGGCATTTGAGGAGTTTTACTTATTGATGCTATAATATGCATGTATATTAAAGTTTTGTACAACTTAATATCTGTCTTTATTCAAAATACTCCTATACTTATCCATTGCCACTGATGCACTTCTGACTCACAGGAACCCTATAGCCTGTTATAGGAACCGAGTAGGCTATTCCTTAGGATTTCCAAGTTTCTTTAGAGTCTCGGAAACCCTGTTTTATAGGGTTGCTATGAATCTGAACTGACTTGATGGCCGTGTTTTTTATTTTTTAAAGAATCTTTACAGAAGTAGGTTCCATCTTTCAACAAGGGAGTGGCTGGTGGATTCAAGCATCAAGGGCTTAACCATTGTGCCACAGGACTCCTAAGTATGAAACGATCTTATTGATGTCTAAAAACAGCTAAATAGATGGGGTTTCCACCTGGGTAGAACAGAAACCTAATAACAAAAAGATCAAGAGGCTTTTCGGGGACAGTTAGTAGCTGAGGGCTTAACTACTGAGCAACCAGGACTCATTAGTATTCACATAACTGGATAAAAAGAGTAGAGGAGAAGCTGGGGAAAATGATTATATGGAGAACAGTATCTTGTATTTTGTTTAGCCTTTTCTTAGAGCTAGTATCCCTGATGGTGTAGTGGTTATGAGTTGGGCTACCATTCACAGTTCAAAATCACCAGCAGCTCCTCAGGAGAAAGATGGCTTTCTACGCTTGTTAGCAGGTACAGTCTTGGAAACCCACAGGGCGTTCTCCGTGCCAGCACTGACTTGATGGCAGTGAGTTTAGTTTTGGTATTGTATTAGTATCTCATCCTCTGCTGAGCCACCCTTACTCTCCCTGCTTAATTCAACTTGATACTCTTAGGTGATATTTTGTTGAATTCTACTTATTAAAATTAATCTATAATTTCGCCGTGATATTCATAAGTGACAATGATCTCACGTCTTCCTCATTTGTTTTTCTCTTTCTTCTTCATGCCCCTCCTGTCCCTCCTTTTTACTCTTATCCTCATCTGTCCTTTCCTTTTCTTTCTCCCTTAAAAAATTAAATTGTATATAAAGTTTTTGTTTTTCAATCATTAGGATGTTTTTGTGTAATATGATAGTTGGTCAATTGACCTCCCTCTTGACCTGACCTGAGTTTGTTCTAGGCTTAAATCTTTCTCACTTGCTCCATGACATAATTTTTTCCTCTGGCTTTTAAAATATTGCTGACAATATTTTCTTTTTAAAATCATTTTATTAGGGGTTGATACAAATCTTATCACAATCCATACATACATCAATTGTGTAAAGCACATTTGTACATTCATTGCCCTCATCATTCTCAAAACAT